>NC_043712.1:32320968-32331675 GCF_006229205.1 Suricata suricatta | reverse complement strand
TTTTTGAGGAACCTCCACAGTTTTCCAGAGCGGCTGCACCAGTTTACATTGCCACCAACAGTGTAGGAGGGTGCCCGTCTCTCCATACCCTCGCCAGCATCTATAGTCTTTTGATTTGCATGAAGCCCCCTTCTGAGGAAGATGTACTGTCTCATCCTTTCCTGAATGAGTTACCATGGCACAAGTTGGGTCTGACCACTAAAGCCAGTGGTGCTACCCTGCCCATGGCTGATGGGGTGGGGGCCCCTCCCCCAGCCAAGTCAATGTCAATAAGACTGGACACAAGGACACCCACATGTCAATCGGGTGATTTTCATGAAATTCTGCCCAATAGGAGTCCTTCCACAAAAGGGTGTCTATTCTGGGCCAGGTACTTAGCTTCTAGGTGCTGATTCCTATCCTTGGAGAGATTTATATTTGATTAGGAAGGACAAATAAAACAAGTTCGCCACTAAATGAACACAATGACTTTGGCTAGTGAAGAGTGCCATGAAGAAATAAGAGAGAGTGGCTGGGCAAGGGCAGAGGTCTACTGCACAGTCAGGAAAGACCTCACTGAAGAGCTGGCGGGAGAGCTGAAGGCTGCAAGACAAGAGGGAGGGGTTCCAGGAGATGGGCAGAGTCAGGGCCGGAACAGGAAGGGCCAGCAAGGGAGAGCACAGTGAGGAGCAGGTAGGTAGGCAGGAGCAGGTAGGTAGGCAGGACCAGGTCATATCAGATCTGGAGGCCACGGAAGGCTCTGGAAGAGCCCCGGGTGTGGGAGGTTGAGCAAAGCAATACTAGGATTTGACATAAGGTTTGAGAAGATCGACCTGGCAGCTGGATAGAGAATGGATAGTAGCATGGAAATAAGGACACAGAGAAACTGAGGGCTCTGGCAGCCCGTCATCGCGGTGTGTAGGGACCCTGGCTCAGGCTAGTGTGGTGGCCTGATTCTCTCTCTTGCCAGCTCAGAGTGCACCGCCAGGGTGGCTGGGCACTGTGGCCTGAACAGGAGTGGACTCCCACCTGCCTTCTGTCTGGGTAGACTCTGGGGTGGACTGTCCCAGTGCCCCCTTGGGAAAAAGGCATTCTTTCCCCAGCTGCCAGGCATCCTGGCTGCTGCTGAGTTGCCCAGCACCCCAACGGAGCTGTGCCAATGGCAGCCATGCTCCCTCTTTGGGGGGCAACTGACATCCAATGGTCAGTGTGAAGGGGCACAGTTCTACCTGCTTCATCACTTCCAGACAACTGTGAAGGATCATGGGATATGGAATTCCCCGTGGGATGGCTGAGGTTGTGGTTACAGCTGATTAACTTCAACTTGTCTCTTTGCCAGATCCTGCTTCACTTCCTCCTTCCTGGGTTTGGTTCCTGATCAACTTCCTGTATGCAAATCATTGTCTCAGATCTGTTTCCTGGGCAACCTGACCTAAGACACCTGCCATCAAAGGTCACAGGGACTATGCCTTTCTTGCATCCTGAAGTAGCCTGTGTGACAAGGTGGCGGGAACCGAGGCGATGGGCTCTGAGAGAAGCCCCTGCTTCAGCCTCGCTGTGGCCTGGCATTTCAGCCGGGGAAGCTGGGCTGGCTTTGCCTTTCTTAAACCCCAGCTTGAGCAGGGATTTGTTGTGCTCTTCTCCCCACACACATATTCCTTATGTCTATATAAATGCTGTGACTCTCCTTAAGCTTTCATCGTGTGCGATCCCAGAGCTGTAACTGGGGATCATTATGTGCATTTGAGACCAATTCCTAGGATGTGCTGCATTCCAGAGCAATGGGGCTTGGTAGCTCTGGCTGGCATGGTGGCCGAGCTCTGTCTGGTGGCTCACAGTCTATATCCTCCTCTCTGTTGCAGGGACCCAGAGTCCAGAAACCACATTTCCCACCGTCCCTTGCCAGCTGGTTTCCATTTAGGTTCTGCTAATGAGAAGCATTCACAAGAGATTAGAAAGTATGCATAAGGGAAAAGCTGTATTTTTCCTGCTTTGGCTGTAGCAGCAGGGGTTCTGAGTGACTGCAGGTGTCCATGGATCCCAGCATCCCTGCACTGGTGACGTTTGGGGGGGGGGGGCTCTCAGCTGAATGCTCAGTGACCAGTGGTGGGGTCCCCCACAGTAGCAGAAACAGCAGCAGCAGGAGGCTCAGAGGCCAGTGTCCTTGGGTCCCCATTATTTTACTTGTATTCCTAGTCTGCTCTGGGGTCATTCTTACAAACTCCTCAGAAGTTGGAATCCATCATTAGTCAGCGCACTGTCTGGAAAAGAGAAACCGCTTTGTGCATTTCAGAGTCAGTGCTAATATCATATCCCTTTTGTTCCTGCAGCCCAAGGGGCTTAGTACTTTCTGTAAATACTTATCTCCAGTGACAGCACCTTTCTGTTTTGCTCCTCCAACCTTTTCAACAAAGTTGTAACCAGTTCCCTGTATTAAATTTCCCTCTGAAATGCCTGAAGTGGTTCCTGTTTTCTTGACGGCATGCTGATCAATAATGGAGTCTAACTTCTAAGGAGTTCATAAAGAATGACCACAGAGCAGATATGGAATGCAAATAAAATAATGGAAGTAAAGCCGTCAAGTGGATCATTTATAAGGAATTTTTTTTTCTTCCTGAAAGAGATGTTGCTAATGTCAAAGAAAGCAGTCTGTTTCATAAAAGTCGATCCAAACGAACTGTTCAGGTTGAATCAGGAGCACTAAAGCTGCATTTCTTTGTTGGAGAAATCTTCAGAACACACAGGATAACCCATGAAAAAACTTCCCTTTCAGCATTTGCCAGACAAGAGTCAACACTGCCCCCTTTGTGACCCCAGAGAGTCACTCAGTGTTTCTGAGAGTCAGTTCTCCTATTTGGAAAATAGGAAGTGCAATATCAACTGGTCAGGATTATTTGTGAGAATTAAGGAAGGTATTTATGAAAAAGGCATAACCCAGGGCTGCTGCTTGTAAAGGGCTACTCCTAATTCCTCCAGCGAATCTGAGTTAGCAGAATTCCACCTGGTGTCAGTTCAGAACCCCCAGGAAAATCAGTGGAGAGTGGAATGCACATTAAGGTTTCCAGCAGCCAGCAGGATTCAGCAGCTTCTTCTTCTAAATTAATTCTGTTTCCACTGTTCATCTTTAATGTTTCACTCCTAACTGAGGAAGATTTATTCCAGGAGCGCCTGGGTGGTTCAGTGGGTTGAGTCCGACTCTTGAGTCTGGGCTAAGGTCACAATCCAAGGGTTGTGGAATGGAGCCCTGTGTCTAGCTCCATATTAAGTGCTTGAGATTTTTTTCTCTCTCTGCGCCCTCCCCCAATTGCACTCTTTCTCTCTCCTACAAAAAAAAATTGTTCCAATAGCAGTTTATGAATTGTAAGGGTCAAACCTTACATTGGAACATTTTTTTTCTTTTTTCTTTTTTTGGTTGCTTTCAATTTCACAGCAGGGGCTAGGGATGCCCAGCCCCAGACATGATCTGATGTCGGGCTGGAGTTAGAGGCAGGACAGAGTGAAGACTTGCTCATCTCAGCCTAACTGCCTAGAGCCCCAGGCTCACTGAGGGGCATAGTCTCTGCCGGTCATGGTGCGTTTAGGGAAGAATTTCTATCTTTAATACGACCTGAACGGCATTCTTGTCTCTGACAATTGGTTTGTCTCTGGGAGGTGTGAATAAGCGTGCTCCTCCGAGGGCTTGGTCTGTGCTGTAGGGAAACAAGATGTGCCCAGACATGTCACACAGGCAGCGGAATCTCTAAGGAGATGGAAGCCGAAGGGGGACAGGAGACCCTGGTCAGCACACTGCAGTCTGGGTAGATGATCCAAGCCCACCGGGGACTGTTCTGTTGCCAGCCCTCCAACCAGGACAATGCTGGTTTCCAATGAACAATGAGCACTTAGAGAAAACACTGGGGTTTGAAGGTTGGTCAGATTTTCCATCAAGGGTAGAGGTGCTGTGTGGGGTGCCTCGGTGGCTCAGTCATTAAGTGTTCGACTTCAGTTCAGGTCATGATCTCACTGTTTATGAGTTCGAGCCCTGTGTCAGGCTCTGTGTTGACAAATCAGAGCCTGGAGTCTGCTTTGAATTCTGTGTCTCCCTCTCTCTGCCCCTCCCCGACTCACACTCTGTCACTCTTTCTAGAAAATAAATAAACATTAAAAATGTTTTTTAAAAAGGCACAGAGGTGTTCATCATGTAAGCTTGAAGAAGGTGCTTTCTGTTTTCTAAAGGACAGCAGACTTAAAAGAGAGATATCAAACAGTAGTGTATGTCTACCCATGTGCTCTACATGGTGAAAAATACTTTTTTTCTGCCTGTGCCTTAGACTAATATAAGCCATATTTTGCATTGTATTTGAACTATTTTATTACATGAAAATGATTTCAATAGACCCAAGTCTGGAGAAAAGTTTGATGTATCCATTGAGCTTTGAGCAGTGGGGGTGCAGGGAATTAAGAAGAGGGGCAGGATGGGAGGTGTGGCCGGTCCCACAGCCATCCTTCTGCTGGTGCATAGTAAATGCAAGAGCATGCTTCTGAGGGACCATGATCAGATGGTCCAAAGGGCTCCCATGGGGAGCAGCCACAAAGCCAGTGGTAGCCTAGGGCAGGGCTGGGTGCAAGGGAGAGGAGAGAGATGAAGAGAAGATGGCTGCGTGGACAGGCCAAGAGAAGCAGGACCAAATCCTTTCCTTCCAGTTATTATGTGAGAGTCAAGCTTGTTTAGAATAGCAAAATATCAGAAATGAACAAAATATCCACAAAACAGAGCAAGAGGCAAGTATACAGTGATAGACATGTTATGAACTATTATGATACAGATATTCAATCAATCACCACCTAACCCCTGTTGGGCACGTGCCAGGCAGGTACCCGATGAAGGGTGAGCAATATCAACACGGTCCTACACTGCACAGATTTTGTAGTCTGGCGGGAGATGTAGACATTGAATAGTAAATGCACTAATACATATGTATTTACAGACTACAATGAGTGACATGAAAGAAAAGAACAGGGTGCAACAAGAGAGAACTACTGCAAGAACCTAATTTAGACTATGGATCAAGGAGGGTGTTTCTGGAGAGGCAGCATTTGCACCAAGATCTGAAGGAGTGAGCTAAGAGCAAGGGAGAGAGGCTCCTGGGAGGAGGGATTGCAAGTGCAAAGTTCCCAAGGAAGGAGAAAGGTAGAGAAACAAGAGGAGCTGAAGGATCCCGGTGCAGCCGAAAGAGGTACCTGAGGAGGTGAGCAAGGAATGTGATTGGCAAGGCAGACAGGTGCAAGGTCAAGTAGAACCTTACAGGCTGTATCAAGGATGCTGAGCTTAATCCTGAATGCAAAGGGAGCCACAGAAGGGTTTTAACCAAAGGGTGACTTGATCTGAATTATACACTCTTGAGCATTCTATTATAAGTATTACGAAAGACTGGAAAAAGTGATTTGTGATTGTGGCAGACAATGGCTAGTTGTTCACCAAATCCGTTCCCTTTTCTCCTTGGGCATGTGGTTGAGCTGCACTTTCTAACCTCCATTATAGTTAGGTGTGGCCATGTGACAGTTCTAGCCAATGGAATGTGGGTAGAAGTGGCATACGGTATGGCAGATCTGGTTCTTGAAAATCTTCCATAATGTCCTTCATGCTCCTATACTGGCCCCATCTGCTAACTGAATTCACGGAAAAGTGAACTCTGAGGCCTAACGAACAGAGAGGACCCGAGATGGAAGAGCCTGGGTTCATGGATCATCATATGGAAAGGCTTTTCACCAACCAGAAACATCCACTTTGGACTTGGCATATGAGAGAAGTCAATCTTTCCTGTGTCAATCCACTAAGATTCTAAGATCTCTTTGTTATAGCAGTTTGTGTTATTTATCCTAACTAATAACATAGTGTGAGTAAAAAAGGGTAAAAATTATATTTATAGTATACTCACAACTATGTAAAAATCATTCCTACCAAATAAACATTTTAAGCCATGGTTGGTTTTTAGATTGTGTAATTATGGCATTTTCTTCTTTTTACTTTTCAATATTTTCCAATATCCTATGATGCGAATGTATTAGTTTCATAACAAAAAAACTTTCCTAAGAAGTTTTTTTTTTTTTAAAGATGTTATAAGAAAGCATATATTTCTTTTACAGGCAAAAATAGCAACATCATCACCAACAAAATAATACTCTCTCTTGGAATAGATTAATTTTTACGCTTTGAACGTTTATGAATAAGAACCAGAGATATATGCAAGCATAGCACATTTCCCCCTCAACTTGGAATAATGAACAGAGCAATGAACAAAGGGTCTGTAGACACAGAAGCAAGCTGTGCTCTGCTGTTTTCTGGAAATGTACCTGGGACAAGTCCTTTCTCAGCTCGTTCTCAGGTTTCCCTCCACAGAACACACAGAGAGAACATTTTTAAAGTTATTTTTAGCTCTGCTGAAACACTTCTGTATAGTATCTTCATTTTTTTTCCTGGGGTTATTCCTCATTAGTCAATTCTCAACAACAACCCCAGTGGGATGCACGGTGTGTTATTATTATCTCTGTTTTACAGATTAGGAAATGGAGGTGGTGAGAGGGTAAGAAATTTGCCTGGAGTCACGCGTCTAGTAGGCAGGACTGGGATTCGCTCTAGATGCGTCTGACGTCAAGCTTATGTTCCTAACTACATTCTATCCTGCCCCCTTGTGCAAGAACCAGTCACTGACCTGAAAATGAGCTCTTTGCAAGGGATCAGAGTGAGTCCCAAGCAGCCTTGGTGGAGGGGAGGGAGTAGGGGCAGAGTAGGAGGTAGGTGGAGGGAAGGAAGGTAGCTAGTCAGGGATGTGTTGATAAATATTTAACAATGGGATCTTTGGGGGAGGGTCCTGATTTGTAGTGTTTGAGAATTTCCATGGTGTAAATACTCCCACCAAGGCAGATTCCCAGCTCTCATCCATTTAACAACTGGCTCATCAACTCTTGATAATTTAACAAGTGGCTCTTGGCTCTCCTGGGAGCCTGTAGGTTCTGGCTCCAGCCCATTGGTGGCCAACGCAGTCCTCTTGGGCTTCCATAGTAAAAATGTGAGGAGGAAAGCAAAATGCTTAGTTTTGTTTTTTAAATTTGTTTTGAGAGAGAGAGAGAGAGAGAGAGAGAGAGAGAGAGAGAGAGAGCGCGAGAGCATGAGCAAAGGGAGGAGCAGAGATGCAGAGAGAATCCCAAGCAGGTTCCACACTGTCAGCACAGAGCCCGACGCAGGGCTCAATCTCATGAACCACAAGATCATGACCTGAGCTGAAACCAAGTATTGGATGCTTAACTGACAGAGCCACCCAGGCGCTCCCCCAAAAACTTAGTCTTTACCTGCACAAGGGGTGGGTGAGAATCTGTTCTCAGAAATGGGGCAAGGGGCTTCAGATCAGAGTGGGAAGAACTGGGGAGAAGGGACCTGTACTGCTTGTCTATTGTCTCAACTCCCACACTGTCCAGCTCTGCTCCACTCCGGACTGAGAGAGACCAGGAGCCCATGCAGGAGAGCTGGTTACAGTGAAGACCCAAAGGTTATCACAGGTTGGGAGATCCAGACACCCCTGCAAGCTGTCAGGACTGGGGTCTGTGCCCCCTGGGTCAAATGGCATTTGCTGAGACTGTTTCTGAACAGTTAAGCCAGAAGAGGGTCTGGACTCAGAGGGGAAAGTTCAGGGTTCTAGTTCTAGCATTGTTATTAACCTATTTGCCCATAATTATGCTCCCTCCTCTCTGGGCCTCAGTTTCCTCACAGAAAATGAAGGAGCAGTTGCTATATGCTGTGTCTGTTGAGTGCTTACTCTGAGACAGGGCACACTTATGCTAGACCCTGGGGAATGCAATGATTAAGCCACAAAGTCCTAGCCTTCTAGAAGCTCCCAGTCTAATGAAGGTGACAGGCCAAAAGAGAGAGAGAGAGAGAGAGATAGTTACAAGGCAGGAGAGGGTGGATACAGAGGTATGAACACAAAAGGAAGGGCACTCTCTCAAGGAATGGCATGAAGGGGACAGGAAAGGATGAGTGTGAGTTAGCTGGGCAAAGGGGACAAGAGAAGAATGTTCTAGGCAGAGGGAAAAGCATATGCAAAGGCCTGGAAGCAAGACAGAGCTTGGTTTTAGGAAGGGCAAGGTGGCTGACGGATGGCATGCAAAAAGCAGGCAGGTTTGATGGAAGCCACATCAGGCAGGGCTTCGGACCTCATGTTGCAAACGGGGCCATCAAGGGCTTATTATAAACCAGGCGGTAACAAGTCCAATGCCCTCTTTAACAAGAAGGAAATCCTCTTGTTTGTGACAACATGGATGGACCTGGAGGACATCATGCTAAGTGAGATAAGCCAGACCCAGCAACACAAATACTGCCTTGTACCCTTTCTATGTAGAATCTACAACAGTCAGACTTATGGAAACAGAGAGTAGAATGGTGATTGCCATGGGCTGGAGGGAAGGAGAGATGGGGAGGTGCTGGTCAAAGAGTACAAATGTTCAGTTGTGCAGAATGAGTAAGTTCTGGGGATCTAATGTACAACATGGTGACTGTATGTCGCAATATTGTACTGTATATTTGAAGAATGCTAAGAAGGTAGATCTTATGTGTTCTCATCACAAGAAAGGGAGGGAGGAAGGGAGGAAGGAAGGAAAGAAGGAAGGAAGGAAGGAAGGAAGAAACTAAAGAGTAAGGTGCTGAGAATGCTAATTAGCTTGATTGTTGTCATTTTGTAATATATTTGTATATCAAATCATCAAGGAGTACTCCTCAAATATATAAAAATCTGATTTATCCAATATGGCTCAATAAAGCTGGGGGGGGGGAAGGCTACTTTGGTGCTGTGTGGAAAATGGATGGGCATGAGGTGCATGGAAATAAGGAAGCCTGTTGGAAACTGGTGTGAAATCCAAGTGAGGGATGAGGGTGACACAGCTGGAGAAGAATCCAGAATTCAAAAGATGGGAAGGGGGTGGGATCCACAGAGCTTACAGCTGCCCCATTTGAGGGCTGGGGAAGGCGACTTGAAGAATGGCTTTTTGGTTTGGCAGACAGATGGCGATGCACTCCTTCCTTACCTGCACGGTCGGCAGAGGGAAGCTGCCCCAACCAGAGAGTGGGGTCTTTGGTCAGGCTCCCCAAGTGGCTATCTGAGCTTCATAGCTCTAAAGTAGCATGCCATGAGACCCTCCTCCAGGCTTCTTGCCTCCACCCCAACCTCTCTTTTTGCCTGGTCATTTGCAGAGGTAAGCATCCCCACGATTAGAAATCTTAATTTTGCTTTACCGTATGTTCTATTTTTGTTAAATAGATTAGTCTCCATCAGGAAAACCAAATTGCTGACCAGCTGACCTGAAAGTCTGAGACATGCAATTTGCAATCTGTTGGAATCTTCACTTTCAGCCGGGGTGGGCTGCAGAGTGGCCTGGAGGGGGGTGGGGGCAGGGCTCAGACAAGGCAGCTGGTCTGGCACAGTCCAGATGTAAGGCTGGTGGGCTCAGGCTGAAAGGTGGCCAGGCAGAGCGAGCAGTGTACTGCAGGGTAAGGTTATGGGAAAAATGGACAGGATTGTGGAGCTCATGGACAGGTGATTCAGAAAGGGCACTCTGCTGGGAGGCGGCCGCCTGGGTTCTATCCTGTAATTACTTCCATCTCCTACTCCCCTAGGAGAGGTTTCCTAGTGTATAAGAAGATGAAGTTCATATTATGCGAAAGCTGGGCCCAGAATTCCTGCTAAGAGGAGATGATCTTGGTGTAGGAAGGAACCTTGATTAGCCTCCTGAGTAGAAAGTAAGAACTCCAGCAAGGGGAACAGAAGAAGCTATTTTCTTGGCAGAGAAGGAGGCCCAAGAGGGACGAGAGGCCTGGAGAAACCACCAAGGAAGAAGTGGCCCCTAAGATGGGGAGGGTGGTGAGCATGGACTAGGTCAGGAGTTAGTAAGGTCTAACTTGAAGTCATTCAAATGATACTCGCTAGTACCAACCCTCTCCGCTTGACCCCCAAATCTTCACTGGAACCCCTCACAAATCCTCATAAAAAGGGATGCCTTTCAGGTCTGTTTGTTCTTTTTTTGTGTGGCTGTTGTAATGGGGGAGGTGTATGAATTTCCTGCCTGGATCAATGGGGCCCAGAGCTGAGGAAACCATCAGGGATCATGGGATGGTCCAGATCCTGAATGAATTCAGCACAAGAAGAACCAGGAGAGTGCAAGCTTGCGGGAAATGTGAAGACATTTTGAGGTTGGTAATCCCTGAACTGAGAGACGGAGCTTCCTGAGAACCTTTCCAAGATCCCAGTGGCTGACATCAGGCTACACTCAGAGGCTGGGGATGGGCAGGAGGCTCTCCAAATCTTGAATGTGTCTTGGTTTCTCCATCTGTACAACAGTCTGTGTGTGGGTTTGCATTGCCAATACGTGTGCATGTGCATGCATCTACACATGTGAGGCATATGTATGTGGCAGTCTCCTAGGCTCCTCCCAGCCCTGGTGGCCCTCAGCTCAGTCCTGATGAGTCACCAGGCCCACCTCCCACCTTGGAAAGAGCAGACGGGGCTGGTAGACAGGTGCCCCCAGCATGTCTGATTGAGAACCCTTTCTCCCTCTCAGCTCAGCTCCCCGACAACAAACCCAGATGGCTCCATATGGGGTTTGGGGACTATTCACTTGGCTTCACGGGCTAAGTCTAAAAGTCTTCCATCATTTAAGAAAATCTTCTATCAATTCTCCTGGGAAGGAAAGAGGAGTCAG
>NC_043712.1:32286492-32320868 GCF_006229205.1 Suricata suricatta | reverse complement strand
ACTTTATTAAGGACTACTATAGAGTGGGGGAACAGATTAAGGAAACAGACACAAGACAGCGTTGTTCCCACAAACTAACAATGGCAGGAGCTGTTATATACCTCAGAGCAGAGGAGCAAGGGAAGAAATAGTGTCCTCAGGACTTCACAAGAGTGGGAGGCAGAGAAGCCATAGCCTTGGAGAGAAGGCATGACTATTTCAAGAGACACCAAAGCAAGGCTGGGTACTGCCCCCTGACCTCTCTCTCTCTCTCTCTCCTCGGTGGCTGCCTGCACTCCCCATTGGCTAAATCCAATGAGAAACTCAAGGACAAGGGATCCCGAGTGATGAGTGATGTTGACCATGGAAACAGCTTCCCAGGGCATAGAGAAGGGCAGGGAATGGATATGTTGGAGAAGAGACAAAGAGACAAAAGCCAACCCAGAGATCCACCTAGCTCCACTCTGACTTGAAGTTTCATGAAACTCACTCCAGGCTGGGCTGAATCACATGACTTAGACTAAGCCAATCAGTGCAGCCTTCTAGTTACAGTGATTGGTTCAAGTATGGGCACATGACCCAAGTCAGCCAATCAACGCAAAGGGGACTCATTTCCAGGGATTTTGTTGGCACTACCGGGAAAACAGGCTCGCCGTCCTTCTGGACTTGGTACCCTCACGTGAGAGTCAGAAGCAATGGTGCCGAGGCTGAGAATGGTGCTGGCAAAGGAGAACGCAGCCCCAGAGACAGAGCGATGGAGAAGCATCATTTTGGGCTTCACCGTTATCTTTGAGGAAGGACGGTTTTCTATTACTTCAGAAGAGCCCTGAGTGACACATTCTTATCCACAGCCTGATGAGCCTCATGACATCTCTCTGGGGTAGGCAGGGCAGAGATCATTAATCCCATTTTGCACATGAAGAAAATGAGGTTCCATTCTCTTTATCACTTGACAGCCAGTTCATTTAAATCCATCATTAAATTCACTATACCAGCCTAGGTTTTTGGAATATATTTCACCCTCACATTGTATGCTTTAAAATTTTTGACTTCTGTTTCAGTGGTGTCACTGTGTATATGCCTGTAATTGAAAGTTGCCTCAAACCCTCTTTAGAAGCAGGTGGCATTCAATTATTAATTTTAATCAAACAAGCAAACAGGTCATGGTGGCCAGGAAGACTTTCCAAGGTCACACATCTTGTAGGGGCTGGATCTGAGACTAGAAGGCAGGACTGAAGCAGGTCCCCAGGCCTTTTCTTGTCCCAAATGGAAAATGTCCCTCTTTCAGTACTTCCTTTGTGTCCATACTCTCTCCTTCCTGCTTCCATGTTGAACCCATACTCTGGGGAGTACAGTGTGAGGGCTGGTAGTGGGCAGGTGTGCACTCAAGGCTACCTTGCAAAGGACAGGCTAAGCGCTCCATGGTCCCCAGGAACAAAGCAGGGGCACTTTTCCCTCTGGTAGGGGAGGCAAGAAAGAAAACACCTTCTGACTACTGAGTTAGCCAAGGGCTTACTAGGACCCATAAAACATGGCCTCTGATTTCTCTGATGGTGTCTCTGCTTCCCCCTCACTGACACCATTCCAGCTACAGCGGCCTCCCTGCATTTTCCACTCTCTCCGGCTTCTTTGCCTGCTTGATAATTTTTTATTAGATATCAGACCCCTCATTGGGTGCTAGATATTTTTAACATTCCTTTAAATGTTTTAAAGCTTTGTCTGGGACATAATTAAGTTACTTGAAATGAGTTTGACCCTTTTGAGGCTTGCTTCTAAGCTTCATTAGCTGGGGCCAGAGCCACCTTTAGTGTAGGGTTGATTTTACCTTCTGAGGATCGCCCCGTGCACTCTGAAGTTTTCCCACCCTGACTGGTGTGAACATGAATGATTCCTGGCCCTGCATGAGCTCCAAGGATCCTCCTGCCTGAATGCTCCTTTCTGCTGTGCTTTCTCTAGTCTCAGGCTCCAGAGGTGCTGATAAGCCCACTGCTGAAGACCTGAGGCAGCCCCTCGCAGCTCTCTGCTGCCCTCCCTTCTCCATGTGGCTCTCTCCCTTCTGCTACTTTGCCTGCAAATTCTAGCCTCCTTGGTCTCTCTTAATTCAAATGTTCAACTCTGTCTCAATTCACATCGTCAGCTTGGTGGACTGCAGGTCTCTATGTGGGCCGCCCTTCCGGTGCTACGGCCTGAAAACTCTCCAGGCAGTAAGTTGGGCATTCCTTTTTTTTTTTTAAATTTTTTTATTTTTCATGTTTTTAATTTATTTTTGAAAGACAGAGAGAGACAGTGCGAGCAGGGGAGGGTCAGAGAGAGAGGGAGGTACAGAATCTGATGCAGGTTCCAGGCTCTGAGCTGTCAGCACAAAGCCCGACGTGGGGCTCAAACCCATGAACCATGAGATTATGACCTGAACTGAAGTTGGACACTCAACCGACTGAGCCACCCAGGTGCCCCAAAGCTGGGCATTCCCAGGTCTCACGTCCCTTGTGTCCCTTCTCTCAGGGGTCACTCTCCTCTGCTGTCTGTAGTCCAGTGTTGGAAAACCGTTGTTTCACATGATTCGACCAGTCTATTAGCTGCTTAAGGCAAGAGGGTAAAATCCAGTTCCTGTTACCCCTCCGTCTTGGCCAGAAGTGGAGGCTCCCCTTCCTCCAAGTGCTCAAGATGCTGTCACCCGAGGCTTTCACACTGGCATTCCATCTGTCGGGATCGCTCTTACCCCAGTCATGGCATGGCTCACTCTTGTACCTCCTTCAAGTCTTTTTTCACACACAGCCTTCCCAGTGAGGCCTTCTCTGGCCACCCTGCTTAAAACTTCTTGGGGTACCAGGGTGGCCCAGTCAGTTTGGCCTCCGACTGTTGGTTTCTGCTCAGGTCACAATCTCACAGTTCGAGAGCTTGAGCCCTGCACTGGGCTCCATGCTGACAGTGCAGAGCCTGCTTGGGATTCTTTCCCTCCCTCTCTCGCTGCCCCTCCCCCACTTGTGCTGCCTCTGTCTCTCTCAAAATAATAATAATAAAAAAACAGTCACACATTAAATTGCTCCCTGCTTCCTCTTCACTGGTGCCCTTTCTGATTGTCCTTTCTTTCCTACACATTTATTTCTTTTTCCTTCTTAAATAGCAACTGCTGCCTCCTAACATACTATATAATTTACTTATTTAGTATGTCGATTATGGACTCTTTCCTTGTACTAGGTTGTAAATTCTTTGAAGAAAGGGATTTCCGTTTGTTTGGTTCACTGCTGTATTCCTGGATTCTGGCACAGTGCTTGGCCCATAGTAAGTTCTCAAAAATTACTAGTTAAGTGAATACATGGTGGAGAAGATGATAGAAGCCCCGCCCCCTGCCAAGAGCGCAGCTATGAAGGTTAAAAATTTGATGCGTGTGTGGGAGAGTAGCTAATATCCCTCCTGTGTGAAGAGCAGAAGGGGGAGAAAGAGCTAGAAATACAGGTTATGGCTGGAGGTAAAGCTCCTGACATGCGAGCCTCTATCCTGTAGGCAGTGCAGAGCCACGGAAAGTTTTTAATGAGGAACAACACGGTCAACAATTACTTAGGAAGAATAAGCTGGTGGGTATAAAAGCGAGAACCGGAATAAATGAGCAGCAGAGGAGAGAGAGAAGGGAGGTGGTAGTTGGGAGTTCACAGAGCTCAGCAGGTGGAGGGAGGAGTTGAGATGATACCTGTATAGATTTTTCTGTAGAAACGTGGTTGGTGTGACAGTGAAAATTAGGTTCCAAAGGATTCCACCGAGGGAGGTGAGGATGTGGACAAAGGTGTAAAGAAAAACAATGGGCATCTGAGGTGGCTGACATCGGGCCCAAAGCCTGGACTCTACGTCCCCCCTGTGAACGTGGGCAGGCTACGCAGTCTCTTGAACTGGGTTTCCCCGTCTGTAAAAGGGTACTCAGCACATGTCCTTCATGGGCAGGGCTTGCTCCTGGGAAACTCAGTACTTCGGGCACTTAGTAAATGTTGGTTTCCATCTTGAAAACGTTTTCTCCTTCACTACTTCAGAGTCCCAAGAGGCCTTAGAGGTTGGAGAGCCCTTTCTCTGACTGTGCCAGGCGACATCCCCATGATCTTACAGATGAACTGAGGCCCAGAGCTCAGCCCCATCTGATGTCCACTGACCATCCAGTGGAGGGGGGCGGTCATCTGATGAGTCCCACTGCCTGTTATAGTCACTGCTCATAAAAGTCGGGGTGAGGCGTGTGAGTCCAAGGAGAAGACACCAAGCTGGCATCTTCTCCACATGCCACTGCTGGGGGCGGGGGGAAGGACATGTTTCCATTACACTGAAGTTTATAACCTCGGGATACTCTGTTCACAAGAGACTTTAATTCCCAAGACAGCTGTCCAGTGGCTAAGGTCATTAAATGTGGATTACTGAGGCAGCTCTTCCCAAGCTAGTTGATAGAATTACTAGACTTGAGGATGAACAGGGAATCTTTTTTGTGCCTTTCAGAAAGCACTGCAGAGCCTGTTCACACTGCAGGCACGCTGCCCGATCGCTAAGGGGGAATGACCGTGGTTATGTGGATTAAGTATCACTACATATGGCCTGCTAAAGATCCTGTGTGCCTGAGGGAGAATCTAGGTCACTGTTTTATCACGTACCGTGGCCTTGTAAAAACATATATGTCCATGTTTATGTATGTATATGACACATGCATATGCATATACAAAATTCTGCATTCTTCATATTATTGCACCAGAGGTCTACTAGAGCCACAGGCTAGAAGTGATCTATCACAGCAGTCATTGATTGTATGTGCCCTAAGGTTTCAAGCCTCAAGAGTTTTTCAAACTGGCCTCTGGTCTATGTTAGGCAAGACCCTACGTATTCTATATTCTAGTCTTTATGTATTTAAATATTTATTATCAAAAGTGAGGATTAAAAAAAGTTTTTTAAAGTGAGGATCTACCATAAAACCTTTGTTTTATATATATGTGTGTATATATGTGATATATATTTATGTTGATATATGCTAATATATGTTTATATATTTTATATGTTAATGTGCATAAATATGTAAATGGTACTAAGCACATCTCCTCCATAGGAAGGGCTTGCTCCCAGGAAACTCAGTACTTTGGGTGCTTAGTAAATGTTGATATATATATATATGTAAATGTTTATTTTGGAGAGAGAGAGAGAGAGACGGAATGCAAGTGGGGGAGGGCAGAGAGAGACACACACATAGAATCTGAAGCAGGCTCCAGGCTCTGACCTGTCAGCACAGAGCCGGACATGGGGCTTGAACTCGTGAACTGTGAGATCATGACCTGAGTTGAAACCACAAATAGCACACTTAACCAATGAAGCCACCCAGGCACCCTACCATAAAAACCTTTGTAATCTTTCCCCTTTTCACTAAAGAATATATTATGAACAGTCTTCTATGTCATTAGTGTTCTACTACAATGACTTTTAATGGCTGCCCTTCCAACCCTCTAGCTGGTGCCTACTGATTCTTGAACCTCAGCTCAAAGTCACCTCTTTAGGAAAGTCTTTTTTGATCCTTAGCCTCCAACAGGTCTCCCTGTTCTAAGTTCTCAACGCATCCTATAGCTTTCTTTCAGAGCATTTTCCACAGTCTATATTCAAATCGTTATTCAGATGAATATCTGTTTAGTGTCTGTCTCTTCCCCGGTACAAGGAACGAATCTGCCTTGCTCGGTGCTGTATCTCCCCTCCCACGCCTCTCTCATGCTGTAGGTGGTAGTAAATATTTATAGAAGAAATGAATGAGCAAAGGGAAACAGTCACTTCCTTGCAGTTGTGCCAGGTGTTTATGCTGTGGTTCCATCACTCATAATAGTTCCATGGCCCAGAAGGGTGTTTTATTAGTTCCCGGACATACAGTTAATCTTTTCACTATAAACATCAGATTTCTCCTATTGTTTAAGCCAAAACATAAATAAATAAATACGTGATATCCGCTGCGGCCATGATGGTGCCCGTGAAAAAGCTCGTGGGTGGGGGGAGGGTCAAAAAAGAAAGGAGCAAGTTCTGAAGTTTACCCATGACCGCACCTGCCCTGTAGAAGACGGGGTCATGGATACTGCCAATTTTGAGCAGTTTCTTCAAGAGAGACTGCAAGTTGAGTGGCCATGCTAGAGTCTCTGTGGAGGGGTTGTAACCATTGAAAGGAGAAAGAGCAAGATTACTGTAATCTTGCTTACGGAGGTGCCTTCTTCCAAAAGGTGTTTGAAACGTTTCACCAAAAAATATTTGACGAAGAATGATCTACATGATTGGTTGCACAGAGTTGCCAGCAGCAAAGAGAGTAATGAATTGCCTCACTTCCAGATTAGCCAGGATGGGGAAGAGGAGAAAGATGAGGATTAAAATTCATATATCTGGAACTTTTTGTATGAGTTCTTGAATAAGACTTGGGAACCAAATATGAATAAATAAAATGATATTGATGAGTTACGGCTTTCTTCCTTCTCCTACTGGGGATCCCTCAGTCCTACACAGCACTTCACAGTTCATAATGCACCATCCTTAATTCATCTTCAGAGCCACCCAGCAAGGGGCTCTTGGTCACCGATCTCATTTTGCAGAAGAGAATGCAAAGATTAGAGACTTCCCCAAGGTCACCACTGCTAAGATGCAGGAGACAGCATGGAAATCCGGGTCTGTGGACTCCATGTCCAGGGCTCTTTCTGCCACACTGGGCTGCCTACTCCAGGAAGGTAAATGAGCCACCCAAATGAGATGGTGTCACTTCAGTTTTGCCCCGCATTTTCAACCAATGCTTTTGGAATCATTTTTGCAACTGGAACATTTCTTAAAGGAAGAAAACTAGTTCATCACAGTAATCAAGTCTGTCATGGAGGATGTGTGATGATGTTTGAAAATATAATCCTATGAACATCAGAACTGACAAGTCTGAAACATCTCGAGGCTAAATCTGCTAATAACGGTCTTTAGCATTCAGGTTGGCACTCACATCAGTTGGTGTGATATATTTCACAGCAGAAATGCCCTAACAAGGAACTTCCTCAAAGAGGAACTGTGTAGAGGACAGTTTTTAATGAGGCCCAATCCCTGAAAGGGTGAAATGTGAGTGGAGAATAATGGCATGAAATGAAACATGTACTTCCACGAGTCAGATGACGAGATGGGGTCTCACATCAGAAAATGCAGCAGACACGTTCTAGAGGTCAGGACTTGTGCAGAAAAAGCGTCAAGACATCAGGGCCATCACCTCTGTAGATCCTCCCAGAGAAAATGTGCTTTGATTAGAATGAAGCAGACACATATGAATTTCAATGACCTCTTCTAGGCCTGCTGTTCACCCACTCATTCCTTCTCGCCCACCTATCATCCCACTGACTCACCCACTCATTCCTCTTTGTCTAACCACTGACCTGCCCATCTACCCACCTGCCATCTATCCAGCCTTCCATCCACCTACCCACACACTTATCCATCCATCCATTTGCCCATCCACTCAACCTTTCAAGTGTCTACCCACCCACCCCTCCCTCCACCCATTCACTCACCCATCCAACCAGCTAACTAGTCTTTCCTGTATATCTACTATGTATAAAGCCCTTAGGAGATGCTGAAGAGGTGGAGGACAGGTGGTGATAAAAACATCTGAAATATTTGTTCACTGACTATCAGCTGAGACTCTAGTATAGGTCAGACCACGAGAGCATTTGCAGAGGTGAATCTTAGAAAGACTCCACCCTCAAGGGATGGGTAGTAGAAGCCTCTGTCATAAAACTAACCAATTACTTGGAGTCAAGAGGATGGCACAGAGTGGGGGGAGGGCAAGATTCTCCACACTGTGCTGCCTGGGGTCCAGGGAAGGAGACAAGTTTCAGCAGAAAATAGCGGCAGGCAGCTGACCCAAAGCAGCAGGGCTCTTGTCTGCTCAATGGACACCCACCCCCTGGCCCAACACCATTATTTTTTTGATTACTAAAAGCGCACAGAATGTGGTGAAAGGGCATTAAACAGGAAGAATATTAATCCTACCACTGAAATCTCATGTGTGAAAGTATAGTACTGTTTGCTGCTTTGGTAACTAGACAGGCTGCCCAAGAAAACCACTCTTCTGTTGGTTTCTCTCTCTTTCTGTCCCTTTTCCTTTCTTTCTTTTTCTCTCTCTCTCTTACTTTCTTGCCCACTCGTTTATGATTAATTTCTTCACCTTGGAAGAGGATGACCAACGTGCCTTTCAAGAGACAGAGAAAGCAAGAAGGAACCGCCATGATGTGTATCACCTCCGTGATTTCTGCAGCCTCCACGTACCATCTGTGCCTTTCTTGACGAAATATCTGCCTCTTCGAGCTAAAAAAGAAACCTTATCTTGCTACCTCAAGTGCTAGTTATATTTTTATCGCGTGCATTAAAGTCAAACACAGCCATAAAATAAAGAGTGTAGGTCTGGGTCCCAGCTAAGCCCGTCCCTCCCCCACCTCCGGGGTGCTGTCAAAGGCCCTGCCCCCGTGGCTGCTATCCTTGGGCCCTGTCCAGGGTGAGCCGACCTGAGGCCCCAGGCCAGCCACCCTGTTCAAGGCTCTGTGCTTCATCTTTGTTACTGCAGAAGTGTGCTTAGTTTTTCATCAGCAAGGAGGAGTTAATGGAGGAGTCTTCCAAGGAGCAAGTTTAAAAGAAAATAAGGTAATGTTAAATGTAATTTTAATGTAAATGTAAAATGAGGGACAAGGATATTGGGTTTATATGTAAGATCTCTTTTGAAAAACAAGTTTGAAAACCAGTGGAATAGCTTGATAACTAGCTATACACATGAGGACAATGAGCACACATAGATCACATATTTAGGGGTGTATGTGTGTATGTGTGTGTGTGTGTGTATGTGTACGAATATGTGAACCCACCTGAGTGCATTTGCTTGAGTGCGTATGAACGTGAGAATGTGAATTCCCAAAGATGGTAAGAGTCGCAAGAATGTGGGACCCACCAACTCCTGCACTTTCTGCAAAGTTAATCACAAGTGCTGGAGGCTCTAGAAAACTGTGTGCAGCTGGTGTCCAAATGTTCCCTTCCTCAGCATGTTCGTGATAATTTAGCACCCACTGTGTGCAGCACCCGATGTGCGTAAACCTCTGTCACCCCCACACCCTATACAGTAGGCTCTATTGTTTCTGTAGGGTAATGGGAGGGGAGCTCTGCTCAGCTCCCCTCCTAATGGTTGAAGCACCATCCCCCAGCTCCTAGGAATACTGGCGACTGAGCGTCCCAGCTGGGTCTCAGAGCCTATTTACAGGAAGCCCGATGTAAGGCATTGTCCCCATTGTACAGACAAGGAAACTGGGGTGCAAAGAGATTCAGTTTTTGCCCAGGTTTACCTGACTAGCAAGTGGAGCCAAGAAGTGAACTTAGGAAGTCTGTCTCCAGAACCCATGATTCTAAGCCTTTCACACCATTGCCTCTCGGAAGGTGAAGGTGGTCATGCACGCCCCCGATCCCCACAATTTACAGTGTCCTGTCCCTCCCACACCCCCTTTCCATTGAGAAAGAAAAGGGATGGGGAGGGTGTTACAATTCTGTGAGAAAATGGGTCTTCCCAGCTGCCTCTGCCCCCTGACACAGGGCTGGCCTCACACAGGGTCACATCCAAGGGTGCGTGAGTCACCGAGGCACTAGCGCACTCGGGCGGAGCTGGCATCCGTCGTGTTTAAAGCTGTGTGTCTTGTCAGCAGAGATTTCTGTCAGCCGCCCTCCCCTGAGGGCAGAAGGCTTCCCTCCTACTGAGCAAGTGCACAGGCAGACATACCTTGACCCACACCGTGGGGTGGTCTGGCCTCACACAAGGAGGAGTGCATGTGGTATGTTACGGGGCTCCTCAGATACGGTTTTCACACAGGATCTTTACCAGAGTGTTTTTCTCAATGGGGAGGTAGCACTAATATTCAACTGTCTTGTTTACTTAAAAATTTTTGCTTACTGTATTCTCAACATTTAAAAATGTACATTCTTTTTTTTTAAGCTGTATTTCTTTATTTTGAGAGAAAGAGAGAGAGTGCATGCCCATGAGTATGGGGGTGGGGGAGGGAGACAGAGAGAGAGAGAGAGAATCCTAAGCAGACTCCTTGCTGTCAGTGCGGAATCCAGCCAGACTCGGGGCTCGATCTCATGAACCATGAGATTATGATCTGAGCTGAAACCAAGAATCGAACATCTAACTGGCTAGCCACCCAGGCATCCCCAAAATGTAGACTCTTTTTCTTTTAATGTTTATTTATTTTTGAGAGAGAGAGAGAGAGAGAGAGAGAGAAAGAGAAAGGGAGAGGCAGAGAAAGAGGGAGACACAGAATCTGAAGCAGGTTCCAAGCTCTGGCTGTTAGCACAGAGCCGGACTCGGGGCTTGAACCCCACTCAAACCGTGAGATTATGACCTGAGCCGAAGTTGGATGCTTAACTGACTGAGCCACACAGGTTCCCATAATATGTACATTTTTTAAGTTTCTGTATAAAACTTCCACTAGGCTAATAGCTATTTGGTTAGCAGTAGTTTGCCAATAGAATATAAATTTCTGTCTAAAATGAACAAACTACTTACAATTCTTTACAAATAATTTTCAATATAAATAATAAATAAATCAGCTTTCTCATAATAAACAGTAGCTTTAAAGTGATGGACCTGACGGGGAGTGAGTGTTTGGTAGGTACAGAGCTTCAGTCGGGAAGATGAGGAGTTTGGAGATGGGGGACAGTGACAGGCGTACAATAGTGTGAATGTGAACGCTGCGCTTACGGATGGGTACAAAGGCAAATTTCTGTATATTTTATCACAATAAAAAAAGAAAGATGGGGTTAAAATGGTGGAGAACCACTGCCGCAGGAAAAAGCTTTATAACGCCAGAGACCAAAACAAAATCATTGTAAAAGAATTAAAAAAAAAAAAATCACAGCTGAGTGTGAAGTGTGGTGCTGAGCTGTGTCTTTCTGAATGAAGTTATGGGGTGACTTTGATTTTCTTTTCAGTGCTTGCCTGTACTTTTTACATTTTCTTTCTGATCACGTATTATTTTTGTAACCTGAAAAGGAAACGTATATGTTATTTTTAAATACGTGAATAAGAAGAAGGAACATGGGGTTGTAAATACCCTCGCTCCCCAAGTCGGCAGAAGGGAGTAAAATGTAAGGAGCTGCTTCCAGGACTGGCTGGCCAAACCGGGAGGCGCAGAACTTTCTCGGGGGGAGGATGGGGGGGGAAGGGGTGGGTAGAAGCTGGGCGGCAGGCGTACCTCCCCCTAGAGATGAGGAGACAGGGCCCTGGCTTCAGCCCCACGTTTTACCCCACCTGGACAGTGGGCGGTGAAACATGCTAGTCTCATAGGCTCCTACAGCTCTGTCCTCTGGCTGGGACTCTTTTGTCCTCTAATGGAAGACGGCTCAGATGTTATACCTTAAGAGTGGAAAATTAGCCAGCCTGTGTCCTGTGTCTAACCTCGGGTAAATCATTTAACCTCTGCGTTTTCTCACCTGCCAAACGGTGCTAACAACAGTCTCCATTTGCTGGGGCTGTATGAGTTTGCTAGGACTATTGTTACAAAATATCACTGAATGGGCCGGGTAAAGAATCAAAATTTAATGTCTCACGGTTCTGGAGGCTACAAGCCCAAGATCAAGGTAGCGGCAGGGCTGGTTCCTTCTGGGGGCTGTGGGGGAGAGTCAGTTGCATACCTCACTCTCCCACCTTCTGGTGTTTTGCTGGAGATCATTGGTGTTCCTGGGCCTGCTCTCTGCCTTTGTCTGCATGTGGTGTTCTTTCTGTGTGCAGGTCAGTCTCCGATTTTCCCCTTTGCATGAGGACCCTGGGGGTATGAGATCATGCCACTCCAGCAGGACCTCACCTTAGCTAATTACATCTGCAATGACCCTATTTCCAAATAAGCTCCTATTTGGAGGTGCTTTAGGTGAGGAGTTCAACTACGGATTTTTAGGGGGACACAATTCAACCCATAACCAGAGTTACTATAAGTAGCGAATGAGATAATGCATTTAAGAGCTTAGCATAGCACCCAGCATAGAGGGAGCATTCAAAACTACAGCCATTCCTGTTATCATGACATTTATCATTATAGTAACTGTCACTATGGCCACCTTGTCGCTGGCTCCTTCTTTTGTCTGTTCCCCACAGAGGCCTGGACAGCGTCTGCACACAGGGCTTCTGCTGAAGCTCTCATAAGACGAGGCACTCCCCCACACTGCTTTTTCATAGGGAAACAGCTATTTTTTCCCTGACTTGAGGAAGTCAAACCTGCAAGCTTTGGAAGGCTAGGCATCAATTGAAACAAATTGCTAAACCACATTATTTTGATCTTTCAAATTTATCTGACAGCAGAAGGAGTGGGTTTCTTTCCTGTGCTGTACGTTATCTGCAGTCATTTGTAATTGTGTTTAAAGAAACAGGGGGAGGGCAGCCGAGCGGTGCCAGGGAACACCAGATTTGGAGACACCTGCATTTAGAATCAGAGCACCTAGGATGTGGTTCTGAGCTAGGCTCACGGGTAACACCGTGGGAGCCCTGCAGAGCCTCTTGGCCGCGCTGAGCTACAGTTTCCTCATGTAACCAGTCAACAAACGTGTTTCAAGGACTGAAAGCCTGTATTATACAGGACACAGGGAGAGAATTTTGGGCCCCAGTCTTAGTCAGGGGGCTGACGGGCTCACCGTCCACTGGGAAGGGGCGGATGGACACATGAATAACCCAGCGCAAGAGGGGAGTCCATGACATCCTCCACTGTTAACCCGGGAAGAGAGGTTCCTGCTCCCCCCCCAACCCCCCACGCATCTCACAAGGTTGTTTGGACTGCAAATTCTTTGGGATCAAACCTTCCATATGACTCCTCCTGCCTGGCCCAGCTCTGGCTTATAGGAGGTGCTGGGAATGCTGGGTGAATTAATGGAACACTTACATGGTGAAGACCATGGGCTTCTGAGCAGTCGGTTTCGGCAGCTTTGAGTCATCTTTTGTCACTTGCTCCCTATAGGATGCGTCATTTATCTTTGCTCAAACTGTTTTTAAAAAATCTATGACATGGTCATTAATGATCTAAATCCTTCATTCATTAAAGAAATATTTATCAGGCAACCACTATGTCCCAGGCACCCAGCTAAGTCTTCCGGGTGGCATGTCTGATGAGGGTAACTGTTGAGATACAGAACGAGGGCGTGGGAGCTGTGATTTTAAATAGGGTGTCGAGGAGGCCTCACTGACAAGGTGACATGTGGGCAGAGATGGGACACAGGTGAGAGAGCCTGATGCAGCTCACTGGGAGGAGGCTTTGGGACACTTGCAATTACCCATTCCCCATCTGGTGGCTCTTCTGAGCACCACATTCAATAACGTGTGTACAGCGCTCAGGATGCTGCCTGTAATGCTGTAGGAGCTCATTAACTAATAGCTATTATTAGCACTATGTTAATAAATGCAATTGCATGGAGAAGCGAAGGAGACCGAGACTATAAATGTACTTTGTGCACAGGGCAGTCACGCATTGGTTATTATTATTATTGTAGTTATTACTAAGCAATTACCTGGAGCAACTGCTCCTGACCCTCAGCGACCTGCCCTCCCCCTCAGGCCCTAGGACTTGAGCCCCAGAGAGACGCTGATGGGAGAGACTGGAGAGGGGGGTAGAGGGTGGGTTTCTCTCCTGCATCAGGAAGGACGCAGCAGGAGCCCCCATCCCAGGCCCAAGAATGCATGCCAGGGAGATTTCTCCACCCTGTGTGAACCAGTGATGCCAGCCATCACAGCAAGAATTTGGGGATCACTATTAGCAGATACAACAACTACAGATTCTGTTAATACTTCTCCTGTCAGTTGTGATTATTTATTGGGCAGAAAAGTCTTTTTAGTTTCTAGAAGCCCGGAAGGCAGCAGAGTGGGAGAGTGTGACTGAATTTCTCAATCATGTGAGGATTCCATCCAACAGAGTGAAAGCGAGGTTAGCAGTGGTTCAGAGCGTCTTCCAGGTGTAAAGTACTAGGTGCAGAAGTGTGGGACCAGGGGCACGAAACACTGTGCTCCCTGCACATTTGGGAAAGGCTAATTCATCACAGGGGGCAAGCACAGCTCTTCCACAGGCTGACTGCAACAGGCAGAGGCAGGAGCCAAACAACTGAGTATAAGGGAGAGGAGTCCAGAACCCTCTACCAGGTGGGAGGGAGGCGACGGGGGAGGGTGGCTGCTAAACTTAATGCAGAGAACGACAATTAGGTTACAGTAAATATTCCCTGTTGAAAACGCTTCAATTTCCCCTAAGGATACACGAGTGTCTTCGTCTGCCCCAGAAGCAGCGCCCAGGACAGGGAATCGTGTGCAAGTGATTTTTTGAAGCCATGTATCCAGGAGAAACTTGTGAGGGAGAAAGGAGAGAGAAGAGGCCAAGCTAGGTGGTTTCAGGTGAGGGCCAGCCTCTGCCCTATTCTGGGGGGAGCTCTGGGGCGTGAGTGGCACTAGTGTCCTTCCACTGCACCAGCCAGTGGTGGCTGCAGGCCACTAGGCTGGGGTGAAAGTCCAGGCTGGGAGACTCCCACTGCCCAAGGTGTGAGCCATCAGCAGGGACACCGGCATGGCTGGGGGACGGGCAGGCCTGACCAAAGCCCTAAAAGAGATCCCCGGAGATCTGGCTGGGACACCAACAGCATTTGCTGGAGTTTTCGTGTGTAATGCTGAGCGGTACTTCCTGGGGTCATGGGAGTCTGAAGCAGACTAAAGGCAGGAATAAGTGTGAGCAAAAGCTTTCCACCTTTAAGGTGTCAAATCCCCAGAGTGAATGGCAGCAAGCAGAAAGCTTGAAAGTGTTCTAGCTTACAGACAGAGTTTACCCCCCTCCGCTCTGATATTCAACCACTACAACCTTAAAACAGGTTCATTGGTTTGCTTATTATTGAGATAATTAAGTGAGATAGTATATGTGAAAAAGACTGGCACTGAGTAGGTACAGAAAGATTGTTTTGCTGGACTTGATTCTGAATTGCTTGATTAGACCCATATGGACTTTGTTCTTTGAAAAGTCACCATTGTGATATCAGTGGCAATAATAATAATCATAAGGATGATGCCGTTTGGGGAGCTAAACACCAACATTACTTATCATATCAACCCTTTGAGCTAGGTTATATTTCCCTCCATAGATGAGGAAAGTGAGGTATAGAGAGGTAAACAATTTCCCTGACCTCACACAGCTCTAAGTCAAGGACTATGATCTCCTTTTGTCTGACTTTAGAAATTTGCATTTCCTGTTGTTGCTCATCACTGCCATGTTCCAGGCAATGGTTCATTGTCTCTGAGGTTAAGGGGTGAAGGGTGAGCCTGCTAGGTTTATGGATAATGTAATTCTCCCAGAACTTCCAGACTCTGGGATGGTGTGGAGGCAGGTGGGGTGCAGAGGAGGTTCTGGGAGGGTTGGCTGTTGTTCCTGGAAACAGCCAAGAAAGGCTCATGAAAGAAAGGCCTTAAATAGGAAAGCCCAAGTGGCCTTGGGAGCGAGCATGCTGGGGTCACTGGGACAAGCCCCATTTTTTAGGACGTGCAGCAGACACATCACAGTTGGGTTGTTACAGAGCTTCTGACAAGGTCCTAGCGACAGCCTCGAGTACAAAATCGAGAAACAGGCAGGATCATGATGGTCCAGAGGATGGAGTCATGATTGGTGGAATGACCAGTCCCCGAAGAGGTCAGATCCTGGACTGGGAGAGTTTTCTCTACTTCTGGATGGACTTCCTCATGCTCTGTTTCTTAACTCACTCAAATTCAACAACCTTAAATGATGATACCAAATATAAATCACAAATGGATGGCTGATGCAAAGCCTGTAGGTTAACTTGTCTCATAGAATAAAACCAGGAGTCCAAAAGATCAGATGGCAGGAGAGATGGGCCAATTCTGGCAAGATGATGTTTAATTAATGTGTGTGTGTATATGTGTTGTGTGAAGTTTCCTATCTGGGTAAAAAAATCTACTGCCCAACCATAGCCCCACGGTAGGGTGAGGCAGCAGTGAGTGTGACATAAACAGGCTTCCATTCACACTTCCCCAGCACGAGGATCTCACTGGCTTCCCCCAACTACCTGTTCCAAGTCCCTGCAGTCACTTAATTCCAACCAATTCGAGTGTACAGTATGATGCTCTCTTTTCAGGTAGAATGCAGCCAGAGGGGGCACAGTGGCGATATGTGAGGCTTAGTGGAGATAATTTTATTTCATAAGTCTTGCACAAAGACTTGAGGTTTAAGGGACACACCAGCAAAGGCGATTCCTGTTCACTGGCAACAAAAGCAAATAGATCAATAAATGCTACAAATTGCCATCTGCTGTCCTTCATCACCTCCTTGGTGAGATCAGTTAGACATAACTACCATTAGAAGTGACATGCCAGAACCTGAGGCTGCCCATCTCTTCCCAACAGATGTGATGTCCAGATCCGCAGCTGGTTGAGAAAGGCTGGGGAGAGCATGAAGAATGGGGCCATTATTTGGAGGAACTCTGATCGTTTCTACATTAGGTCAACCCAGGGGGAGTGAGGAGGAAATCATAGGAAATAGTTTAGAAAGAATGGGTTCTCGTCTCAAAATCAAAGCTACTCCCCCCAGAGCGTCTTTCCATTTCTCCATGTCCAAATGCTCTTGGAAGTCTCATAGTCCCCATGCAAACCTGGGGTGCACGCCCTCAGTAACTTTCTAGGAAAAATGTTACATGTACCATGTTTTCATAATAGGGTATAATGAGGTAACGTTAACTGAGCCTCCATCCCAGGCTCTACAGAGTAAATATGGTGTCATTCTAAGAGACGAATCGGAAGAAACATTTACTAAAGGCGGGTATACTGCTCGTTAGAACCATCACATCTTACTGTAATGTGCCCAAATGGTTTGGCCACTTGCGATCTGGTATGTCATCCTTGTTTTAAAAGACTGGAAACTGGAAAGAATTAAAAAGTGATACCCTAAAGAGAAGTAAAGCTTTGGTTGTTACTTGAATACTTAGCACATGTTACCCAGCATAGTTTTTTCTGTTTTAAAGTTTATTTACTTCTTTTGAGAGCGAGAAACTGCAAGTGGGGAGGGGCAGAGAGAGAGAGGGAGAGAGACTCCAATCCATACTGCCAATGCAGAGCCGGATGTGGGGCTTGAGTCCACAATCATGAGATCATGACCTGAGCTGCAGTCAGATGCTTAACTGACTGAGCCACCCAGATGCTCCCCCAAGCATGTTTTGAAGGGTTATGGATATAAGCTGTATCTTTGGTAGAAAAAACTAATTAGAGGAGTCTGTTACATCACCATGTATCACCATCAGTGCTGGGCACGGAGGAGGTTGGCATTGCGTCCTCACTAGCCAACACATGGCACAAGGGGAGAGCGCATGGCACAGGTGCCTTGCAAGTATCCACGCATGGAGTTTCACTTACTGACCTGCAGAGATCAAGGACAGCTTCCTGGGCTCCCCTGCCGTAAGCAGAATGGAACCCTCCCTCCAAAGGCCTTGGGCAGACCTTGAAGAGTGACCACCCATTTATTTATCGACTTGTCTATATCCCCCACTGTGCAGGGAGTTTTTGAGGGACAGACTGCACATTATTCCCTTCTATTCTTCCAGCTCCCAGAACGCAGTCCAGGGGCTACTAGGGAGTGAATAAATGTGGAGCAAATACATCTCTGACAGGTTTAAAATAAAAGTGTGTGTGTGTGTGTGTGTGTGTGTGTGTGTGTGTGCACGCGCACATGCATGCACGTGCATGTGCACGCATGCGCACATCCACCAGAGCCCTAAGCAATTCTCAGGGTTACTATGTGACAATCACTGGGGCTTCTTGTTAATGATGCGAATTCCTTGGCCCTCCCACAAAGCCAGTGGGTCACAAGTTGTGGGAGGGGCTGGGAAATCTGAATTTTTAACAAAGCTCCATGGGAGATTCTCATACATATAGAAGTTTAGGAACGTTGTTCTAGACCAAAGCCTGCTGAGCTGGGATTCTCAGAATGCTCTGGGCTTTTGACATCTTAAACAGCCATTCTAGCCCAAGTTTCTGTTCAGGAGGGGGGACAGATTCTGAGATTTGCGGGCCATATAGAAAGTAAGTGGTAATAACAGGGCCCAAAGTCAGATCACTGCACTTGGAATCAGAGGCAAGCAGGACCTCTGCCAGGCTATCAGTGTGCAGGTGGGGACATGGAATTCCATTTTCCAGCGTTCCCTGAGAAGGACAGTTGGAAGGAGAGCTCCTAAGAAGATAAAGCAGAGCTGGCCCCAAGCTAAAGCCAGATTCCTGATCTAGGACACATGGAAGAAGTCTGCTTTAACCTGCCGACCAGGACCCACCGGCCTGACTCCCAGACAAGAGTATACACACTGCATCAATTGAAACTGAGTCAAGGATATAATTAATTTAATGTGTTTAAATGATTTTCCATATAGTAAACATGCTGAATGAGGGTGACCCAGAATAAAGTGCCTGCCTGAAAGTGGAAAAGTGGACACCGTGTGTGCTGTAGAATGCAAACCCTTCAGCAAATAGGAAATGCTTCAATTTATTTCCACCTCCCATTCCTTCCCTTCCCAACTCTTTATTTACGGCTGAACTTGGCCTTCTGTGGTCTCCTTGGACCACAGAGACACTCTTTCTTTTGTCAGAAGATGTCCTTTCTTCTCTGATCAGAAGACAATTTAACGAAACCTGTATACAGCCCAGTGACAAGCACATACTTACGTGACAAAGGGGATTGGGAGGAAAGGGGGAGAAAAGGACAGAACTGTCTCACTACTTAATCTCTTTCTCAAGTAAAGGAGACCTTGGATAGTGGGAAGGGAGGTACGACCGGGTGTGGCTGAGACGGGACCCACCTGAGCCGCCACCCTGGCTCTGCCAAACCATCCCTCCATGTGACTTTGAAAGCTCCCTCTCTGGAACTCAAATACTCGTCTACAACACGAAGGGGTTGAACTTGAGGATTTTAAAGAGCGCCGTCAGTCCACGGGGCACCTGGGTGGCTCAGTCCATTGAGCATCCAACTCTCGATTTTTCAGGTCATGATCTCACAGTTTATGAGACTGACAGAGTGCTTGGGATTCTCTCTCTTTCTCCCTTTGCCCCCAGCCTCTCTAAAATAATTAAAAAAAAAAAGATAAAATAAGAGTGCTTTCACTCCTGATATGCACTGAATTATGAATCACATAAATACGTGTTGAGGGATTTCTCATTAAAAAGAACCTCACCTTCAAGTTGGGTCAGGTATTCAGACAGCCTTAGCAAGTTGCCTATCAAGCAGGGATTATGTATTATTTGGCTCTGATGAAAGGGAGCACTTGGAGATGGCTATAAACGATCTCCCACCAAGATACATCAGGCATCTGGTCAAAACACCGAGTTCCGGGACAAGGAGGGACGCAGAATGCTTCCTAGATTCTGTAGCTCTCTATCCATCCATTTCAGCTAGAGAGACTATGGATTCCTTCTACCATATCAGAAACCAAAGTGGTGGCAGGACGACCTGAAGCAGTGTGCCCGCATTTTGCGACAGCTCTGCCACAGTGGTGGCAACAGTCTCTAAGGCTCAGTCTGTGTTTGTGCCAGCAGGGGCAGGACCTCTGGGGTTGGGCCATTCCATGGGGGTGGGGGTGGGGCTCAAGGGCTGCGAGAGGGGAGGCTGAACAGGCAGCGCCCTGGGTTCCTTCTCCTTTTGAACTGAGGGGCTTCTCTCCAATCTGTATTACGTACCAGCACCACGTAAGATTTTACAAGAGGCTCTGAGGATAAAAACAGCTTTTTTGAAACCGAATCTCTAAAAGCTGTTCAAGCTTAATGTCTGAATCCAGGCGGCACTATAAACACGGGCTCTGAGAGCCTTACTCTGAACTGTGGGAGCAGAGGCCAAGGGTCGTCAGGTCAAGGGTGACTCTACTCCGGTATCCTCCTTTTCAGAAAGTCTCAGCTGCTGTCCACCGCCCAGAGCAGGGTGTTAGCGCTCCCCTTGGGGTCTGTTAAAGCACAGTGGCTGGGCCCCTCCCCGAGACTCAGATGCAGTGGGTCCGGGGTTCGGCTCGAGAAGGTGCATGTCCAACCAGCTCCCAGGGGACACGAGTGCTGCTGGTCAAGACACACTTTGAGAATCACTGGCCTACAGGATAAAGGCCGGCCGCCTTCCTCCTTCAGAAGTGCCCCAACTTACCTTCCCAGCCTCGCCCTCCTCCTTTCCAATTATCCCAACGAAGTGACTGTCCCTGCACACACTCACGCACAGCTCCCTCGCTCACCACGCTCCATCTGGCCAGACTGACAGCCCCCACTCTCTCTGCATGTCTAAGGCACTGCAACCAAATCTACTTCCTCCAAAATGTTCCCTGAAGTTTTCATTGACGGTCACAGAGACCCCTCTAGGTTCATATGGTTTGTCCCGTGGTGCTGAGCTCTTTTAATTCTTATTATAATCTGTGCCCAGCTCTCACCCCTGCATTTGGACCACGGACCCCAAGACAGGGAGCCCATCTTTTCCACCTCAGCATCCACACCATCCTCTACACCATCAGCACCTGCACAGGCCCCGCGGACCAGACCAACAGCCAGCAAGCCTGAGCACACACACAAAGGAATATGAACATTTAAGAAATACACCAATCAACTCATCTAGTCCACTCTTCTTAAGATAGAGACGGATTCTTTAAGTGGTTTTTTAAATTAGAACACAAGATAGGACTTTAGTCATTTCAACTTATTCTTTAGGCAAATTTTCCTTCTTTTCTGGGAGCAGAGCCAGTGACAAATACATCATCATGACACATAACTAAGTACCACTTACGGCCATTACCAGGAGGTAGCGTAATGCAGCAGTTAAGAGCCAGACCTAGGTTCAAATCCCAGCTCTACCTCTGATTAGCTGTAGAACTTAAATGCTCTGAGCTCCAGCCTCCTCACCTCTAATAGGGATAATAACAGGACTTACTTCCCATGGATGGAATATACAGGCCACAAGACCATTATTAACACTAACAATCCTAGCATTTATTGAGAGCCTACCATGGGGCTAGCATTAGGCATACATGATAGTATGCATGAAGTGATTAGCAAAGTATGTAGCACATGATAAGCACTAAAGAAATGTTAGCGATTATTATCATTGCTTATTTTCACAACTTCTATGCAAGACATATATGACTATCCCCATCTTCCAGATGAGAAGCTTGAGGCTCAGAGCAAGTGGCCTGCTCAACAAATACTAGCAGAGTTTACTTTGTAATGGTTCATCTTTTTACCTACCTCATGAGGTAAGTATTATGTCTATTTTGAAAATGAAAGCTCTATGGCTTGGAGCAGGTAACTTGAAAGACTCAGGATTTGAACCTGACTTCGGGTCTGGAGCTCTTGCGGCCCCTATCCTCCACCTGGGGAATTTCAACTGCTCTTTGCGCAGGCAACTCACTGTGCCCTGGGTAATCCCCGAATTACAGAGAAGCATTTTCCCAGCATGTCAGAGAGCATCATCGAACCTGTCCCTCATTTTAGCAGCCCTGCAACCCTACAACCCACAGGAAGTTGCTTCACGGATCAGAGAAAATGGAACTCGTATCAAAGGGCATGTGACACAGCCCCGCTCGCCTTGTACATCTCCAAGGGCACCAGGGAAAGCAGAGTCTGGGTGTGGGACTGACCGTGACCCCGAAGAAGTTGGTCTCATTCATGGCGTTGAGGATGATCCTGCCCAGCGTGTGGTCCGTGTAGTTGAAATCCTGGATCCGTTGGTGCCGGCTGCTGGCATGCAGCGTCTCCATGGCCCTCTGCAGCGTCTTGGCGATGACCCAGATGCCATCGTAGGCGTACCCGTGGAACTTGCTGGGCCCCACGCCTGACCGCTTGTTGTTGTACTCTCTCTCATACTGCTGTGGAGTCTGCAAAACAGAGGGGCGGGGAGACGCCGGGTTACAGCTGGCAGGGACATGAGGCGCATGGTGCCGAGAACGGACACTGCAAATGCTCACTGTGAGCCATGCACGGCACCAGGCTCATTGCGTGCATTATCTCACTAAATCCTCGCGCCAACCTCACACAGCGTGTGAGTTATGGGAGGTGGGCTTGTCCAGGACCACATGGCTACTGAGTGGCAAGACTGAGACCTGAACTTTGGCTGTGTAGCAAGGCCAGGGTGAAGGAATAGCACACCCAAGCCAGGCCTCCCAGTGATGTTTGCAGAGCCGAGCATTAGTGCAGGACCCCATTCCATATGTCTAAATATTTAAGTTATAGACAAGCAAATAAACAGTTCGATGACATATTTTCTATCTCCCGACAATATACCTTCCTAATGATATGGAAGGCCAAGTTTGAGTTCAGAATTCTGGGGTTCTTGAGAGCTTCAGGCTGGATACAGAAGCCAGGGGGGTGCTGACCTTGTGCTGGGGCGCACCCCTGCAGGCAAGCCCGGCTCGGTCCATACTTTCTCCCAACCTCTTGACCACCCCAGAGATGCAACCCAACCTCGAGAAGGCTGGCCCAGGCAAGAGGCTCCCCTGGCCCTGGATATGGCCCCAGCTGTTTGGGCAGGGAATTCAGGGCATCGGAGGTGGTGTAGGAGGAAGGGGGTATAGGTTTGGGGCCGGGGAGGGCGTGTCCCAGGGGCCTTATCGATCCTGAGTGAGGCCTTCGCAGAGCATGGGGCCTAGGCTGGATGTAAGGGCTGCTCTGACCTTATACTGTGCCCCTCTTTCCTCTTCTGTAATACAGCAAGGTCTGTGAATAATTCAGCATTTTTTAAAAAAGAACTAAACTGAACCGAATTTCAGAAAAGGATTTCACCAGTGATATTAACATTCTGATTGTGGCCACAAAGCAACGAAAACCTTTTTACTTCAGTTACTGAGGCTCGGACATCCCACTGGATGCCACCTCAGGCGACCACGTCACCCTCAGCCTTGCCACGGGCCTCTCAAGTCACTCCTGAGCTCCTCTGCCAGACAGGTCGGCGGAGCTTAGCCTTCGGAGAAATCCTCTTTGGGATAAATCACACATAGAGACCACTGACTCATTGACAGTTTGTACTGGGAAGGGCTCTTAGGGATGGTCACACATGCTCCCTCCACCTGTAGCCTGAGGCACAGAGACGTCCAGAGACTTGCCTAAGGTCACACACTTTGTGCGTATGTGTGTGTGGGGGGCGGGTAGCTGGAATGATCCCATTCCACCTTTAGTGCTTCTCTCATTTTTAACTTTTGAGGACATTATTGCTCTTTGAAAACCACCCCACGTTGTTTGGGGCCAGATCCCAGTGTCCAACGAGGGTGGTGAATGAGGCCTGCGTCTCATGGCTGGAGCCCAGGTGAGTCTCTTGCCCTTGGCTCAACAGGGTCGCACACACTTGCCTGGGGACAGCCAAGTGCCTCTGACTGTGGACCCTGCAGGTGAGGGCCTCTGCCTGACCAAACGGGAATGCTGCTGTCTCAGCAACGACTCCTCCTTCTTCTTTTTCACTCCCATCAGATGACTCAGGTCTTATTCCCTCTTTGCAGTTTTCCTTGGAAATGCGTCATGTCCAGCCATCACATTTGTTCATCACTCAAAACACAGGGCAGGGACTCCTCAAATCCGAGGGCTCTTCAAGGGGGCAGCACCGTCTCCAGTCCAGCTTAGGTCCCTGAGCCCCTCCTCACTGACCCTCAAACCCTCCACCCTGACACACTCCTGGGGGAGCATGTGGGTCTGTTATGAGGCGCACGCTCTCCCTTAGACCTCTTGGGTCCTTTGATCACATCAAGTTTGTTTGCACCTCAGGCTTTTGCAGTAGCTGTTTCCTCTGCTAGAAAACCTCCCAGCTCTTTGCAGAACTCTCTCCCTTCGAATGTCAGCACTCGTCACTTCTCAGGGATGGCTTCCCTGACCCACCCTTTCTAAAAACTCCTCATCCAGGCATTCCCCAGCCACTTATCTTCTTTACTGCACTTTTCACGTCCTGCCATGCTCCTACTTCTGTGTTTATTTGCATATTAGCTGTTGTTCCAGCCCTCCCTCCTCTTTCTCCCCTCCCCCCAAAACTAGAATTAAGCTCCGTGGGTTCAGGATGTTATCTGTCTTGATCACTGAGGTATCCCCAGAACCCAAGGCAATACCTACAGAGATTTTTTCCAAGCCTCAACTTCTCCATCTGAGAAATGAAGAGGTTGGATCAGGTGATCTAGAAGTTTCCTCTCAGCAAACACAGGTAAAAGCCTGGCACAGTGGTAACGACAAAGGATTTGGAAGGGGACATCTCTGCCCTCTAGCTCTGTGGTTGGCTAACTGTGACCTGGGACAGGGTCCTATCTCCTCCAGGTCTCTGTGTCTTCCCTTGCTGGTTGGCCATGAGGGTTCAGTGACATGTAGTGTGTAAAGTGCCCAGTCCAGTGTCCAGGACATGGGAGGTGTCCCACAAATGCCACCCACTGTTAGTAATAGTAAAGGAGTCCTGCCCAACCTGGCCACCCAGCGCGGCTGGCGCAGCTGCCAACCCAGGATGCCCTGAAGAGCCACGATTCTGCCCACATCTGTGGGCAACAGTCCTCCAGAGTGGGCACGTCCTACCTCACTTCCTTTGTTAAAATTTAAATCCCAGTTAGTTAACCTAGAGTATAATGATGATTTCAGGAGTTGAAGTTAGTGATCCACCACTTACATACAACACCCAGCGTGCCTCCCAACAAGTGCCCTCATTTAATACCATCGCCTATCTAGCCCGTGCCCCCCCACCTCCCTCTATCATCCCTCAGTTTATTCTCTGTATCTCAGAGTCTCTTATGGTTTGTCTCCCTCCGTTTTTATCTTATTTTTGTTCCCTTTCCCTTATGTTAGTCTGTTTTGTTTCTTAAATTCCACATATGAAATCATATTTTTTGTCTTTCTTTGACTTATGTCACTTGGCATAATACACTCTAGTTCCATCCATATTGTTGCAAATGGCAAGAGTTCATTCTTTTTGATCACTGAGTAGTATTCCACTGTGTATGCATATGCGTATGTATATATACACACACACACACACATCACATTCTCTTTATCCATTTGTTAGTCAATGGACATCTGGGCATAATTTGCCTTTTGTTAAGAGTGCTGCTATAAACGCTGGGGTGCCTGTGCCCCTTCGAATCAGCATTTTTATATCCTTTGGATAAATACCTAGTAGTGTAATTGCTAGGTCATAGGGTAGTTCTCTTTTTAACTTTTTGAGCAACTTTCATACCGTTTTCCAGAGGGACTGCACCCGTTTGCACTCCCACCAGCAGTGCAAAAGGGATCCTCTTTCTCCGCGTCCTCGCCAACATCTGTTGTTGCCTGAGTTGTTCATTCTAGCCATTCTGACACCACCTTGCTTCCTTAACCAACCTCCAATTATTGGGCATTTATGCTATTTTGAATTTGTCCCAATTATAGGACTGCAGAAAGCATCCTTGTATCTAAATTTTCTGAACACACACTGGTAGTTTTTTTTTTTTTTTCAGAATAAATTCCCAGAGGCATAATTGCTGAGGAAAAGTATATACCAAATTTAAACATGATTCACCCATATTTGGGCCAAATTATTCTCCCCAAAGACGAGAAATTAAAATCCCACCATATATGAAAGTAGCCACTTCCCTGCATCCTCAATAACAACAGGTGTTTATCGATTTTAAAAATCATCATCACTTTGTTAGGTTCAGAAAAAAAAGTGTATCTCCTTTTAATTTTAATTTGGATTTCTCTGATTTCTGATTAGAGCAAGCTCCTTTCAAATGCTGATGGGCAATTTTTATTTCTTAGGTGCACTTCTTTATGCCATATTGCTAAGGTGATAGTCACACCTTTTGATGTTTTGTTTTAACGCACCCTTGTGATTTTTCCACTTTTTACATTTAGCTATATTTTCCTTGATTTTTAAAAATGATTTGGGTCTCTTTCTGGTCATTAATTTCGCCCTTAGCTATGTTAAAAGTATTACACATTACTTGAATTTGTATTTCTCTAAATGCTTTAAGCATCAAAGGAAGGATGCCCCTTTGACTTCTTCTCTCTTGGACTCTGCTCCGATGAGCTTTCTCCGATGCACACAAAAGCATCGAGGGCTGGTGGGGTCTGTATTTGAGCCCTGTTCGTTCAATCTAATGATTATATTCAGATGATATTTCCAGACCTCTTCCCTACCCAGAACATGCCACTGGGTCATTCTTCCAGGTTTCTATGACCCTTTTCAAGTCAGGGGTCCAGACCTGAGGTGAACATTCTCAGTGTGGTCTCACCAGAGAATATATGAGTGTAATTTTTTAAACTTCCTTGATATACTTTATTGGGGTTATTTCTTTGTGAGGACAGTAGGGGGACCAAAATCATAGCATTCATCCAAACCTTGGGGCCCCTATATATACTTTGTACATGGGTACTTGTAAATCCACATCTTTTCTATTACATAACACTGTTCTTCACCCAGGGGGTGGTGGTGAGGGGTAGGAGGTTGGGGGAGAACAATGGAAATACGGCTGTTGACCTCATTTCTGTGGGAAGAGTCCTTGAAATGGAACAGGTGTAGCTAAGCCCGGAAAGGTGACCTCATTCTTACTGTCTTTGCAAGCACAGAGTTGAAGTCATTGCTACCACATTATATCCCAGGCCATTCATCACTTTCCAGGTGAAGCCAGCACCAAACTCCCCTGGGCAAAACAGTGACAGCAGGAAGAAACACTCTCACAATTATCTGAGGAAAAACTAATAGTTGTTCTTTAAGCAGGGCCTCCGATTATTCAGGGCAGGATTTCTTCCATTGTCGAGCTGACACTGAAGGCTGATTAATTACTCATTCTCTGAGGTCAGGTTTATCATGAGATGCTAAAAGTTTCTGAGAAAATAACTTTATATAGATATTCCCAATTACTGACAGGTTGTGCTCCAGCATATTTTTGAAAGGCAGTTGTTGGAACTTGGAACATATTTTCCCACAGAAACTCTGTTATAAATAGTGGTGAGGCTCCCAGGCTAGCCCACACAAGCGCACTAACCCACAATGTGACTAAACCTTATGGGTCTGTCATTCCAACAGAACCAAGCGGAGCCCTGCTTTCTGGGAGACAGGAGCCTCATGGACAGAAGACAGGAGAAGGTGAGGAAGCCATCCCCTTCCACATCTCCAGCCACTGGCAGAGTTTTTCTTTAGCATCTAGGATTTGGGGAACACAGACTCCCATTTGGAAGGTCCACTGGTGGGTATTTAGTCTCCTTGCTCTTGTGGTCCAGTTTGTGGATCACATGGGGACCTAGTTAAATGCAGAAGCCAGACCCTACATTTTGACTCCATGTCTATGAGATAATTTAAAAATCTGTGTTTCTGAAAACCTTGCAAGATCTCAAGAATACACAAATGGTTTACCACAGATTAAGCCCCTCCTACAATCTGATTACTGGATCTTCTCAACAGCAACATCCAGATGTTTGCTGAGCTCCACCTTTTAGACTCCTCTGGCGCTGAGAAGCTGTCTCTCCAGGAAGAGCCTTCCACTTAAGGCATGCTTGCCCTCTGTGAGCTAATGCCACATCTGCAGCACACCTATAACCTGTATTCCACATGCAACGTCTCCTCACAGAGCTGTTCCCTCTTATGCACAACAGCCTCTCAAAGGACTGAAGACAGTGGCATGCTACCCTATCCCCAGGGTGCTGTCCTCTACCTTTTAGGCAAAATAGTCTCCATGTGGATTTCCACCCTGATTGTGATGAAATGGCTTATATCAGACCAAAGCTTCCATGAAGAAACATTCAAAGAAGCAGAATAAAATACAAAAATAGCTATTCAAAGGCATCATAAAGCAACCAGGATGTCTAGGACTTGAGGGGCAAGATGCTGGAGGGAGGAGACTGCTTTGAGCAGAGGCTGGCTTTCTAGGCTGTTTCCCCCAGAGGCACTTGGTGATTTGTAAGTAGTAAGGCTAGTTGCAGGAAACCCAAGCTCTGGGTGAGTTTTCAACAGTCTCACAGGGAGAGGAAGACACAAAACTGTAGTTTGAGGCTATCAGGGTTGCAAGGCTTGTAAGGCCCAAGGTCTTGAGGAAAAGGAAGTACAGAAAAGTAAGCCCACTTTTCAGACTAGCATTTGCACTTGGAATACTTCATGGTAACTAAGCTGCATAAAGTAAGAGGATGAGAAGCCAAGAAGTGGTTGCTGAGGGGTTTAGAAAGTCAGCAGGAGTGTGTGGGGTCTCACAGGATCAGGAAGACAAAATTTGAAAGCCAGGGCAGGTAAGCACCCCAGGATTTCAGCTAAGAGCACTGAAGAACAAATACTGGGAATAAGGGCAAACCAAAAGAGACCAGGCCTTATAACAACCAAAACCAAGCCTGGAATCATCTCAATTCTTCATTTATTGGATTAAGGTGATCTTCTCCTAGTCTAATGACCTTCTTGAAGAGAAATAAATCTCTTGAAGAAAGATAACACATTCTGTAGCTGCTACATTTTTCATCTCCAATTAAATTAATAAAATCTAAAAGATACACTAGGAAATAAGACCAAATAATGAAAAAAAAAAAAGGAAGGAAGGAAGGAAGAATGGACAGATGGGAGGAAGGAAGGCAAAAAGAGAGGAAGGGAATAAAGAAAATAAATAAAATAGACAATAGACCCACAGGTGATCCAAATCTTGACATTATTAGACATGACTTTAAAATAGTAACATTTATGTGTTCAGGAAAATAGATGAAAAGATGCAGAATATTATCAGAGTACTGGAAGCTATGAAAAAAAGAAATTAAAAAGTTTAAAAATGAAGGATATGGCAACTGAAATTAAGAACTCAATAGATGGCTGAAGCAGCATATTATCAGAGCAGAGAGTAGGTTAGTGAACTGGGAAGAAAGGTTAGTGTAGTAAATAGTAATAAATATCCAGAGTGAAACACAGAGAGGGAAAAGGGGTAGAAAATAAGAAAGGGACATAGGAAATATAGGGAATAGGTTGAAAATGTCTAGGTCATGTATAATTGTTGTCTTGGAATGTGAGGAAAGAGAGAATATGCAGAAACAATATTTAAAGGGATATTATGCTAGAATCTCTCCAAACACATAATAGTTCACAGATTCATGAAGTTGTATGAACTCTGTGAACTACAATCAAGATAAACTCAAAGAAAACTTCATTTCAGTACAGCATAGTAAAATGGAAGACCAAAGCACAAAATAGTAAAAGCAGCTAGAAAAAAAAGATGTATTACCTTCCAAAGAGCAATGACACAGCAGATGAACATAGGAGAAGGGAAGGAAAATGAGATAAAAATAGAGAGGGAGGCAAACCAATAAGAGACTCTTAAATACAGAGAATAAACTGAGGTGAGGGGGATGAGTTAAATGGTTGATGGGCATTAGGGAGGGCACTTTTGAGGATGGGCGCTGGGTGTCATATATAAGATATGAATCACTGGGTTCTACTCTTGAAGCCAAGACTACACCGTATGTTAACTAACTTGAATTTAATAAAAAAGAAAAACTTTATAATTAAAAAAAGAGCAACAATATGTCAGCTGAATTAATAGAAAAATGGAAGCCAGAAAACAAAGAAATTATCTTACAATGGTGGAAGAAATCATGGATCATCTAGAACTCTACACCTCAAAATTAAAGATGAAAGAAAGATAATTTCAGAGACCCAGAAACTGAGCAAATTTGTTTCTAGTCAACGCACAGTAAAAGAAAAGACCAAGAAGAGTTCTTCAGGTAGAAGAAAATGACCATAAAAAGAAGAACAGAGCTGCAGGTAGGAATGAAAAGTAATAAAAAGTGCAAACATGTGAGTAGATCAAAATGAAAAATGACACCAGGGCCAGGAACATCCAGGAAAATCTTAAAAAAGAAGAACAAAGATGAAAGATTATACTACTAGATATCAGGTCTTATTATAAAGTTTCAGTTATTAAGATAGTGGTATTGGCTAAAGGATATGCAAATGGACCAATGGTGAGAATGGAAAGTCCAGAAACAGACCCAAAATGCACACTATATACATGAAAGAGTTGACACTCTAGCATGGGGGTACTGGTGGTGAAGATGACGGACTTTTCAATAAATGGTCCTGAATCAACGGGTTAGTCATATGGACAAAAAAATGAATCTTGATCTTACCTCACACCATACATAAAACCAATTTCATGTGGATTCTATATCTAAAGGTAAAGCGGAAAATAAGATTTCTAAAAGATAAAATATGAAACTATTTTCAAGAGTGTGGGTGGGCAAAGACACTTAAACAGAACACAGACATACTAATAATAGAGAAAACTAATAAATTGGACTACATTAAAATTAAGAATTTCTGTTCATCAAAATACACCATTATGAGTGAAAAGATAAGTTCAAGAATGGAAGAAAATATAAATAATACATATAACCACCCAAGGATACATGTGCAGAATATAAAAAAGAACTTCTACAAGTCAGTAAGAAATAAACAGAGAATTCAAGTAGAAAAATGGGCAAAAGACTTGAACAGGAAATTTGTAAAAGTGGGTCTCAAAATGGCCAGTAAAGATATGGAAAGATACTCAACCTCATTAGTCATCAGAGAAATGTAAATTAAAACTCGAACCAGATACCACTACACACCCACTAAATCGGCTAAAATTAAAAAGCCGACAATACCAAATGTTGGTGAGCATGTGAACCAACTGGAACTCTCAATTACTGCTGGTGGGTGTGTAAATTGGTACAACCACTTTAGAAATCTGTTTGGCAGGGTCTACTAAAGCTGAACATATGCATACCCTGTGACTCAGAAATTCCACCCTACATATACACCCAATAGTAATTTGCACATAGAGTCACCAAAATACATCAAATACCTAGAAATAAATCAAACACAGTATGTGCAAGAATTCCATACAGAAAATTACAAAACATTTCTGAGAGAAATTAAAGATGACCCAGGGAAAAGCAGGGAAATACGAAATTCATGGATTGGAAGACTTGTATTATTAAGTCAATTTTTCTTAAATCAATCTACAAATTCAGCAAAATCCCAATCACAAAGCCAGAGCAGATTTATGTGTAGGTGTGTGTAAACTGACTCACTACTCCTTTCTCTGGCCCTGAGGCTGCTGTGCTAAAGGAGGAAGAGAACCACAATTTTTTGAACACATCTATTGTGTGTTTGGCACTCTGCAAGATACTTTTCTCTGCTTCACTTTATCTAATTCTTATATCTTACAAAAGAGATATTATTATCCCAATATTGTGGATGAGAAACAATTTCTGACAGGTCAAATGACTTGCTCACTATCACTGTATCAGTAGTGATCACTAGCACTATGTCATCTGATTCAGCTGTATGTAACAAAAAAAAATGATCAGTGACTTGGAGATAGTTTTGTTTTCTCACGTGAAAAATGTCACTGGGTAGGCGGTGCAGGGCCGTGGAAGCTCCATGGTGTAACCAGGGAGCCAGCTCCTGTGTGCATGCAACACCACCCTAGAATGAAGTTTCCTTCTCATGGCCACTTCTTGACCCAACGTGGCTGCTAGATCTTGAGCTATCCCATCCATATCTAGCCAACACACAGGAGAAAGGAAGCTCTCCTGTTAAAGGAGACTTTCAGAAGTCCCAAGTCTACCTACATTGCATTGGCCAGACTTAGAATCCACATTTAGCTACATGGGAAGCCAGGAAATGTCTCTTTTCAGCTAGGTGGCAACATGCGTACTTAAAAACCAAAGTTGCGTTACTGAGGTGGATGCGGGTTGAGGATGTTAGTATGGACAACTAACGACCTTTCAGAGTCTCCCGGTTGTGAAGTGGTGGGGCCAAAATTCAAATCTACCCAGTGCTCTTATTCCTTAAGACCCTCCATAGGCTACCACACCCTTCCCCACCCCCACCCCCCGCCAGACTGTGTCCCTCTGCTACACTACCTGTCCCCCATCAAAGTGGATTACTAGGGAAGGAAAAGGGAAGAGGAGCTTCTTGGGGAAGGTGGGAGGCAGAGGCAGGGGCACTGTGAAGGATCACCTCCCCGGGGAGCACGCCCACTTTTCCACAGCCCCTTCCCTTCTCCTCTCTAGAGCCTAGAGTTTCCCTAAAAGTTCCATGTTCTTTGTCAGGGAGCTCACATGGCAGTGACAATGAGATGGGTGCAGCTCTTCCTGGGTCATCAGCTCTAGCTGAGCACTCACTTGTTTTGTGTTTCTTCCAGTTCTGCCATGTTGAATCAATAGTCACAGGTGGTTGCAGGCGGTTCTTGCCAGAAAACATTACAAAGCTCTTCCAAAGCCCAAAGAATGAGCCTGTGCATTTGAGGGGGGATTGAGGCCACCTCTGAGGTCCCCAGGGATTACAGGGCTCTGTGAACATTTTCATCTGGTGCTTTGGTCCAGCCTTGTGTCTCAGCAGGGGGACAGGAAACATGTCCAGAGAGGCTGAGCCATCACCAGAGAAACCTAACTAGAGTTTTAAATGCTCACACTGGAAACACACCTAACGGGACTTTGAAAAGTGAAAGCTGACAATGGAAACCATCAATGTCAAAGAGTCTCTGTGGGGGAGCAGAGTGGCAATGGGGAATCTCAGTGAGGAGACCGAGCCAGATAGTGGAGCCAAAGCAAGTGCCCAGAGACTGTCCTCACGAGGTTCCACAAGACTGAGCTCTGGATGTGCTCAGGGAAGCCTGAAGGTCTGCTCTTGTCCTGGCATTGGAAATTCCAGTAGGAGGAGAGTTATGAACGTGCTCTGGAGAACCATGACCTTGTTATTCTTCCTACCAGAACTCTCCTGGGTGTGAGGAAAGAGTTGGGGATGTCTTGACACTGGCAACAGGTGTACGGAAGAGGGAACCTTAGGGAACACGTCCCAAGAGGGGCCACTGTTCTGTCTGATGCTGCAACTTTCTCTACTAGGAGTCACTTGGGGATTCCAAGGTTTAACATTATAGCCTGTCACACAGCTCTCTGTAAGAAGCCAGCACCATACTTACACAGAGCCAGAGAACTTTGCTATGGAAGGACCCTGTAGCTATCAGGTTCAAATCTCTCATTCTTAGTTGAGGAAACTGAGGCTGGGGTGGGGGTGGGGTGACTAGCTGTGGAGGCTGATGGATTGGTAGAAATGCCAGGATTTGTGCCAGATCTTCTGAGCACCAGACTCACACTCTCCTGTCATGCCACCTACTAGAAGCACCCCGCTGAGACAGAGAGGGCTGAGTTGGGTGCGTTCTCTTCAAAGCCTGTCTCAAGTCAGGCAGAAGGGAAGGAGCCATGGGTAGGGAATGAGCAGTCCTGGCTTCAGGTCCCAGGGCTGTCCCTGACCTGCTGGGCAACTGTACCAATTTCCTGGGGCTGCCATGACAAATTTCCACAAACAGCATGGCTTGAAACAACAGAAGTTTATTCCCTTCCAGTTCTGGAGGCCAGGGGTCTGACACTAAGGGCTGGTTCCCCCTGGAGGCTCTGTGGGAGAATCCGTTCCATGCTTCTCTCCCAGCTCTGGTGGTTCCCAGCAATCCTTGGTGCTCCTTTTCTTGAAGGTGCATCATTCCAGTCTCTGCCTGCACTATCCCATGACTTTCCCCATGTGGCAAATCTCTCTCCACTTTTCTCTTATAAGGACATTCACCACTGGATTTAGGGTTTACCTGAATAGTCCAGGATGATCTCATCTCAAGATCCTTTATTACATCCAGAAAGATGCTTTTTCCAAGTAAGGTCACTTTGCAGCTTCCAAGGGTTAGGACATGGACATGCCTTCTTAGGGGCCACAATTCAACCCACTACAAGGATCTTGGGTGTGACTCTTTAGCTTTTTCTGCCCCTTAGCATCCCTAGTGAGAATGGCAAGAGCTCATTGACTTGGTCCTACAAGTGTCTGCTTGTCTTCACGGAGACTGATGGTCCCCAAAAATCAATATCAGCTCAGCAGCCTGTTGCCAGCACTCACATATAACACAAATTCAAATTCAGGAGCCATTTCCCACCTCTCTAGACTTTCCTTTTATCGTAGACTCTTGGAGGTTAGTTGGGGAACTTGCCTGTGGTCAGACCACAAACAAGAATGCTTTATTCAACCATAGGCCCCACACCCCAGGGAAAGAGGACTCAACCAGAGCAAGCACAGAGTGGGGGCTAAGCATGGAAGGGGCTAGAGAAACACAACCTGTTCATGGCCAGGACCAGGGGGAGGCGAGTAAGGCATAACATTGAAGAGGGATCCAAATACATTAGTAGTTAAGATAAATGATATTTTAAGTCAGTATTTTAAGAAATCGAAAGAAATCCCAAAGAAATACATGAGGAACAAAATATCAGGATTTTAAATAAAGACAAGACCCCGTCTTGCCATTGTGTGACCCAAATCACCTAGTGCACCCTAATCCCAGTCCTGGGAATCTTACCTTCATTTAAAATTTTGGGTTTCGTTCATCATGGATTT
>NC_043712.1:32284473-32286392 GCF_006229205.1 Suricata suricatta | reverse complement strand
CTGGGCATGTGACTTCCAACTGGAGGGATTGGGGCTGTTTGGTTTGAACAAGGGACGTCTCTGGGGACATGCTCAACACCAGCAGGACGTGTGTGGGTCCTGAGGGACAAGGGGGGTTGGTGATTAAAGGCAAAGTAGCAAGTCCTTGGCTACTGGAAGGATCTGAGAATCTAACAGGAGGCTGGTCTAGATGATCTGTAGGAGGAGAGCCCCAAACCCTCTGCTTTCAAGAGGCAGATGCCCAGTTTTCCCCATATAATTTCAATCATCTTGTAACCTCAAGATAACGTAAGAAATGCTGTCTTAATTTTTTAAATTTATTTTTGAGAGACAGAGAGAGACAGTGAAAGCAGGGGAGGGTTAGAGAGAGAGGGAGACACAGAATCTGAAGCACGCTCCAGGCTCTGAGCTAGCTGTCAGCGTAGAGCCCAATGCAGGGCTCGAACCCATGAACTGCGAGATCATGACCTGAACCAAAGCTGGACACTTAACCAACTAAGCCATCCAGGTGCCCCTTAATTTTTTAAAGTTTATCTATTTTGAGAGAGAGAGAAAGAGAGAGAGAGAGAGAGAGAGAGAGAGAGAGAGAGAGAGAATCCCAAGAAGGCTCCACGCTATCAGCACAGAGCCTAACTTGGGGCTCAAACCCATGAACCATGAGACCACAACCTGAGCCAAAACCAAGAGTCAGAGGCTTAACCGACTGAGCCACCCTGGCACCCCAGAAATGCTGTCTCTTCCTTCAAACCTTAAGACAGGGACCGGGTGTCCTGGAATTTCAGAAGCTGTGCATGCCGGGAGCCTGGCTCTGCTCTAACGGCACTAACTCCCTCCTGGGAGGCCCGTGTGTGCATAACCCATACTGTGGGGTGAAGTGAACAGCCCCAGCATAGCCACAAAGTGTTCCCTTCCCAGACAAAAAGTTATGGGGGGTGAGGTCAGCCTCCTCAGCAGCTCCAAATAAAAATATTAAGATGAAAGTATTTAAAGTTGGTTACCTGGGAGATGCTGTTATAAAGTCAGAGCATTTCCTCCAAAAGACACTACAAAAAACGCTCTTCCCCAAACGCATTCCTGTGTGCTGCTCATGTTCAGGCACGGCTCACCTACTCTGCAACATCCATGCTGCTCAGAACCACGTTCAAGGCCCTTCTCATGGTGTCTTAGGACCCTCACGCACCTCGGCTTCACAGCCCTCGTGTGTAATCATTTCCGTCTTTGGTCTCCTCAGTCCTCAGATCAGTTATTGTGCTTCCTGTTTGCATGCACTCTTCTCCTTAGTCTTTTGTTTTTTCCTCAAATATTACGTTATTTTGAGGTTGAGTCTAGGGTGTGCCTGGACTCAAGTCTCTTCTGGTAGGCTACAAACTTTGACACCTTTAAAAATCACACTTACTGAAACAAAATGAGTTGTTTCTGCACATTGTTTAGCATGTCAAAAAAACTTTCTATATGCTCATTGATTTTTGTATGAAAATATTCCTTCCAGCATTTTCTAACCAGAGTGTTTTTCCAGCTTCCCTCAGGTGCCAGCATGATCTAAAGAGTTGTTTACAAAATGTGTCCTAATGATTTGCCATTTTTTGAGAAATCAATAAATCATTCCTATAGAATTGGCTCTGATGGAGATTAAATAATGGATAAAAAATTTATATATAAAAGATTTTATATACATGGATATATATATATATATATATATATATATAAAACTTTGCCATGAAGTTTAATTCCTTCAACGGAACTGTGGTTGATTGGAGAAATTAACCATCTGAGCTCAGAGAGGACAGAAGAGAATTGCATGCACTGCTTTCTCAATTCAGGCTGGTGGTTGAAACTAAGAGACAGATGTTACTATATTCATTCACCAGGGCCACCATCACCTGATTCTTGATTGCACACACCCTGATAGGTAACACCTG
>NC_043712.1:32283250-32284373 GCF_006229205.1 Suricata suricatta | reverse complement strand
TCAGAGATAAGCAGGGAGGGGAACATGCGGAGACGCTGTCCAAGGTCCTGCTCCCGGTTCTGACAGCATTGAAGGGCCAGGCACCGTGCCAGCCACACTGCATAATTTGCCACCAGAGGAGGGTATTTTTACTGCTGCTATACAGATGAGGAAGCAGTGGCTTGGAGTACCCAAGCTCAAGGTCACACAGCTAGTAAGTGGAAAAACTGGGGCTCAAGCCAGTCTCGCTGGTCAACAGTACATGTTTCCCAAAGTCTACTTGAGGGTGTCTGTCCTCACTTCTAGGCTAATGGGAGCATCAGTGAGCCTGAGAAATGACATTCCAGGTTAGACATACATGGGGTGAAACTCTGCAGAGTCTGAAAGGCAGTGCCTGTAGTTGGCGCTAGAAATCTTACAACTGTATCACCCCCATGAACACTGTGCTTTGTGCTACAAGGCACCCATACATCATTTGATCCTCACAGTTCCTTAGAGGGGCATGCAGTGAACAGCTGGCTATCCCATTTAACAGGATCAGAGAGGTCACATGATTTGCACAACATCACACAGCAAAGGCTAGAACAAGAACTAGGCACCTTGTGCCAACATCATTGGACAAGATGATCAAAAGAGATGGGTGTGGGGGCTGAAGTGGGTAGAGCCTGGCACTGACCTTTCCTGAGATGGTCTTGATCTGCTTGGAGCTCAGGGGCTCGAAGTCCACGCCAATGTAGCCCTCCATGGCGGCAAGCAGATTTTTCCGGAGACAGCGGGATGAGTTGGCTTCTGTGTGCACCTGCTCCCACCAGGAAGGCTCGTACCAGCCTGGGATGATCCATTGGTATTTGCTGCCATACATGTTCTCCTCAAATGCCTGAAACAGAGAGGTTGACCATGAAGGTACCAAGAGCCAAACATCTGTTCAAGGCTTTGTGTCCCGTGACACAGCTGGAGGGGGCCCAAGCCTCCTCTTCCCAGAAAATTTATTAATTTTTCTATTATTTGCTGTGTTATCTCTCCTTGCTATCTTTCAAGAGATCCAGGGTTATTTATTGGAGACATACATAAGGAAATAATAAACACTGAATAAAAATTTAAATATGAGGGCCTGACCAAAGCCAGATGAGGACACTATAAGAAA
>NC_043712.1:32282027-32283150 GCF_006229205.1 Suricata suricatta | reverse complement strand
TTTCTTATAGTGTCCTCATCTGGCTTTGGTCAGGCCCTCATATTTAAATTTTTATTCAGTGTTTATTATTTCCTTATGTATGTCTCCAATAAACAACCTTGGATCTCTTGAAAGATAGCAAGGAGAGATAACACAGCAAATAATAGAAAAATTAATAAATTCTCTGGGAAGAGGAGGCTTGGGCCCCCTCCAGCTGTGTCACGGGACACAAAGCCTTGAACAGATGTTTGGCTCTTGGTACCTTCATGGTCAACCTCTCTGTTTCAGGCATTTGAGGAGAACATGTATGGCAGCAAATACCAATGGATCATCCCAGGCTGGTACGAGCCTTCCTGGTGGGAGCAGGTGCACACAGAAGCCAACTCATCCCGCTGTCTCCGGAAAAATCTGCTTGCCGCCATGGAGGGCTACATTGGCGTGGACTTCGAGCCCCTGAGCTCCAAGCAGATCAAGACCATCTCAGGAAAGGTCAGTGCCAGGCTCTACCCACTTCAGCCCCCACACCCATCTCTTTTGATCATCTTGTCCAATGATGTTGGCACAAGGTGCCTAGTTCTTGTTCTAGCCTTTGCTGTGTGATGTTGTGCAAATCATGTGACCTCTCTGATCGTGTTAAATGGGATAGCCAGCTGTTCACTGCATGCCCCTCTAAGGAACTGTGAGGATCAAATGATGTATGGGTGACTTGTAGCACAAAGCACAGTGTTCATGGGGGCGATACAGTTGTGAGATTTCTAGCGCCAACTACAGGCACTGCCTTTCAGACTCTGCAGAGTTTCACCCCATGTATGTCTGACCTGGAATGTCATTTCTCAGGCTCACTGATGCTCCCATTAGCCTAGAAGTGAGGACAGACACCCTCAAGTAGACTTTGGGAAACATGTACTGTTGACCAGCGAGACTGGCTTGAGCCCCAGTTTTTCCACTTACTAGCTGTGTGACCTTGAGCTTGGGTACTCCAAGCCACTGCTTCCTCATCTGTATAGCAGCAGTAAAAATACCCTCCTCTGGTGGCAAATTATGCAGTGTGGCTGGCACAGTGCCTGGCCCTTCAATGCTGTCAGAACCGGGAGCAGGACCTTGGACAGCGTCTCCGCATGTTCCCCTCCCTGCTTATCTCTGA
>NC_043712.1:32280825-32281927 GCF_006229205.1 Suricata suricatta | reverse complement strand
TGAACCTTTTGTTCAAAAGTCTAGTCTCCAGACAAAATCTGAGATTATCTTTTCTTTAAAAAAAAAGTTTCTCAGGACTAAACCTCATTCATTAGAGGGAAGCTCAGGAGATTGCCTGCCTTTGTTGAACCGAGATTTTATCATGAAATTGAGCTATGAGGGCTGTCTGTGTTTTCTGCAGTTGTGACGGGGGCAACATTTATTAAGATTGCTGCTGGAGAATTGACTATGACCTGAGGATGCATTATGAGAAGTATATCATCTAGAATTGTGGAGGTGAAAGTCCCATATCATCAGAGGAGTCTAGAGAAAAGGACATGTGATCACTGTTTTGAGGGAGTTGAAGGACTTTTTCATTAAATAATTTTGGTTTACTCACCAGAGGCTTCACTGAACCAATGAGCAGAGGCCTTGGAGATGGAATCTGAGCTTAAGTTAAGGAACAAACATTCTAACTCATATATACCCCCAGTGAGATGCCCCACACTGCCGGTGGGCTTTCTTAGGTGTTAAGATTGTTTAAAAAGAGTTGCTCCCCCAAATGTAGGAAGGGAGAAGCACTCCTCCAACTCTCAGATTGACAGTAACTTTTCTCTAATGTACAGATGCTCTTAGGGGCTCTGGCCCACCCTGTGGTGGGCAGACCCTGGCTTGGCATCGACACCCTAATGAAGAGCAACCAGAACCTTCCCAGAGTCCAAAGCAGTCCCACAAGCTCCTCTTGCCACATCCTCCTGGCCTCTGCTGTGGGCCAAGGGGCACGGAGGGGTGTGACATCAATGTTTCCCAACATGTTCATGGCTCTCCAGGAATGAGCTGCTGGATTATTTAAGGGTCTCATTTTAAAGTGTGCACAGCTCAGGGGCACCTGAGTGGCTCAGTCAGTTAAGCCTCCACTTCGGCTCAGGTCATGATCCCAATGATTCATGAGTTCAAGCCCCATATCGGGCTCTGTACTGGCAGTGTGAGCCTGCTTGGGATTCGCTCCCTCTCTGGCTCTCCCCCGCTCGTGCTCCCTCCCTCCCCCTCTCTTAAAATAATAAAGTAAATAAAGTGTGCACAGTCCATCACAGTGCACAGAAAGCATCTATGGCAATGATCA
>NC_043712.1:32236812-32280725 GCF_006229205.1 Suricata suricatta | reverse complement strand
GGGAGTAGCTGCTGGTATGCTACTCTGTGTCCTTTGCCAAGGGGAGTTTTTGTAGGGTGCGGCCCGCTCTTCCCTGGGTTCCCCAGGGCTCAGGACAGTGGCTGGTGTGCACAGGGCACCGGATAAATGGCTGTGGAGTGACTAAAGGAACACCTTTCCAGTTTACATGGTCACCTCAGTATTCTCTTTCTCTGCCTTTGGCGGCCACCAAAGGGCCCTGCCACGTGGTGACGGGCAGTCCTGAGCTCACCTTCAGTCTCACGGACTGTTTTGGTTCTTATTAGCTGCATACAGGTAACCATGATGTGAATTATTTTTAAAAATCCGCAATTTCCTCTTTTTATAATGTTTCTTTTGCCACCTCCCCTCCCCACACAAAATGGACATTTCCCTTCTCATATTACAGTTCACAACAACAATAGTAATAAACCCTCACATCGCGAAGGCAGTTAACATTTGGGATGATGGTCTCCCTTCATGGCCTTATTTAGGCCTCTTGATGACCCGGGGGGCAGATGGGGCAGGGATTGCTGCTTCCATTTTAGAGAGGAGGCAGCTGGGGATCAGAGATGTCAAGTGACCTGCCCGAGGTCACACAGCTGGTGGGGCTAAAACCAGAACCCAGGCCGGAATGTTTGAGAATTTAGAATAGACCCCTGAGGGATGGGGGCAGGAGAAGACAAAAAACAACAAGACCTGCTCACGCTGTGCTAAGCCCAAATGAACATTTTGCCACAAGGCTATAAATAGGTTTGTTGGAGTCTGCTCTTCCATTGGGTGGCGGTTCCAGGCTCAAGTACACAGCAACATGCTGCAGAGTTTGCAATGCAGCATTTGGATGGCAAAGATACGACTGTTTCCATCTGATCGGCACTCCGACCCAGAACCAGGAAGGAAGGCTTTTTCGGGGGGGGGGGGGCGGGGGTAGAGTGGAGAGGAGGACTCTGCTCTGAGCAGCCCCTCCCCCTGTCACCCACCAGTCCTGATCCGGGAAGAAGACACTGAGCAGACCCTCCTTGGGTTCTCCCAGACCTGCCAGTAGAATTGCTTCCTAACCAGATAAGACTCCAAGCCCTGGAGGCAGAGTCCTTCCGAGGGTCTGACGCTTGGAATAAACAGCCAACAAAAAAGCTGTAAGGAACTCCTCCACACAGCCACCTGCAGACCCTAGGAGAAAGCCCATCTCAAAACACCCACCATCCAATAAGAGCAAAGAGGGAAGTGGGATGAGAAGGTGGAGGGTGTCCCATGTGACGTGGAAGGCAGGCAGCCTTGGGCTTTGGGTCAAGAGGAAGACAGCCGCTCCGTCTGTTCTGAAGCAGAAACCATGGCTGGAAATGCCACCCAGAAAAGAATCCCAGCGCGTGGCAGAGAGCAGTCACAGCCACGCCTCCACTTGGGTTTGGCTCGAAGCAGAACACGAGGTCTGTCTGCAGTTTTTGGAAAAGGGAGATGGCCAGCAACCAGTGTGGCGTCTTCATGGATCATTTTTATTCATTTATTTTTCCCGGAGTTAGTACCCATCAGGTGCGAGCCATGCACGAGGCCCCGGGGATATAGAGAAGGGCGGCAGGGAAAAAATCCATATCTGTCCCCGAAAAGAGATCACATTCTCCAATGCAGAGCATATTTTCCTTTTCAAAATGGGCCATTTCTGGACCTCAGATGGTAATGTGTGAGGTTTTATGAGTAAAGGTTTAGGAGTAAAATTTGACGAGCAAGGTTTTGAAGTAAAAGGCATTAAATCAATTTGCTCCATGTTTTCAGTTTTTCTCATTGTTCATCCTTAGATTCTCATATGGAAAGACCCCTTGTTAACTGGGGCACAGAATGCTTAATTCAGTCTTGTAGAGACCATCTGCTAGTGAACTCACCCGCCCAACAATGGTCCACTCCATCCTCAGATGCCTGAGACTTTACACAGACAAACAGAAAATTGCGGATAGAGGGCTCACCATTCATCCATTTTTGCTCATCTAATCTTCACAATGATCCTATGAGAGGGGCGCTTTATCATCCCCACTTTACAGATGACAAAACTGATGCTCCCAACGTGTCAACAAGAAGCCCAAATTCAGCACCCAAGCAGCAGACCGACTCCTGGGCTCTAAACGCTGACCAGGGTCTCCAGAAATGTCAGCCTGATGGCCTTTCCCTCCTCCCTGGTCAACTATGAGATGAGCAGGCAGTTCTCATTTTGTTCTTGAGCCTTCGGGATAAAATAGCTCTAGGAGACTCAGGCTTCGGGTCACTGCTCTCTCTGCACTCCTGCTGTGTTCTCAGTCCCTGCATCTCCCCTGAAATGCACACCAGGACCTGAGTAGGATACCCCAGGCAGACAGCCAAGGGGCCACCTTCCCTGGGTGTGGACATGCAGCCTGAGGTCCCCTTGGCTCCTGTGAGTTCTGCTTACACTGGGGACTCACAGCAGCCTTGAGGTCAACCAAGACCCCAAAGTCTCTTTAGTTCTAAATGCACAGTACTCCCCACTAAGCCTCTACCACCGTGGATGTAGGCAGTGTGATTGTGACAATGTAACCTTATAGTTGGCCTATTAGATTTAATCAAACTTTCCAGCCTGTTAGGGATCTTCACACCTTGGATCTGTCATCCAACATAGTTCACAACTTCAAAAATTCCTACAAAGTCTGCCTTTTATAATCTCATCCACGTTACTGACACAAGATCAAAGAGAACAGAGGCCCATCAGGAGAGATGATGAGTCTACACCTAGAATAGGCTCAGTCTGCGAGGAGGAGCTTACTGGGGAAACTACGACTCACGTGACCCGGGTCCCATTCTGTTGATTTTTCTCTGACCGGGGGCAGGGGCGAGGGGGCCAGGTATCCACATCGAAAGCCTTAGTTCCAGTGTTAGAAGCCCTGCAAGTACTTAGGTTAAAACATGACATGGAAAACAGATGATTAGGTTGGGAACCGGGTGGGGCGCCAGGATGGCTTAGTTGGTTGAGCGCCCGACTTCATGACCTCATGGATCGTGAGTTTGAGCCCAGTGTCGGACGCTGTGCTGATAGCTCAGAGCCTGCTTCAGATTCTGTCTCTGTCTCTCTCTGCCCCTCCCCTGCTCTCTCTCACTCCCTCTCTCTCAAACATAAATAAACATTAAAAAAAAAGGACTTTTAGATTGGGAATCAGGTAAAGGGGATGGAGCCTTGGCTCTGCCACAAGGCCTCTATTACCTCATCTGTAAAGTGGGATAATGATAGTTGTTTCACGTGGTTATTGAGAAGATTAAATAAGATATGGCATAAAAACATACTTTGTGGCCTATCATGCACCAGACAATTATAAAGAACTCAGGGGTAGATACTGAACAATTGAGAGATTATTCTAAACTTAAGGCTCTGAGCCCTGTTCCAGGGCTGGGAGGCGGTGGGAGGCACCTCAGCCTCCACCCGAGCTCTGGCCTCTCAGCGGGAGAGACTGTGCAGTATAGCAGGCCTCCATCGGGCGTGGCTGAGTAGATGGGCAGAGAATTAGCAGCCAGGGCTCAGACCAGGAACTAGCCAGTAGGTCTGGTCAGCCGAGGTCCCTAGTTCCCCCCACGACTGCACTGTTCTGAGCCCCGGCGGCTTAGCTCCCCGAAAAGAGGAAAGTGCAGTGAAAATATCACTGCTGTTTCCAACAACTCCTTCCAGTCCTATATCCCGCTCCAAGCAGGCAGGCAGAACGAGCCTGAGAGAAAGCTTTGTGAACCCCCCTCCCCCAAAGACACAGAGCCATGGCCAAAGTTTTACTTACACAACAGAACACTTTTGCTGCCATATTCTGGTCAAACTGGCCGAGGATGATCCTCACGTCATTGCCCTGTGGACAGAAGGACACGTAAGTGAAGGAGAGTGGATGACAGGCACACCAGCGGGCTTGAGGTGCACGAATGGAATGTTTGTGTACCCCCAGCTCCCCGGCCAAGCGCTCTGCCCTCTGCCTGGATTCTCTGGCCCTCTCTGCGGCCAGCTCCCCCTAGGCTCCGGGGCTGCCCTCCCTGGTCGCAGGGGCCCGCCCTGGGACAAGTCTGCAGGGGCTGGCGGCTCCGAGGGGTCTCCTTCCCCAAGGGCGGGCAGACCCTGCAGGGCACCGAGACAGCGTCTAATGTAATTCCTCATACACGGAATACTCACATTTGGGGAAACTGAAGCCAGAGGAGAGAAGGCGCTCCCAAGGTCCCCGGGGGAGTTGATGGCAGAAACAAGACTGCAGCACCCCCACCCTCGCTCCAGTATTTTAGACTTTTCTATACCTTCCTGGAACCCAAAAAGCTTCCCAATTAAGAAATGCCAGAGTCTCCTGGAGTTCTGAGCTTTGTTCAAATCTCAGCTCCACCAACAAGCCTCAGGGTATCTCAGGCCACCCCTTTTTCCATCTTTGCCTCAATTTCCTCACCTGTACAATGGGCATAATGGCAGGGCCTAACCCCAGGATCACTGGGAAGACAAAATAAGATGATCCTCAAACTGTTTCACACAGCTCCTGGCACAGTGAGTGCCCAGTAAGTGCCGGCTAGTATTAGGGTTTTATAACCGCCTCCCAACCCGTCTTTAACTCCAAGAAAAACTTGTATTTGAAAACTCTATATATGGGATTGCGCTTATTATCGCAGTGTGTGTATTGAACACCAGCTCCTGCGACTCATTTATTCATTCAACAAACATTTATTGGGTGTTTGCCAGAGGCTCCCTCCTGGGTCAGGGTAAGTGACCGTCGGTTGCTGTGTGGGGGACAGTGATCCAGGCAGGGCCCTGCTCCACAGAGAACACGCTCATTGTGGCTGTTCCAGGCAGCATCTGGACCAGCAGGGCCCCGGCCCACCGGCCTGCACCCCACCCCAGTCACTTCCTGCCCTCCGCCCTGCCTCGCAGGTGGTGCTGCCTTCCTGCAGTGCATCCCGTCCTCTCCAGCAGGCCTCAAGGCGCTTTGATGCATAAAGAAGAGAAACATGCCTTTAAAGATCAGTTTTTAGCATCTTTCAAAATTGGAAAGTGCTGACTGGGAGGCCATTTTACTCATCATGTACTTTAGCAAAATAAAAAAGGCTTGGATTCTAAAATCATCCTTCGTTTGCAAGCAAGAATGGAAAGAAGAGGGGAGGAAAAAAAACCCTGCTCTGAAAGGACTTTAAAAGATCGTTAACAGAGCAGTTGAAGGAAGGCAAGCCTTTGTCATCACCATGTCTGCAAGGCTATAAAAAGTTCTAAGCTGCTTCCGTTCTGTGGACATGCTCTCAGGCACACTCCAGGGTTTTTCTGCTTGTTTGTTGAAATCTTTTCGCCTTTTTTTGCTGCTAATAGTATTCATCCAGCCAGCAAACACTTATTGAGGATCTACTTTGTGCCAAGCTCTGTGTTGCTAAACATGGTATAGAAGAAATAGCTTATTGGATTTTAGAGTTAGAGAGGCCTTAGTTCAAAACCCAGCTCCACCACTGACCAGCTGTGTGACCCTGAGTCTTAATCCGCTAGAGCTTCAATTTTCTCATTTTCAAAAGAGGGATAATCCTACCTACCTTGCGGGGTGGCCGTAGGATGCATGCTAATGGAACTCAATCATTGGCTCCCATGATGCTCCCTCCTGGCTCTTTCCTACCTCCTGGTCCTTCCTGCTCAGGCTCTGAATCAGCTCATCACCTTTCTGCCTGTCCCTTACTGCTGGTGTTCCACTCCGTTCTGCCCTTAGCTCTGTGCCCTCAGTACTCTCTGCGGGCGGCCTCATTCATGGCCCCAGATGCAACTGCCCACTGTGTCCTGTGGAGACCCAACCACTCTCTCCAGCCCCGACTTTTCTCCAGCTGCCCGCTGGACCCCTCCACCCAGATTCTCCCACGTACCTCAAGCTCAGCACATCTCAAGCTGAATGCATCATCTTTCCCAATGAGCCCTTTCCCCCTCTTCCCGTGTTGCCCATCTTTGAGAACCATGTCACCACCCTCCCGCCCACCAGGTTCACTCGCCTCTTTCTAAGCCATAACCAGGACCCACTGGCTGTCTGCTCACCAGTGCCACCTCAGCCCCGTCCCTGCAGCCCCACCTGCTGGGTTAGCCACCACCACCCCCCACTTGCTGAACTATGACCGCTTCCCGGCTGGGTCCCCACCCTTAGTCCTGCTTCACCCACCCCGGTCTCCATAGAGCAGACAAAGGAATCATTCCAAGATCCAGATGTGGTTGCATAAAACCTTTCCATGGCTTCCGGAGCTTTACTGGTCACCTCTGAGCTCAGCAGAACATTCGAGATGCTTTACCAGCTGACGCCTGCTCACGTCTCAAATCACACTGTTCTCCCCACTCTTCCAGGGTATCAGAACGAGCTGCCTAAGCTGGTCTAAAACAGGGCTGCCATTCATGCATGCATTCATTCCTCCATTCCCCCACCCCAGCCCCTTCTTCCCTCTCACCCCATTCCTTTGCCTAAAGAGCTGCCACTCACACCCTTCATGCTTTAGCTCAGGCACCCCCTACTCTGAGGAACCATCTTTGTCCCATGAGGCTTGGTGGTCTTTTGATCCTCTGTGGGCCCAGAGCACTCTGTGCTGCCTTCTGTCATGGCCCTAGTTTACTTGTTTGTCTGTCTTCCCCCTGGACTGGGGGTTACTTGATTCATCTCTGGGTCCCCAGCTCAGGGGGACAGGGCATGACATATATATATCAATAAAAAATATATACTGGTATTGAATACATGATGAAGTGGGTGAATGCTATGTGAGCTACCAAGCATAATGCCTGGCCTGCACTCCTAATTCAGTGACTACAATGATTACCACCGCACTAATATCCTGCTGGCCTAGGGCCTCTGCACCGACGTGGTTCACCATGTCCCTTTCTTGAATGGACTGAGGAACCCACATCTTCATTGCTGATCACCTGACCACCTGCAAATAGATAAATAACCAGCTCTACCGCTTATGGGCCATTTAGTGTCTCTGTTACCATGACGACCGAGTTGCATGGACCACTTGGTTCTGTGCTCCCAGACTGTTAGTACTGGATGGAACCCAAGGGATCACTGATCTAGTGAACCCCTTCCTAGAGAGGCAAAAGGCTTCCCCCAAGACTGCACCCACTGTTCTCACCTTGGTGGCCCTCCGATGGTCAGAGGAGAAAGATCCTAGCCAGAGCCAGGTTGTGTCTGCTGCAGTGTTCACACCCACTCTGATTCTTGCCGGGAAGAGGTGGCAGGATGCTGCAGGGTCTGGGAGGGAAGAGCCAGCACCCAGTGCAGCTGAAGCCTCGAATCCCGGAGTGGGGAGTGGACAAAGGGAGATGCAAGAGGCCTGGGATCCTTAGCAGGAGGCTTGAAAGCAGCAGAAAGAGGTTGAAGGGCTTCTCAAAATGGGATTTGTGTACTCCCGGAGCATGAGGACTTTTCTTGGGAATATGGAAAGCATGGGCCTACCTAGTTCTCCTTTTCAGAGCACCAATTTATTAGAAGATGCAGGGGTGAGGGAAAAAGTTTTAGATTTCAGGAGTCTTAAAATTTTTTAACACACGCCTGCTCTCACAAAAGTTCTAGAATCACGCTGTTTGGTGTTATATAACTTGTATCTCTTCCTGAGAATCCGGAAAGTAGAAAGACAAATTTTGCCTTGGCAGTGGTCCCTGCTTCTGGCCACGCCTCCCACCTCCCTGCAAGGGGCGGAAGCACACTCTCCTAGGTGGTGGGAAGGGCACTGGGCAGTATGAGGAGCACCAGGGGGTACGGGAGGAGAGTCATGACAGTCCCTGAGGACAAGAGGGACAGAACAGAGTTGTGATGGTGCAGAGAACCCAGAATGTGATAGAGGGCAGGGTCCTGAAATCCTGTGCCCTTCCATAGACTGCAGGGGCAGAAGATGATGTGAGGTGGGACAAAGGACAACTTGTACTCAAATGGTTGGACGAAGGTTGGAGGCCATATGGAGGCCTGTGTTCCCACAAATGGCCTCGCCTACAAGGGAGGGGCAAGAATGGAAGGACACAGCAATAGGGCGGGAGGTCCGGGGAGGGGTACTCAGCCCAAACCCTGGATGAATTTCCTTTCCTCCTTCCTGGGTCCTTCTCATCTGTTGTCTAGAGTCTCTTTGTCTTTGGGACCCATAAAGCAGGCTAAAATCACACATACACACACACACCCACCCCACATAAGAAGGAAAACCCAATTCAAAGACCTTGTGTATGATAATAAATTACATATATATATAAAGAAGACAAATAAAGGGGGAGTTTTAATAAAAGATTTTTTAAATGAGAAGATAAAAAAGAAACTCATATAACCTTGTATGTCAACTGTACTTCAATAAAAAAGGAAATTCACGTACAGAAAAATAACAAAACAGAACAAATACCTTGTGTATAACCTCCAGTTTGCAGGGGATTTTAGCAAAATACAAATCAAGGACAATTCCTGAGCTTGTTCTAGCGGTGGTACTCAGCAGTCAGCGGCCCTACCCGAGGAGACAGCCGTTGTCATTATGTCCATTCTGGAAAGTTTCATGAGTGAGCTGAGCTCCAAAGAACAAAGACATTTTTCTGAGTGTGGCAGACACCGCTGGCCCTGCTGGATGCTCCCCCCACCCCCCCATCCATCCCAGTGCAAGGTGGGCGGCTTACAGCCCTGGAGGACTGTCCTCAGCCACAGAGAACTTCCCAGCCCCAAAGGCTACACTGTGCCCCACATTCTACAGCACCCAGTGACTGACTCGCTGAATGGTGGGACCAGCTGTGTGGTCCAGACACCCCGTGGGCCAGGCTAACCCGGTCTCCAGCCAAGACAACATTCTGGCCCAGTCCCCTCTTGCCTTATCTTGCCTCCGTGAGTCACCTTCACCAGAATCTCAGGCTCTGCTTCTAGAGACTTCAACCTAAGACACCAGGTCACACAGGGAGGAAGGGGTGGTGCTGGCTTCGACCCCGCCTGGGCCTGGCCTCCAGAGCCCTAGCGCTTGACCACTGGCCCTATACATTGCCTCCCAGGCTGAGGGAAGAGCCAGTCTGCAGCAACAACTCATGGAGCAAAGTCGTGCAGATTTCGACGTGGAGGCACTGAAACAGCAGATGTGATCCTGAGGTGTTAAAATAGCTGGTGCACACTTAAAACAGCAGGAAAGCAGAAGGCCACCCCATCCTGCCTTCCCTGTGGCAGGGGTGGGGGTCCTGCTGGGAAGGCAAGGTCAACCTGGACATTGGTGTTTGGGTCATCTGGCATTTCCTACCGCCTGTGCACCTGTCTTGGACCACGTGTAATCGCCTCCTGGTTTCTCAGGTGCCCAGCCCCACAGACCCGCTGGGGCTGCCGAAAAATCAGATAAAATTGTGTACCAAATTGTGGAAAGGGAGGAGGTATGCCAAGCTCCAGGGTGGCCAAACTTTTAGAGGCTGGCCATGGCAGGGCTGGAAGGTGGCATGACCTGAGCTTGCGGGCACTGGGGAAGAGGCTGGGGACCCAGGCAACTCCCGCCCCCTGACTCCGGCTGTGAGACCTGGGGTGAGTCCAGCAGGGTTAGCCTAGATGCTGTCCAAAGTCCCTTCTGGCCCTGACACACTGATTCCATACCTAGAGTGAGTATTTTTATTTGGCTCAAGTGAGTTTTTCTTAGACTTCCTCATCCCCACCAGAGAAATGTCCCTAAAGGCAGAGAAGCAGGAGATACATATTGTTATAACAATCCCTTTATTCTGATTAGCCCTCCCATTTATTTTTCATTTTTATCTATCTGCCTATGTATGTATGTATCTATGTTTGTATCTATCAGAATATGGTTGACACACAATGTCATATTAGTTTCAGATGTACAACATAGTGATTCAACAACGCTGGACCTTAAGGAGACACATACTCTTAAAGAAGAGAGTAAAGAGGGAATAGCCCACAGCAGCCTACTGGGAAAGCATGCCATTTCTGTAAAGTTTATTATTTTATCTTGAAAACTCACATACATTTAGCATTCCAATAACATACCTACATTTATCTTAAGAGAAAAATAATGTGTTTCTTCCCATGTTTCTGAGCAAAACTGGCCTGCTAGGAAGATGTACCATGTTTATTCTGTAGCTCTGGACCCCCCTTGGGGTGCCTATATGAACCCTACTTTCCGGGAGCCAAGCAGGCTCCTGGCCTATGGGGTGGCATGGGGGAACTTCCCACTAGGCCCCTCCCATAAAGCAAAGACAGCAGTAGTCCACCCGAAAGCCTGTTTTTGTGGTCTTCCTATGATAGGCAGACAAAAGCTCCCTGCAAAAGTGTCCATTTCCTACTCTCCAGAACCTATGAATTTGCTCTGCGACATGGCAAGGGGGAGTTAGCATTGCAGGTGGAATTAAGGTTGCTAATCAGCTAGTTTATAAATTAGGAAGATCTTCCTGGAATCTAAACCCTGAATGATGGGCTAGAAGCTGCTCCAAGCAAGACAGATAAAGCAAACCAAATGAACAGAGCAGGACACTGGAAGCCTGGCACTCTCCCCCACGTGGCCAGCACCATGGAAATACCTGGGGGCAGCCTCCGGCCCTCCTCCCAGCCCAGCCTGGCAACAGTTAACTGTAAAGCCCCGTGTTCGGAACAGGCCTGGAAGGAGCTTAAAGGCCTCGGGTCTTCATCACAGAGATGGTTTTTCTTGACTTTCTTTTGGCGAACTTTGGTACATATCTGCTAAATCAGCCTGATTAATTTCATTATTTGGTTCCTCTGTGTTCTTGCCTATTTTCGCCTGGGTGATCTGTCCAAGACTGAGAGAATGTTACGGCTCCCAACACCATTGTGTTTCTGTCATTCTCCTTTGTCTTTTAACAGGCTTTTCTTTATATATTTCAGTGAGATGTAATTTAGAGCAATAATGGTCCATGATTGTGTTATTCTCATGGTGAATTGTACCCCTATCTTTAGAGAATGACTCTCCTTAATCTTGTTTAATGCCTGTACCTTGAATTCCCTTTGGGTCTCAAATGAACACTGGGGTTCTTGCTTCACTTGGGTCTGCTTGACCTACCTTTGCCCCATCTTTTACCTTTGACCTTCCTGTGGCACTTTCTCTGTTGTCAACAGCTGTAGTTAGTTCTTCAAAAACACAGTTCTCTGCCTCTGCCTCTTACTAGGGAGCTTGACCTCTTTGAATTTATGGTCAGAAGGACTATATTTGGTCTGCAATTATATGTTATGCTTTCTGGTGTTCACATTTTCTTTCTGTTTTTCAATATGTGGACTAGATTTCCCCTGCTTCCCTCTCCTGTGCTCCAGATGCCTTGGGTTCTGTTTGCATTATACTATGTTTACCATTAAGTTTTTCAAAGCCTTCTTTAGCTTGTGTGTTTCTCATTAGGAAACTCATGAGCCAAATGGTCTCCGTTGAGCCCCAGGAGGCTACCACCCATATTTTTCAGTTGCCCACTTCTTTGGCTATGTTAATGGAATATGGATTTTTACCTCTCAATTATTGTTATTACCAGGTCTATTTTTGCGCTCTATGTATATGTACGTTAACTTTCAAAATGAACTCTTGCGTCTATATACCATTTTATACCAATTATTTAGACTTAGCTCTCTATGGTGCTGGTGGTCCCTGATCAGCAGTTTCTGCCATGACCTCAGCTATGAAGTTTGCCATTGTTCTGGGCTGGCTGACATAGGACTTCAAGGATTAACTTCGAGAAAGCCACCGGGCTAGTATGCCACCGGGCTAGTATGCGGCTGAGCCGCACACATGGGAAAATGTCCCCCAGCTGCTCCATTGTCTCTGGGATTGAAGGCTGCAGAGGACTCCAGGTGGCCTGGTTTTTGCACCTTTGTGGGAAATTTGCTTTCTTCTAGCCTAGATTCTTGTAGATTTCCCCCTTTATGTTAGTACTTCAAAGCTTTTGCTAAAATGTGTGTTGGTGTGACTCTCTTTTCACCAATTTTGCTAGAATGCGGAAAGGCCAGCTAGACAATGCACATACAGTATGGACATTGTACTTATGAAACTGTTGAACTGTCAACCAAATTGCTAATGGTTAACTATTAGCAATTTTGTTAATCCAATCTAGGAGGACCCTCTTGGGCTCCCTTGAATTTGTCTCCTGTTTAAAAAAAATAAACTTCTTATTTGAGAATAGTTTTAGATAGAAAAATGACAAAGATAGAAGATTCTCATATGTTCCTCACCCGGGTTCCTCTATTAGTAATATTTTGTGTTCATGTGGTACATTTGTTATAATTAATGAATCAATATTGATTATCATTAGCTAAAGCCCATATTTTATTCAGATTTCCTTAGTTTTTTTTTTTCCCCTCTAATGTCCTTGCTCTATCCCTGGACTGTACCCAAGGTACCGCATTATATTTAGTTGTCATGCCTCCATAGGTTCCTTTGGCTCAGACATTCCTTATTTTTGAAGACCTAGACAGGTTTGAGGAGTGTTTTGGAAAACACTTGAAAATTCAACCATGTTTTTCTCATGGTTAGGCTTAGGGCATGGGTTTTGGGAAGAAAGACCACGGAGGTAAATTGCCCTTCTCATTCCCTCATATCAAGGGTGCATCCTATCAATGTGACTTATCACTACTGATGTTGACCTTGGTCACCTAGCTGAGGTCGTGTTTGTTGGATTTCTCCATCATCAAGTTCCTTTTCTCCCTGCTTTCTATAGTGCACTCTTTGGAAAGAAATCACTTCAGAATGACTTAAGAAATGGGTCATTCTGCTCCACCTCCATGAATCTGAAATATCTACATAGATTATTTGGAATTCTTCTGTATAGGATACTTGCCTATTCTTTCCCATTTATTTATTCAGTCACTCCTAGCAGAATGGACACATGGATATTTATTTTATACTTTGGGTTATAATCCAATAGTATTTTATTTTATGGCTGAAATTGTCCCAGCCTTGACCCCTGGGAGCTCCTTCACTCAGCTGCACTCCTTTACTTCCCGGCACTAGAAGACGCTCCAGGATCAACCTGCATATTTCCTGCCCATCCTAGAATCAGCTGTTTCTCCAAGGAGTCCTAGTTCCTTTTTCAGGAGAACGGTATTAGAAACCAAGATCTGGGTTCTAGGGGTGCTTGCTGCCACTGTGGTGCCTGTTTCGTTTTGATTTTGGTTCTGTTTCATCTTCCTGGTTTTCCCTTAGGCTCTCCCCTCTCCACGGTCCACAATATTCTCTCTTCCCTCATTAGATTGATCACTCCCACCATTTCCTCTGAATTCTGGGAAATATCTCAAGTTTGTCCTTCGCACTATTGATCTTTATTTTTCTTGGCATGAACTCTGCTCTCTAATACCTCCGATGCAGATTTTAATTCTGCCGTTTGGTATTTAGTTTTCTCCCTTGTCCTCTGAATATCCTTCTCTATCTTATCCCAGAGTAAAACAGAGATTTTCTTTTTCTCCAAGCTTTCCAGAAGTTCCTTTATTCCTGAGTATTCTATCCTTGTGTTCTCTGTTGGCTTTGTCTGTCCAGGCTTGCTATTTTATTTACACACACTCAAATTAATTTGGTTCTGGGAGATGGAGAACAAAACAGTGGGCACAACAGACAGAAACTGTTGCCTCCGAGAGCTTATGTTCTGGGTGGAGGGGTGGGGCGCGGGACAGATGATAAAACAACGAGGCAAAATGAATGGTCGGTCAGATGTTGTGATGGGTTGAATTGTGGCCCTTAAAGATATGTTGAATCCCCAATACCTTGGGATGTGACCTTACTTGAATACAGGTCTCTGCAGATGTAATTAGTTAAGAGGAGGGCAGACTTGTAATCCAACACAACCAGTGTCTTAATAAGAAGACCATATGAAGGGAAAGAGGAACATGCCATACAAAACAGGGACTTCCGTTACACAGCTGCCAGACAAGGGGACACTAAGGCTTGCTGGCAATACCACAGGCGACCAGAAAGGCACGGGACAGCCCCACAGCCTCCTAGACAGCATGGTCTTGCCGACACCTTGGCCTTGAACTTCCAGCCTCTAGAATGTGGGGGAATACATTTCTGTTACTTTAAGCCACCTAGTTTTTGGTACTTTGTTACAGCAGCCCCTCAGAAACGAATACAGACGTCCGTCAATGAAATGGAGAAAATCAGCAGAAAGTGGGTGAGGATTTAACTTCTAAATGAAGCATGCAGGAAAGGCCTCTGGAAAACTGAACAACTGGGCAAAGACAAGATGAAGGCTGGAGAAGGAGTCATGTAGGTCTGTGGGGGAAGAGCGCTTCCCCCAGAAGGACTCCTTTGCCAACAGACAGACTGGGCTCTGCCTGCCCCTCCCCCAGCTTATGTGATGCTGTCATCCTTTCTAGTGGCAGCTGTGTGGGGCGGTGGAGGGACCTGGACTGCCTAGTCATCCAGATCCAGGCTTGAATCAAACCCACCACTTTCCAGCTGGGTGATTTGGGGTGAACCTTAACCTCTTTGATCCTTACGTTCCTCATCTGAGATGCCGGGATGCAAAAACTCTCTGTGCAGGGCTCTGGGGAGGGCTGAATGCACCAGTGAAGGTCAAGGGCTCCGCATCGGCCCCTGGCTTTTGGTCAGGGCCCCGGACAGGTGGGCTGCTGTTTCCATCATCTGCAGTGTCACGCCTACTTCCAGTGGAGCTAGCTGGTTGATGAACGGAGCACCCAAGTCCAGCCCTCCCTCATTTCTCTGCAGAGGTTCAATGGGCGCCTCTGCTCCACACACCAAGGCTTTTTAAACTTTAAAGTCCACAAAACTCTTCTGGGCCTCTGAGGCACAGGAAGCTATTTCAAGTGCCCACCCTGGGGAGACGCTGCCCTGTGTGGCAGGAGAACATCATCACAGCATCGGGCTCCTCCCTCCACCCCCAGCGCCACCCGACTGCTCCCAGCTGGACAGGCACTGCACTGCTCTGGGTATTTTATTTACACACACTCAAATTAATTTGGTTCTGGGAGATGGAGAACAAAACAGTGGGCACAACAGACAGAAACTGTTGCCTCTGAGCCCACGAGGGGTGCCCCCACAGCCTGACTGGACCCTCAGACCACACAGCCTGGGGGCTGGGGGAACAGCGTGGGCAGATCCACCGGGCCGCCAGCAGGCCCTCCCAAGCTACGGTGTCCTCATCTGCACAGGCTCGAAGGGCTGCAGTGTCACACACAGGCCTTGTGTCTGCTTCCCTTGTTCCCTGTCTTTGGGCCTCAGTCTTCCCATCTGTGTCTGGCATCTGCCACTTGCTGTGACTGGTGTAACCTGGGATGGAAGCCCACGGTAGAAGGGGACATAGCAGCAGTTGGCATCGGCGGTCTTGGTGCCGGCAGCCCTAAATGTGGGCATAAGGGAATGGAAGAGAGGGAAAGAGGAAGGTGACAGCTCTAACTCTGTCTTCACCTGCTTATGAACTCCTAGCACCTCCCACTGCCCCGTGGATAAAAGACCAAACTCCTTAGCTTGACATTCAAGTCTTATGGAACGTGGCTCCAAACTCCTTCCAGCCCCCTACTCCAGCATCTGTGGAATTCCTGCTGACCCCTGCTGCGTGGTGGTGAGCATGGCCGCCCCGCCCTCTGCTCTTCACCCCTCCTTCCCTGCTGGGCTCCTGCAGGTCCCTGTCCCACTCATCTATTTTCAAGGTGCAAATGCCTTCCCTTCTCCGGAGCCTTGTCTGAACCCTCTCCCCAGGCGGGATGAGTCACTTCCTCCCTCTGTTCCCAGGCCCCTCTGTTCCTGTCCCCCAGAGAGGTAACTGGCTTCCTCTCCAGCTGTGACCAACCTGACGCCTGATGGTGTCTGTGAGTCCAGGAGCGGGTATGGCACAAACCAGAGAGAGCTTGCGGGGTGAGGAGACAAATGGCAGACAGACCACGGACGGCTGGGCAAATTTCTAGTTGGCCCTCTCTGTTCCCGGAGTGCGTGTCACCAGAGGGGTCAGAAGCCTGGACTTTAAGTCTGAACAACTATACTTCCTTGCTGTGGCTTTGGGCGACACAGTCCCGCTCTCTCAGCCTCTCTGCCATGAAGAAGGTAATGCCCTGCTTGCCCCTTAGACTCGACGGAGAGACACAAAACCAGCCAGTGAGCTCTCCGTGGCTATGCACCCAGCAATCAGACCTTTGGCCACTGCTGGACAAGCAAGGGGAAAGCCAAGGGAAGCCAGCTCCTGGGAGCCTCTCTCCATGTGGGAAATGCCAGGATGAAATGAAAGAGCCAGAACTCAAGGCGCCTTCATAGTCAGGGACGTGGGGAACCCGAGACATGGCATCGGTCTGTCCCCCAGGCCGTGGCCAGCGGCACTCACCTTAAGCTTTTTGACACTGGTGCAGGGATCATTGGAGAAGCTCTCGGTGTCCGAAATCTCAATGTCCTCACCATAGAGAACCCCAGTTAGGTCGTTCCTCACCTGTTGGAAAAGAGAAAGCAGAGGGTGTGTGTGCTGGCAGCCACAGGAAGGGTCTGTTCAGAGGGGGCGTCCTGGGGAAGCAGCCTAACTCAGCTGGTTTTCTCCAGCCAAAGTGCAAAAGGAGCTATTTTCCCCTTCATCATAAACTAGAGGGCCCCGTGAGACCTGGCGGTCCAGCCTGCAGGGGACACACTGGTGTAAGGATGCGAGACTGGGAAGGGGCTAGCTAAAGTTGTGCAGAGGTTTTCTGGGAGGGAGTCAAGACTCGCATCTGAATCTCTGGGCTTTCCTGCTCGTGTTCCTGTCTCATCACACTGTCTCTAAGTCAGACTATTCACATACATCTCTATTTATACTTTTCATTATTTATTTGCAATATGATTTCACTTCTAGGGTGAAGAAAGAGCAAGACACTCAGGTGGTGCAGAATAAAGAGTAAGGGGGTAGGGGACCAGCCTGTGCCGTTACATGTAACTATCTGTCTGCTGACACACAGGACCGACAGCTAACATCCATGTGCTGAGAAAGCCGATCTACAAACTCCAGGGCTCACCGGGTGTGGCCAGTGTGTGAAGCAGTATGTATGGGAGGATATTAGGGGGTGGTGGGGACAGTGGCAAATGGAGACCGGATGTCTCATGTAAGATGGCAGCTGTTCCAATCATGCTGAGCCCCAGAAGGCTAGACCAGGGTCACTAGACTTTCTGATTTGGCGTGGGGCAGGGAGGAATTCAGAAATCCAGGCTTTTTAAGATATAAGATCCCTTCATATTTTAAAATGTTGATGCAATTTTGAAATATTAAAAAACAAAAACAAAAACAAAGTAAGAACCGAACCATAGAAACCTGGAGGTTGTGTCTGCTCATGGCTGACCACCCTCCGACATAGAGCAGTGGAAACCGAACTGTGTGTTTCAGTAACGACTACCAAGTGGGGCTTGGGGACCCAAGGTTCCAGGTCCTGCTCTGTCACTGACTCCCCTGTGACCTCTGCATCTCTGTGTGACCTTCTCTGCCTCAGGGCTTCCATTTCCTCTTCCTTAAGAGAGGCTGACGCTTACAAGCACCTCGTGTTCACACCATTAGGACAGCTATTACCAAAACACAGGAGACAGCAAGCACTGGCAAAGATGTAGAGACGCTGAGTGCCTCACATGGTACAGCCACATTGGAAACAGTATGGCGGCCCCTCAAAAACCAAGCACAGATCACTACCTGATCCAGCATTCCACTTCTGGGTATATTCTCAAAAGAGCTGAAAACAAAGTCTTAAAGATATATTTGTACATCCCTGGTCACAGCAGCGTTCTTCACAAAAGCCAAGCAATGAAAGCAACCCAAGTGTCTATATCAATGGATGAAGGGAGAAACAAAGGGATAAAGATGTGGTGCACAAAGAGGAGTATCATCCGGCCTTAGAAAGGAATGAAGAGCTGGGGCGCCTGGGTGACCCAGTCTGTTAGGCCTCCAACTTTGGCTCAGGTCATGATCTCACACCTCATGAGTTCAAGCCCCATGTCGGGCTCAGGGCTGATAGCTCAGAGCCTGGAGCCTGCTTCAGATTTCATGTCTCCCTCTCTCTCTGCCCCTCCTCTGCTCATGCTCACACTCACGCTCTCTCTCTCTCTCTCTCTCTCTCTCTCTCTCTCAAAAATAAATAAGCAATGTAAAAAAGAGAGAAAGGAATGAAGAGCTGACACATGCTACAACATGAATGAAATGAAGACATTATGTTAAGTGAAGGGGGCCAGATACAAAAAGACACATATTGTAGGATTCCACTTACAAGAGGTCTCTAGAGGACTCAAACTCAGAGACAGAAAGTAGACCAGCGGCCATTAGGGGCTGGGGAGGAGGGATGGGGAGTTAGTGTTTGATGGGTGTAGTGTCTGTTTGGGAGGATGAAAAAGATCTGGGGACTGGTGGTGGTGCTGGCTGCACAACACTGTGAATGTACTCAATGCCACCGACTGGACACATAAAAATGGTTAAAACAGTAAATTCCATGTGACGTATATTTTATCAAAGAAAAGCATTTCTTATTTCAATGATTGGTAAATTCTTCCGACGTATATATCAAGGTGTTTTTGAGTAATTTGGCCCTAATGTCACAGGATGGCCTCTGGGAAGCCATCACCGCGGAAGGGGAACTGAGGGTTTCAACGGGAACTGCTATATTTTATTTCTCTAAGAGACACAGGACATAAACAGACCAAAATGTGAATAAATTAACACTGGGTAGCAAACTGGGTGTTTGCTATTCTTATTTCCTGAATGCTTGAAATACTCTGAGATAAAAGTCTTCTACAAAGAAGGACACCTGTTGCGGTCAGTGCCCATCCCTGGCTTTTACCTCTGTTTTGATGTTAGACTGGGAGCCAGGTGATGGGGGGAAAGCGTTGACTTTGGCATCACAGTTTATTTCTGCTGCCACAAATCCCTTCTGGATGCAGGTGGAGATCTGCTGTTAGTTTTGTGTGTCGGGGGTGTTGTGGAGCGACGACACTTACTAAACACAGAAAATGTGCAAAGTCACCCTTGCTGGAGGCAGCGCAGCTGACGCACACATCACGGGCACGCGCGGCGGCCCTCTGCCGACTCGCTGCCCAAACTCGGGGGAGCTGCCGGCGCTCTCTTGGGGCTCAGTCCTTGCGCCTCCGATCTGGGGGCAATACAGCATGTAACTTTCAGGGTTGTTTGAGGGCCAGCCAAAATGCTGAGGATGTGGAACGGCTCTGTAAGCTCTAAAGTTCTTTATGCTGCTTAAAAGCTGGAATGATCAGGGCCCTTGCGTGTCTCAGTCAGCTGAGCGTCTGGCTTTGGCTCAGGTCATGATCTTGCGGTTCATGATCATGTTCGAGCCCTGCGTCAGGTTCTATGCTGACAGTTCAGAGCCTGGAGCCTGCTTCAGATTCTGTACCTCCTCCTCTCTCTGCACTCGCTCACACTCTATCTCCCTCTCTCCCTCTCTCTCCCTAATAAGCAAACATTAAAAAAAAAAAAAGCTGGAATAATCACATCCAGGCTTAAGGCAGGGATCAAGATAGCCAGTGGGTTGGGGTATCTGTATCTATCTGTGAATAAGAATGTGCGTGAAAGCTGTGTTTAATTATGGCAAATCAACTAGGTTTTAGGCAGTTAGAACTCAAAACAAACAAAACATAAACACCCTGGAGGTCTTCTCATTCTGCCCCTAATTTCACAAATGAGGAACCTGAAGTGTCGCTCCCATCCCTGTGCTCTCTGCATGTTCCCAGGCTGGCTCTTCTGAAGCCTGCCAGCTGTGGACAGTTCTGGAAGCCTGATGAGCCAGAACAGGTCAGAACAGATGGTGGTGCGATCAGCCGCCATAATTTTAGCACCAAGAAGTCTGAGCTCAGCTCAGACCCTTTTAGAGAAAGCAAATGGAGGAAATCAGTAATAAATGGTAGTTTTAAGTAACCAAAGCATGGAAACAAAATAATATCATTGATGCAACTCATAAAGAAAAAAGATCCACACCCTCATTGTGTGGCTAGGAGGACCATTCAGTTCACTGGTCAAAGACGGACGACATAAATTTGTAAACACCTATTTTTTCTTCTGGAACTGCAGGTATTTCTTGTTTAAGGGGGCCAATGTCTTTTTGCAGCTTGTCATAAACTGCATTTCTACACAGTGAATCCAATTTTTTTCATTCATCTCCAGTATAAAAGCAGAAATACATTCTTCTGGGAAAAGAATGACTCTTAATTTCCAAGAAAATAACACACACACACACACACGCACGCACGCACGCACGCACGCACGCACGCACACACAGTCCAGAGTCCAGTATAGTTGGGGTCCCACTGGGGGCGTCATTTGTATGGATGGGTATGGATGAGACAGAGAGGAAGTCTGTTCCATTACCTGGAAGGAAGGGCCAGGACTGCCAGGGGCTGGGTCCCTGGTGTGGGGGAGAACAATCAGAAGAGTCTAGTCCAAGCTAGAGCCTTGGGGCCAGCTCACAGGGCGGAGGCCACCTGAGGGGAGAACTTGCTCTGCTTCCAGAGCAGTGGATGTAAGCTCAGGCTACAGAAGGAGTTCCAAGGACGCCACGTCACTTGATGCCACGCAGGAAACCCGGTGGGTCAGAGCCTCAGGACTACAAAATCTAAGATAGGCTTGGAGTCAAGAGCCGCTGATTCCCCTCCTCCCCCTCCCGAGCCCACCCCCTCCCTGCCTCCAGAACTGGTACAGACTGTGGATATGAAGTTGTGCCAGAAAGCATATCCCTAAAGCAGTGGTTCCCAAAGTATGGCCCCAGCATCACCTGGGAACGTGTTAGAAATGCAAATTCTCAGGCCCCACCCCAGACCTACTAGACCAGAAACTGTGTCTAGCAATCCGTGTCTACTCAGCCCTCAGGCAGTTCTGATGCACGCTCAAGTTTGAAAACCACCGTCTTAAAGGAAGCAGGGTAAGTTTTACAATAATGGTTGATCATAGCATGAGAAATGTTCCCAATGGCTTGGATATCTCCCCTTGATTAGAGGACCAGAATGTGTTAACTGAGTAAGGCAACTGCCAAGAGAGCGAGTGGGACCGGGAGCCACATTAGAGGCACCACATCTAGGACAAAGGACGGGGCAGTTGCCCTCTGGTCTGTCCCTCTGTCCACACCAGTCCACACCTGAGATGCTGGGCTGAGTTCTAGTCACCTTTACTAATGACAAAGAGGCTCAGGCTCAGAGGAGAGGGGCGTGGCGTGGGTGTGGAGAGGGGAGGCCGTGGAGCCAGGGGGTGGGGGAGTGGAAAGCTTACAAGGGATGACAACAATGTCTCCTAAGGGATCCCATGCAGCCTTGGGAACCCAAGATCCAAATCCAAGAATTTTAACATTGAGACTCAGACTTCAAGCTCCAGAGTAGTCCATCTTGAAAGAAGTCAAGAGCTAGGCAGGATCAGTGGCTCTGGGGAAAAGCCCAGAGCTGTGGGGACAGTCCCGCTCAGGGTGTGCATGGAGAAAACCCCGTCAGGTCACATCAGCCATCTAGCTGAACAGCAGGCCCAGTAGGTCTGCACACAGCCTTCCTCCCAGCTGGGTCACGGGGCCATGGGGGAGGGGGGAGGGGGGCTTGTCACTCCAATAAAGCCATCACAGTGGCCTTGCTCCTCCAGCTGACAGAACACTTTGGGGACATAGCCAGTCTGCATCCCTCTTGTGAGACACGGGGGGAAGAGCGGACAGGAAAAGGAAACAGAGGAATAGGTATGTCAAGTGGCTACAGATCTTTGATCTCAGGCTCTCAATCTGGGCTCCTGCTTCATTTCCAGGGCTGAAGTTCCATCTGCCTGGCCTATGGGCTTAAGTCTCTTTCTGGATACTGCCTAGGGCTCTGGTTATTCCAGAGTGGGGCTCTGTTTGTTCTTGCCAGTCTCTCATTTATTTTCTCATTCATTCATTCATTCATTCATTCATGATACTGACATCTCTTCTATTCCATGCATCATGTGACGTAGGACTAGGGCTCTGAGAGTGAGCAAAACCATTCACAGTCCTGGGTCTCTAGCTAGTGGGGGTTGGAAACATTAATCAGATGATCACCTTGGTCTCCACCAAAATAAAGGCTCTCATGTTCAGGAACATACTCTGGGAGAAGATGTAATGGCAGAGTTGGACCCAGGCCAGGAGGTAAGGCAGGAGAAGGATTCCAGGTTGAACACATGTAAAAGTCCTGTGGTGACAAAGAGTATTGAAAAGCTAGAAGAGCTCACTGGGCTACAGCAGAGCAGGGGCTAGGGAAAGGGGGGAAGATCATGGGCATGAAATGAGGAATAGGCCATGAGGGTCTCATAATTTACATCAAAAGTGCTGGTCTTGAGCCTAAGCACAATGGGAAGCTGTGACAAGGTTTCGAGGAGGGGTGACATGATCAGAACCGTGTTTTAGGCTGCAGTGAGGCCAGTGAGGGGCCAGAGGCAGCTGGGGAACAGGAAGGCCAGTGAAGCAGCTCCAGCAACCATCAAGGTGAGAGGTTCTAGAAGGTAAAGACACTGCTGGAAGGCAAGAAGTGACCCACTCAGGGGCACATCTGGGGCAGCTAATAATCTGTATCAGTCACCCATTGCTGTGTAACAAATTATCCCAAAGTTTGGTGGCTTCAAACAAGACACACTTATCATCTCACAGAGTTGTCATGGGTCAGGAGTGCAGGAGCAACTTAGTTGGGTGGTTCTGGCTCAGGGTCTTTCACTGTAGTCAAGGTCTTGGGGCTGTAGTCGACTGAAGCCTTCTGGGCTGTGTGTTAGAACCTCCTGGGGGAGTTTTTAAAAATACTGGTGCCCTGGTGACATCCTAAGCCAATTAGAATCTCAGGACTACACCCAGGCATCAGCATTTTTAGAAGCCTCCAGGGGGTTCTAAAGTGCGGCTGAAGATGGTAACCACACACTTTAGGGGTAAAAGCAACAGGACTGTCAGGCTCACAGCTGAGTTGCCAACTTGCCTGAAAGTCCCCCATGTCACTGTCCCTACTTTCTTCAGGTCCAGGGCACCATCTTCCTTTACAGTTTCCCACACCCCTCTCCTGCCCTCCCCTGCCCCATCCCATAGCTATGTTTCATTTTACACCCCCAGATCCTTCTATTCCTGGCCCCCGGCGCCACGAGCAGGTCCTGAACATGTCAGAAGCAAGAACGGAAAGAAGGAAAGGAGGGACAAGGCGTAAGAGAGAAACAGTAAGTGAAGGCAGAAGAGGAAAGCACTGTACTGTCATGACTGTAAGGTATCATGTTCTGACCACATGTCCCAGGCAGTGAAGATGCCGACAGAGGATGTGAAATGCAAAGTAGATGCCACGGAGAGCACCACAGACTCTAGGACACTTGGCTTCTGTGGCCAGTGGTATCCCGGCTGCCTTCCCTAACAAGGCTGCTGCACGCACCAGCTGAGGAATCATCTAGAAAGGCAGAGATTCAGGTAAAGATGGGGAGAACCAGATTTGCACCACATGCACTTTACAACTCTCTGAAAATTCTAATTAGGTTACAAAATGAACTTGAGAGCAAAGCGAGTTCCCAGCTCTCCTATGGAAGTGGAGGTAACCTACTTTGTCATTCAAATGCACTTGCTATATATAGCGCTGGATTGTGCCAAAATGTCACTCCTCTTACCTAACTAAAGTGTATAATTATAGATTTACTTCTATTCATTCATGAAATGTGTCTTCATTTGATTAAACAGTTCATTCAAGTAAAATCCATTAAAATATGGAACATGTTAAAATGTGGCTCGTTAGAGGCAGAGGGCACCAATGTAGTTAAGATGCTAATTAGGATAAACAGGCATTTGAAACACTCAAATCTTTGAATAATTCAGGTCACTTTTACTGGGGCTGGAGCTCCCCAGGAACTGCCATTAATTTAAGCTAATTAAAAAATTAGCCCAGAGACTAGCGGACCAAGGCAGGAAGTGATGGCTGGGTTCAAACTCTTGACGGGCTCTCATCTGGAGGAGAGGGAGCCTGGTTCTGGGCACACCCATGGCAGCAGAGGGGACCAACAGGTTAATGGCGCAGGAAGGCAAAACTTTGCCCAAAGCCAGAAAAAGTCTTAATGATGGAGAAGGCGACTTTGATAGGTAGTGAGTTCCCCATCATCAGAGGTGTGCAAGGAGAAACTGGTTGGGATACTAGAGAAGTGAGTTTTCTCTCACCACCAATGCATGTGTTTTAAACAAGTGTTTAAACAAGTGTTTTAAAATTCCACCTGCCCCTACTTTGCCTTTTTGAATTTTACAGTTGTCCAAGCAGCCCTCTGCAGCTCTGAAGTTGTTCAGAGATTTGGGGCAAATCTACTGCACACAAGTGGCACTTGCACAGGGTAATACCTGGAGGTATGTGCACAACTGTGTCCATGTGAAGACCACGTGTGTGGGACACCTGTGTGTTCACACTGCAGAGCCAATGTGACCCCCAAAGAGGTATGTCTAAGTCCTAAACGGTAGAATCTGTGAATGTGACCTTATTTGGAAAAAGCGTCTTTGTAGATGCATCATGAGATGAGATCATCTTGGACCACCTGGGTGGGCCCTGAATCCAGTGATTAGTGTCCCTCTAACAGAAGAGCGAGGGAGATTTGGGACACGCAGACATGCCTGTGGAGGCAGGGGCAGACGCTGCAATGATTCAGCCACAAGCCAAAGAACATCTGGAACCACCAGAGGCTGGAAGAAGCCAGGAGGCATCCTCCCGGGGAGCATTTAGTGGGAGCAGCGCCCTGCCGACACCTTACTTTTAGACCCCTGGCTCCAGAACTGTAAGAGGAGGAATTCCTGTTGCTTTAAGCCACCCAGCGTCTGGTGATTTGTAATGGCAGCCGCAGAAGCAAATACACCTGGGGCCTCCTGGGACCTGGCCCCTCGTGTGTCCAAACCATGATCCCAGGGAGCCGCTGGGCTCCCTGTCCTGCCTGTGCCTCCCATTGCAGGCAAGGGGCCCCTCTACTTGACAGCCACTTGTCTGGCCCAAGGAAATAAGTCTTCCTCACTTATTCAGTCACTTCATGACTTTGAGCTCGCTTGCAGAGAGCAGGCCATGAGAACTGGGGCTGTCATGTCCGTCCCCTCAACGAACAGGACAGCCCCGTGAGGGGAGGGCTTTGTTTCCTTTCCAGGGTCCGCTGTGGTGCCTGCCAGGCTTAGAGGCAGAGGGTCAGGACCCGAGCTCCCCTGAACTCGAAGGGTTCATGCTGAGAATATTTGAGATGGTCTTGCAGGGATGAGCCAAATGCCAGCGGCTGGCCTGGATGTCTCAGTCTGAAAACACAGGAACTAGTCCTGGGGACAGTGCTGTGGTGCCCTCCGGGGTGGCCTGAGGGAGGCCTGGGTTCCCCGGGCCATTCTCTGTTCTCACCTGTGACCTGAGCCTGCCTAACCACTCACATCCAAACCCTTAGGGCAGTCCCCACCTGCTGGAAGGCATCTGGCCAGCCCACGTGGGGGCTGGGAACAGGGACCCCAGCTGGCACAGTTGGCCAGCGACAGGCTCTCGTGCCCAAGATGCACCCAGGACCTCTCCCGCCTGCCTTGGAGCCGCCACCACCATCACCCCGTCACAGCAGTCCTTCGGAGGGAGAGGGGAGAGCCACTGTCCTCTGTCCTGGCGCCCCACGAGCTTCCCGGGGGCCCACCTTCCAGAAGCACACCTTGTAGGGTGGGGGCACGGCCTAGACCAACCTGCACAGGGGCAGGACAGCTGACGCAAGGGAACTAGGGTTTTCTGGCTCTCGAGTCCCTCTTGCCCCCACCAAGCCTTGCACAGTTTTAGAAATTCCAAAGAAGCTTCAGTGTGATACACAGAATAAGAGCCCCTCCCCAAGATGCACACATCCTCATTCCTGGAATCTTTACTTCACATGGCAAAGCACACTTTGCAGATGGGATTAAGTGATGAGTCTTGAAATGGGGAGATCCCTTGAGATGGTAGAGGTGGGCCCAGTGTAATCATAGGGGTCTCTACAAGGGACAGAGGGAGGCAGTCCCAGAAGGAGACACGGCAAGAAGCAGGGGTCTGAGAGAGATGGTCTGCCGGAACCACACCGCTGGCTCTGAAGGTGGAGGGCGGGGCCACAAGCCAAGGAATGAAAGTGGCCTCTAGCCGCTGGAAAAGGCCAGAAGCAACCAGGCCAGCCCACACCTTGATTTTGAACTTCTGAGCTTTGGTTTTTTTTTTTAAGTTCATTTATTTTTGAGAGAGACAGAGAGGGTGAGTGGGGGGGGGGGCAGAGAGAGAAGAAGAGAGAGAATCCCAAGCAGGCTCTACACTGTCAGTACAGAGCCTGATGTGGGGCTCGAACTCACAAACTACGAGATCACGACTTGAGATGAAACCAACAGTGAGACACTTAAGGGACTGAGCTGCCCAAGCACCCCTGAACTTCTGAGCTTTGTTACCATAACATAACAAATTGTGATAATTTGTTACAGCAGAATGGGAAACTCATACAATCAGCTCTGACTTTAAGATTCCACACATCCTCAAATACCTCCTCCTACAGGAAGCCTTCCCTCATTGCCAAGTGAGTGGTGACCTCTCCTTTGAAGTGCATGGTCCTGTGCAGACCACTCTCTCTGGCTAACCAGAAACTGCGCCGAGAGTCCACACACCATTCATGTGGGACCCTTGGGGCCCAGCACTGGGCTGCCTGAGGACGTGGGACCAGGCCAAAGTCTGCATCTTGGATCTGCACAAGCTCCGGGCCTGCTGTCGTCCCTTGGCTGGCCACTCCTGCCGCTCTGCTAGCTCTGGGAAGTCAGGCTACGCTGAGCTGTGGGGAATGGAATCAGCCGTCAGAGCCTGGCAGCTTTCCTGGGACAAAGTGCCCGTGGCTTTCACTGCAGCAGGTTTGTGGGACCAGACCACTAGTTAGCGAATTATTTGGATATTACTAAAACACGGTTATTCCAGTTAAGGGGGGGCATTAGAGAAACCGCACCTGAGAGCACTGGAGGGAGCAGAAGGCAGAGTCACTCCCTGGTGTTCAGAGCCCCTCTCCTGCTCCTTGGCACCCCAGGAACCACAGAGGGGACAGGAGGGGGCCTACAGGGACACAAAGTCCCACCAGCACATCCTGAGGTGTGTCACTGAGACTAGGAGGCCAGCGTGCCACCTGGGCCCCAAGGGAATGGCCAGAGCTTTCAGCTCTTTCAAAGAACTTTCTAACCAGGATGGAAGGAACTTGCCCAGCAGGGAAGTGAGCTTCCAGGCACTGCTGGTATGCAAGCAGAGGTGGGGTTGCTATAGGAGGTATTCAGGCCTCAGAGGGAGGGCTGGAACCCTGAGGAACGTCTTGGATTCTTGAGCCTCTGCTCCAGTTATGAGGGGATGGGTTCTGAGGGCAGCCCTGGTGGCACCTATTCTCACCCCTGCAGAAATAGGACAGCTCCAGGGAGCTCAAGAGGCCGGAGAAGCAGGTAGATCCAAGTGTCCAACCTCTCACTTCAAGGCGGAGCTCAAGGACTCCTCAGAGACCATGGGACATCATCGCCTTTCGTTCCAGGCCCATGTTCCAAGGTGGGCTCTTTGTCCTCCAGTTGGTGATCTGCCCAGATGTCCTACGGCCCTCGCATTTGCAGGGCCACTGCAAAGGGAGGCCTCTGTCCAGCAGGCAGAGCTGGCCTGTCACCCTCAAGCCCACTCCCCACACCTCTGACACATTAACCTACCAGCCCTCACTGGACAGTGGGGGAAACTAAGGTCTGGGGAGGGGTAGGGACTTGCCTCACATCACACGGCCGTCTAGGGGCAGAGCTGGGTGCAGACCCAGTTTCCTGCCTCCCAGATCAATGCTGCCCCAAGCCGTGTCATTAACGGCAGCAGTGGGACAGTAATCCACAGAGCACTGGCTGCTACGTTTCCAGGTCCCTTTCCCAAATCCCTCAAGCCGACAGCTGCTTGAGGGCAGTGCCCAGCCCGGTTCCTGGATATCCCGGCCTGTAGGACGGGGCTCGGCCCAGAGCAGCAGGAACTAGAAATCTCCCCCACCTGGCATCACCCACGCTCGATCCGGAGTTTGTAAGAACAGCGGCCCCACGCCTGCTTGTGCAGGCACGTCTCTGGGTGCTTTGTAGAAATACAGATTCCCAGGCCCCGCCCCAGAGACTAAGTCTGGTATGAGAGGAGGGGAGGGCGACAGAAAGGCACCCGTATAAGGGACCCTGGGGTCTTCATTACACATTTGGGGACCACTGGCCATGGGATGCCCTGTCAGCTGCCCTCGTCTCTCCAGCCCGCTAGTCCAGACTCCTTCATTCCCAAGGGCCCTAGAACACATACTACAGTGTGCTGCCAGAACCTTCCATTCTCTCAGCTGCTTGGGAGCGTTGCCTACTGACAGCTCGCAGCTGTGTGTCTCCCAGGGATGGGCCCATGACTGAAAGGGGCAGCCTTGTCCAAGATCACATCCCTCCCCAGGGCAGCCCACACCAGTGACCGGCCCCGCCTTCGTGCCTGATTTGGGACATCTTGGAAGGGCCGTCTTAGCGGCAGTGATCTCCCTGGGCTCCACCCAGGCCTCTGTTACAACTGCATTTTGTGTCAACGTCACTGTCCTCTGCTCTGCCTCCTGGGTGGGTGCTCCCCAGGAAATCTCCTGCGGGTCTTGAGTCCCCTTCCTGGGGGACCTGACCTTTGCTGGACTCAGCCACCCCAGCGCTTTGTCCTCAGTCCTCGGAGGACAGGCTGCCTGTGCCGAGAGCTCACGGCACCTGGAGAAACACAGCTCTCCATTTTTTTGGGGTTCTTCTGCGGTACGACCCTCGTGCTGGCTCAGACCACTTATGACCTTGGGACTCAAAGACTTAACACCGGCAAAGTGACTTCTATGCTCCACCGTAAGGCTGACAAAAGGAGGAAAGTGACATTAAGTACACATACTCCAGCACATAGACCCCACCAGCCTAACTGCTTGCGTCGGCTGCCCCCTCAAGCCTGTCTCCACTACTCTGTTTCTGGAATCTGACTTTTGTGGACATGTCACTTGAACCCCCTTGTCCTCTGACTTCCAGATGGGCTCAGCCAATGAGGAGCCCCAGTGGAAGTGGGGGGAGGAACGAGAGATCTCAGGGATCTCTCCCCACCAGCCCCCTGGAGGCAGCCCCTCCTCCTGCCTCCAATAACTCCCCCCACCCTCTGGCCCCCCAGGGCACATGGGGGGATCACGAGGTTCTGGTGCTGCATTAGCCCTAGTTGGTTGTCCTGGTCCTGCCCAAAGTACTTTCTCTAAAGTAAACTTTCTTCACCTCAACGCTCTGATCACTTCATATTTCCTGCTAAATTTCACCCATACAACAGGTCTTTTACGTAGAAGTCAATGGTGTCACCAATTTTGTATCCGGACTTTTTTTACCTCACATTTTATCATATACCCTTGTAATTCATTTTTACCACCAAGCACATACACTAATCCCTTTAAGCTCCTAACCTCTGCTCTCTTCTGTCAAAGTCCTGGCCCTTTCTCCATGAAGTCCTTCTGGGTTTTCCAATGAGCTGCTCCTGAATGCTCCTCCCTCCCAGGTCCACGAGTTCCTGGCCCTACTCTGGAAGAACTGGAAGTTCTTTGGGTCATCCACACCCCCACAACAGCGCACAGCACGAGGTGTCCTTTGATCTAGTGTAGGCGGTGAGGGGAGAATGTCAGCCTCACTGGCCAGTGGAAAGGAGCTCAGATCAACAGCTCCTGCAAGGTCAGGAGAGGCAGTCTGCCCTTGCCCTGGCCCAGAGCCCGTGGGGCCAGCCCCAGCCCATAGAGGTGCTGAATGTGTGTCCTGGGAGGGAGCCGGTGGGTCAGGTGAGCCGACCACGTCCTGGGGCGGCCACTGCATCCAAGTGCTGAGCAGGCCACAGCCTGGGGGTGGGGCTTGGAGCTGTGCTAAACTAAGCAGTTTTTATAACGTGTCTTCCTAGGAGCAGAATCCAGAGACTCCGGGAAACAGGTATTCACTCTGCACTGTGCAAGGGGAATTTTCTGAAGGGGACCAGAATCCGGAGGCACTGTGGTTATGGTCTATTATCTCTGCCCCTGGGCCGAGAGCCCCGAGAGAGCCCGAGGCCATGAGTGACTGTCAGGTTCCAGGATAATGGGCCAGCTCAGTCAACACTGGCTGAATGAGGCCAATAGTGTCCTGTCCCCATTCACCTGCCAGAGGGGAGCACCACTCCCACCTGCTGCCCAGCCTTCTGTGGAGGCTTGAGAAGCATCTGTGTCTTGTCTGTATCAGAGGATATCAGAAAAGATGAAGGGTTCTTCGACTAAAATCCTGGAATGTTCCAGAAAAAAAGCCACAGAGAAAAAGTGGAGACCGCTGCACATCTGTTAGTACAATGAGCATGTACTGTACTGAGCATCTCTCCTAGGCAGAGACCCCAACACATGCCTCCTTACTCCTCTTGACCACTGGGTATAAACTCAAAAGGTATAATTCTGACCAGTTTATGGGTAAGTAAAATGAGATTCAGAGACATTGAGTCACTTGCCCAGGGTCACACAGCTAGGATGTAACAAACCGGGATTTAACTTTACACGTCTCTTTCCACAACCCATGCTGTAAACAGGGAGTTGGCAAACTATCTGTAAAGAGCCAGACAATACATACTTTAGGTTCTGCAGGTCACACAGTCGGGATCATAACTGCTCAACTCTGTCTTTACATTGCAAAAGCAACCCTAGACAATTTGCAAATGAATGCCATGGCTGTGTTCCAATAAAACTTTATTTAGAAAAACAGCAAGTTGGATTTGGTCCATGGGCCCCCAGTTGCAGACCCTTTGTTCTAAACCTACCAGAAAGAGCCTGTGGTTCTATTTTCCCCTCTAGGGAGGCGGTCGGGAGAGAGGCAGGAGCACACACGGGTGTCAGGTGCGTCCAGACTGGAACACAGGCTACGCCCCCATGGGCCGGGCCACTTCCAGGGAGCAAGGTCACCCTCTGCGAGCTCCTCTTGTCTGTATAAGGGGCATAACCACAACTATCTGGACGCCATTAGGAAGGTTAAGAGAAGCTAATGCATGCACTGGTGCACCAGGGCTGAGGTTCAGTGAATGGCTGTCCTTATTATCAGAGGCAACAGAGTCAAGAACGAGGCTAGAGCAAACCTGAGGGGAGGCCACAGAAGGGCAGAGAGGGCCAGTAGCACCGCTGAGACTGGCCCCCATGAGTGTGTACCCTCGTGATGGTGTTCTGCACCCATGGAACCCCGAAGGGAACTCACAGGCATCGAGGTGGGAGGAATCTCTGCACCTTCCCGGAAGGAGCAGATGTGTGGTACTTGGTGACTCCCCATGAAGGGGAGGGAGGCAACTGTTCATAGACTTGATATGGCAAATTGTGTGATGTGCTGTCTTCCTGGGGCGAGCAGCCAAGCAGTGATGCTGTGGGGGGGGGGGGCTCTGTAACCCCTTCCCACCCCAGCGCTGGGTGCCCACGGCCGCTGATTCACGCGGGAGGGCCTGGGCATGCCAGGAGGAATCTGAAATGGCTCTCTAGTGAAATGCAAGGCTTCAGAAGGAGCCGGTGGACTTGGGGGCAGAGGGACGGTTTCTTCTCTGTTTCCCCTTGAAGGTCATGACTTTGCAGAGAAAGGAGGATGTGGAGAAATTCCATCAATACTGCTGAAAGCCAGGATGTGGCTTACGAAGCCAGATAATGAGCCCCTGGCAAGGAACGGTGCTCACGGCCCCGAGACCGGCAGTACCACGTTTGACAGAATCCCTCATCTGACGAAGAGGATGCTACTGACACCTGAGAGGGAGAGGGAGTGTGCCTCGGGGAAACTGCAGCGCCAGATGTGATGGGGGCCGGTAGATGTGAGGAACTTAGAAGGGGACCACAGAAAAGGAGATACGCAAGAGCTGGCCATATATCTGTATGCCCAAGTACAAAGTATGGTAACAATGTTAACTGTGAAACTTTTGGGAAAGATGGTAGGGCTGAGCACAGATGTCCAACTCCCACCTAAGCTACCTCCTTCTGAAAGTGACAGAAAGGACCAAGGGAGTCTAAAAATAGGGGGGAATCTGCTTCAGCATTGGAGAATGGGAGAGGGTGCCATCAATATGCCACCAACTTTGAGGAATTTCTGCTAGGTGCTGTGCCAGTGGAGCCAGATTGAAGGTTGACTCATCGCTCTCCTTCCTGAGAAAGGGAGGGTGGCCATGCTCACAGGACCAACCTTGCAGCCTCTGAGGGTGAGTGAATGAGTGCCGGAGGAGAGGCTGGGTCCCAGAAGGGGTGCAGAGCCCACCCCGGGGAACCCATCTCTCATGTGCAACCCTGCGGCCTTCTGGAGTGGCTGAGCCGATCGATCCAAGAACAAACAAGCAAAGCCCATTCAAGCCCGGCTTCCCCATGACAGACAGGCCGGGGCATCTCCCACACACAGCAGGCAGGGGGACAAGGGGCAGGCCAGGAGGAAAGGTACACATCTGGAGCAGCAGGCCAACAAACTAACAAAGCAATGCCCACAGCAGAGAATGTTCCCCTCCCCCCCCCCCCATCTGGCTGCCAGTCCCTGGCTGGTAATGTGAAATTTCATCATCCAGTCTTTCAGATTAATATCTGAGATGAGGAATCTGAGCATCTAGGTCAGACGATGAGGGGGCCCCAGGGTAACTAACTCAGCTATAAGCAAATACCAGGTCCAGAGAAGACCTAAAATACACATGGAGCCTATGAACACTTCCTGAAACAGAAAGGGAGCAAACAAAGAATGCTCACACAGGAAGAACATGGCCTCCAAAAGGATTTGCTATGGGAACTAGAAGTAATTGTAGTGGCTGTCTTGTACTTCAAGGAGATTATTAAGACCTGGTCTCTAAGATGTAAGTAGTACAATATGCAATAAAAGACAGATTAAAACTAAAAGAAAGCTGGCAGAGATAAGAGAATAATAATGGGAAATGAATAAGGTTATGAGAATTTTAAGAAATGTTTGAAGCAGGGAAGAACAGAACCTCACTGCAGAAAACTGATGGGTGCTGTTGGGGGGACAAGGGACACGTGACCTTTCAGAATGCAGAGAACAGGGACTGAGATAAAAAATGACCAGAGAGAACAGAAATATATGGAGAATAAATGACAGAGACTCACTAGTGAATACTAGTTTTTCTAAAACAGATACTAGAACAAAAGCAATAATTAAAGATATAATAGAAGAAAACTTCTGCACTCTGAACACTCAATTCTTCAAATAAAAATGATAATTGCATTTTAGAAAAAACAGACACATTTGACATGTGCTATATTTCCTTTTTTATTCCCAGGATTAGGAAAGAATCCTATGAGCATCCAACATGTTTGGGTGGGCAGGGGAGGGTTGGAAGAAAAATTAAGACTTGCCTACAAAAGAATCAAATCAGATTGCATTCAGACTTCATCATAACATTGACGTAATGCCTAGAGACATTTGAGGAAGAAGATTATGATCATAAAAATCTGGATTTCATAGTAGAGGCAACAGAGAGAAACTGTGATCTGCAGAAAAGCATGGAGGTTTAAAGCCCATACAGTCTTCCTGAAAACGATGACTCATGCCACGGAGAGACAAATCAGAACACCCAACTTGTGAAAGATCCGTCAACAGAGACTGAAGCCTTATAAATATGGATCTGAATCTTAAAATCATAGGTACTATAATATAGTATTTTTTAAATTATTTTTTAATGTTTATTTTTTTAGAGAGAGAGTACAAGCCTGTAATATAGTTTAAAAGTAAAATTGGTATCTTGGGGTGCCTGGGGGGCGGTTCAGTGGGTTAAGCATCCAACTTTGGCTCAGGTCATGATCTCACAGCTTGTGAGTTCAAGCCCCATGTCAGGCTCTGTGCTGCCAGCTTGGAGCCTGGAGCCTGCTTTGGATTCTGTGTCTCCCTTTCTCTCTGCCCCTCCCTCGCTCATGCTCTGGCTCTCTGTCTCTGTCTCCATCTCTCAAAAATAAATAAACATTAAAAGAAAAGAATGGTAAAACAAGCCAACTTAAAGTAGGAAGGTATTCATAAAGACAAAGCAGAAACAAATAAATTAGTAAATAAATAGAAGCTGAGCCAATAAAAATCCAGGTGATGGTTCTTTGGGTTAAAAACAAGACAATGGGATCTTCTGCTAAAGATTTAACTTGTGGTATTTGTCGTTTGTTTGTTTCTTTCTTTCTTTTGCTGTATGTTCTTTAGTGGGAGAACTATCCAGAAAATTTGTTTATCTCTGGTAGGAGGAGTAATCTTTAAAGGAGTAGGAGGCAAGGGGATCCCCTAGAGGCAACCAAGGTGTCTGCTTCAAGGACGTCTACTCTGCTGCAGAAGAGAACAGGACCATTTAGGGCCAAGTTGTGAGAAGAAACCCTCTCTGACTCTTGGCGATGTAGCGATCTGAGAAGAAAAAGCCAAGTGAGGTTCTGGATCCATGGGAGGAAATGCGCAAACCACTCCCAACAGTGTTGCTTGCATCCTGGGAGCAGCTCCACATGGAAGCAAAAAGGCCCTTGGTGGAAAGTTGCAACCTGGGAACCTAGTGAGGAGCTAACGGGTGCCCGGACGCTTGTCCAGGAACCTGGACCAGTGGTAACCAATCCGACCAGTGTCAAGAGCAAATGGCAGCAGGGAGCACGGGCTGAAGAATGCAGGATTTCCCAGCTTGGTGATGGAAAGACCACCAGGGCTATTGGCCACACTGAAGGAGGGTAATGCTTTAAGAGGTGAGACACTAACCCTGGCAAATCTGGTGACAAATGGTGTGCTTGATCCAGGTTTAATTTAATTTGGAAAAATATAAAAGGGGACCATTTTTTGCATGCTGAATTTCAGATGTCAGTATTAGCTAAATCAATAAAAAAGCAAACTAGTTTAATCAGGGAAGAAGGTGGGGGAAACATACCTGTAATGAGAAAGAGCATATGACAAAAGACACAAAACAAAAATAATGGTACTCAAATATATGCTAATAAATTTGAAAATCTCAAGAAAATAGACTATTTTCTGTAAAATATGAATTACTAAAATTCACATAAGAAGTATAAACTTAATCAAGAAGCCTACAGAAGCCACAAGACAACTTGTAGAAAGGATGGGGGGGTAGAACACTGGATGGTTTCATAGATTCATCTTTTGATTTTCAAGGAACAGCAAATTTGTATATTTTATAAACTATTCCAGGGCATCTAAAAAGATGGAAAGCTTTCTAATACTCACTGTAAAACTAGAATAACTCTGTCAACTAAACCCGATTAAAGATGGCACAGTCAGAGTAAAAGATAAACTATTCCACATGTACCTACAGGAAAAAAAACTAATTAAATTGATTAAAAGAATATGCAACATAACAAAGGCAGGTTTATTTCAGGAATGCTAACATGGCTTAATGTAACTGAATTCTAGATCCTTTTATCCAGCTGCCTAGTCAACCTCTCCATCTAGATATCCAACAGGCATATCCAAACCTAACTGTTGAGTTCCTCTCTAAAACTTGCTCCTCTGCATTTTTCCTCAAGTTAATAAATAACAACTCATTCCTTCCAGTTGCTCATATTGAATACTTGGCAAGATCCTTGGTGCCTCACTTTTTTTTTTTAATTTTTTAAATGTTTCTTTATTTTTTTTCCCATAATATTTTATTGTCAAATTGTTTTCCATACAACACCCAGTGCTCTTCCCCTCAAGTGCCCTCCACCATCACCACCACCTGTCTTTCCCCCTCCCCCCTCCCCCCCAACCCTCAGTTCATTCTCAGCTTTCAATTCTTTTTTAAAAAATTTTTCATGTCTTTATTTTGAGAGAGAGAGGCAGAGAGTGAGCAGGGGTGGGGCAGAGAGGGAGGGAGACACAGAATCTGAAGCAGGCTCCAGGCTCTGAGCTGTTAGCACAGAGCCCAACCCATGGACTGTGAGATTATGACCTGAGACTAAGTCACTTAACCAACTGAGCCACCACGGCGCCCCTATGCCTCACTTTTTTCACACCACACATACATTCCATCAAGAAATCTGCTTTATCAGCTCTATTGAAAAAAGGATGCAGAATCTGATTGGTTTTCATTATCTAGTCCAAGTCACCACCTTCCATGCTGCAGCCCTGGTGATCTTTTTAAAATGTAAGAGGTCAAATCTTTCTTTAAAAACTCTCCAGTAGTCGAGAAATAAATCTCATACTATTACAACCAATTGATTTTCAGTAAAGGCACCAAGATCATTCAATGGAAAAATATTCGTCATTTCAACAAAGAGTGCAATGACAACTGGAGAGCTTCATTACAAATGATGAAGTTGGACCTTTACCTCACACCATATACAAAAATTAACTCAAAATGGACCAAAGACCTAAATGTAAGAGCTAAAACTATAACACTCTTAGAAGGAAACATAGGTTTGGGGCACCTGGGTGGCTCACTCAGTTACCATTCAACTTCAGCTCAGGTCATGATCTCACAGTTTGTGAGTTTGAGGCCCACATCAGGCTAACAGCTTGGAGCCTGGAGCCTGCTTCAGATTCTGTGTCTCCTTCTCACTCTAGCCCTCCCCCATTCGTACTCTGCCTCTCTCTCTCAAAAATAAATAATAGACATCAAAAAATTTTAAGAAGGAAACACGGATTTAAATCTTCATGATGTTGGAGTAGACAATGGTTTCTTAAATATGGCACCAAAACCCAAGAAACAAAAGAAATAACTCCCCAATATATTGGACTTCACCAAAATTGAAAACTTTTGTGCATAGAGCCCACTAAGAAAGTGCAAAGACAACCCACAGAATGGGAGAAAATACTTGCAAATAATATCTGACAGGGGTTTGGTATCCAGAATATATAAAGAACTCATAACCCAAGAGCAAAAATACAAACAACACAATTGAAAACTGGACAAAAGATTTAATAGACATCCCTCTAAAGATGACATACAAGTAAGTTAGACACAAAATGCCACATATTTTATAATTTATTTTTTCCTAGTTTTATTGAGATGCAATTGACTTATTGACTTATATAACTGACATTGTATAAGTTAACATATACAACATAATGTATGTTTGACATATGCACATATTGCAAAATGATCACAAGTTCACCTCACACAGTTATCATTTTTTTCTTGTGATGAGAACTTTAAAGACCTACTCTCTGTAGCAACTTTCAAATACACAATACAGTATTCACTATAGTTGCCATGCTGTACATTAGATCCCCAGAATTCACTTACCTCCTAACTGTAAGTTTGTACCTTTCACCTACTTCCCCTACCTCCCACCTCTATGATTCCATTTATATGAAATGTCTACCATAGACCAATTCGCAGATGGAAAAAGTAGATTTGCGGTTGTCAGCCTGGGCTGGGGTGGGGAAGTGAGTGACTGTTAATGGACGTGGGATTTGTTATAGGAGTGATAAAAATTCTCTGGGATTAGATAGCAGTTATGGCCCACATCACTGTGTATATGCAAAAAAAACCCATTGAAATGTAGCCTTCAAAATGGTTAAAACAGTAGATTTTATGTTATGTGAAATTTTTCTCAATAATAATAAAGAAAAGGATACCTGGGTGGCTCAGTCAGTTGAGCAGTGGACTCTTAGTTTGGGCTCAGGTCATGATCTCACAATTGGTGGGATCGAGCCCCATGTCAGGCTCATGTTGACAACACAGAGCCTGTTTGGGATTCTCTCCCCTATTCCCCCTTCTCTGTCCCTTCCCCACATGTACTATCTCTCTCAATATAGATAAATAAACATTTAGAAAAACAAAAAAATACCCAGTAGATTCTCAACTGACTCAAAGTATAAGCCAAAGTCCTTACAAATGTCTTGTAGGTACTGGAAATCCCCTCCCCCCAAAAGAACTCTACTACCCTCTCATCCACTGTTTCAGTCATAAATGCTCTCTGTAATGTGGCTCCAGCACCACCAGCAGCAGGATTTTTGCACATGCTATTCTCTCTATTTGGGACCCTCTTCTCACAGATATCCTATGACTTGCCTCTCACTGCCTTCAGGTGTTTGCTCAAAAAGTCACCTTATCATTGAAGTTCTCCTTGACCTCACCCCACTCCACATGGTATATGCTATTTCCCTTACCCTACTTCATTTTTCTGCCTAGCACTTATTATTACCTGACATGGTATACATTTATTTTCTTATTGTTTTCATCATCCATTTCCCCACACCAGAATGCAAGTTCCTGGAGGGCAGGGACTGTGTTTCATTTACCGATGTGTCACAGTGCCTAGAACAGTGCCCAACACACGCCAGGCACCCCATAAAGATACGCTGAGTGAATGCATTATAGAATGGACAAAGGAAATTGATGACTATAATTTGTCATACTAATAGAGCAAAGAAAAAATGCATAGCTATTGATATTGATTTTAAAAAGATACCTAATTTCTTAAGCATGCATACTGGTTCAAACACTGAATAAGTAAAACTAAAAGACATGATGAGGAATATCTATTCTTCTAATGGACATCATACCTTATAAACAGAATTCTCATTAAAGTCAAGAATAAGATAAGAATATCCACTATTATCACTATTTTTAAATATAACTCTAGGATGTGTAGTGAATAAGGCAATAATAATAGCAATAATAATAGCTACTATATATTGGGTACCTTTTTGGTCACTGTTCCAAGTCCTAAGTACTTTATGCGCATTAATCATTTTAGTAGTCACAACAGCCGAGGTACTATGAGTATGTCTCCATTATGGGGGACAAGGAAAAGTTAAATAATTTGCCCAAGGCCACGCAGGGTAAAGTAGCTGAGTTGGAATCAGAACCCAGGCAGTCATTCTGTTCTAACCACTATGCAGGACCACCTCAATGAAAAACCATGAAGATAGAGATGGCATAATACTGGAAAACAGAAAGCAAATTTATTCTTGTTCCAGATGGTATTTTTGTCCATCTAGAAGACCCAAGAGAATTAAGTGAGAAAAAACTACCAGAAGTAATAAGAATTCAATACGGCCCGTCAAAATACGTACGTACGCTGACCAACAGCTTTCCTCCATTCCAGTGATAACAACTTAATATCAAGGAAAATAGATCCCATTTCCCTAAAGCAGTAATACTTGTGGAACACTTGAAAATAAGCCTAGTATGAAACAGAAAGGACATATAGGAAGAAAATGACAAAAGCTCATTGAGGACCTAATTAGAAATTTTGAATGGAGTGATGTTCTATGTTCCTGAATGGATAGATGTGGCATTATGAAGATGTCAAATGTCTCCAAGTTTAATTATGGAGTTACTAAAATTAAAATAAAAACATCTATTGCATTTTCAGAACCTTCTAAAAATTAAATTGGTGAATATAAAGACATTGTGAAAAAAAGAAGGAAGGATCGAACATTAAATTATATTATATGTGGATAATATTTAAAACAAAGGGATGCCACTTCCAGAGTAGACAGATCAATGGAACAGAATGAAATTAAAACCCAAGGACAGTCTTATGCTGCAGCATCCAATATGGTGGCCACTAGCCATGTGGGATAACTGAGAATTTGACATGGCTAGTGTCACATGTTGAAATGATAATATTTTGGATATACTACATTCAATAAAATATATTATTAAAATTAATCTTACCTCTATCTTTTTACTTTTTAAAATGTGGCTATTGGAAAATTTAAAAGCACAGATGGGGCTTGCATTATATTTTTATAGAACTGGTCTAAAGTATAAAAAAGTGTAGTGTATTATTTTCTAAAGATACAATTTAGTGCAGGCTAAATTTTAAATGAGTCGGGGGAAATATATTAATAAAATGCTAGAAGAATTATTGAATGACTATGGGGGCAGGAGAAATAAAGGATTGATATTTCAGGCCATATGCTAAAATTTCAGATACATTGAAAAATGAAGTAATAAAAATACTAGAAGGAAAAGGTGAGTATTCACAAAAATTGGGGATAAGATGAGCATGCCAACCACAAAATAAAAAATGAAAAAAAATGGTCTTGATACGTTTGACTATATAAAATAGTAAATTTTTCAACAGCATCAAATAACATAAAAGACAAGATTGAATGTCCCATGAAACATAGGGAGGTATCTGCAACCAATGTGATGAAGGGCAGATGTTCTTTACTTATAAAGAGCTCTTATAAATCAGTAAGAATAAAAACACTCCAATAGGAAAATGTGCCAATAACATGAACAGCCAATTTACAAAAAAAAAAAAAAAAGATTCCTAGTAAAAAAGAAATTCAACCTTAGCAGTAATCAAAGAAATGCAAATTAAAATAGCAATTGCCAAGGATCAAAAAAGAATAATATGTAACATTGGCAGTGAGTGCTGTCATATACTGCTATGCAACTCTAAATTGGAATGATCTTTCTGGAGGACAATTTGGCAACATGTACAAAAGGTTCCAAAATGTGCTTACACTATTTCTAGGAATTTATCCTCAGAAACTAATCGGAGATGTACACACAAAAATACAAGTATGAGTTTCCTTCATTGTTGTTTATAATCAGGAAAGACTGGCAACCTCCCTGCTCAACAGTGGGTGCTTCTCTTGAGTGATTATAGCATAACCATAGAGTAGAATTTTTTTCAATAGGTATTTGAAAAAAACAGCAAAAGAGAATATACACCTACTTCCTGTCCCATCTCAAATTCCTCAAAATGGCAATGATTTTTTTTTTTAATTTTTAAATGTTTATTTATTTTTGACAGAGAGAGAGAGCATGCGCGAGCAGGGGAGGGGGAGATAGAGGGAGGGGGAGACACAGAATCGGAAGCAGGCTCCAGGCTCTGAGCTGTCAGCACAGAGCCCGACATGGGGCTCAAACTCAGGAATGGCAAGATCATGACCTGAACTGAAGTCTGATGCTTAACGGACTGAGCCACCCAGGCTCCCCAAATGACAAAGATTTTTTTTTTTTTTTTAAAGAAAAATATCTGTAACAGCTCTGGAAAGCAGTGAAGAAGACCATCAATGTACGGAATATTTGCAGAACTCTTGGAATAGAGGAAGAAAGGGAACGGGCCATAGGATGAATAGGACTAGAGGGAAACAAAACACACCAGAGAGGGCTGTGACAACGGTGGGGTAGCTTCACGGTGTCACCAGACCCAGTGGACAGGCTATTATAAGTCACAGTGGGAGAGGCCAATAACACCCGCTGGCCTGGAAGAACATTGCCCCTGGATTGCCAAATTAAAGAAGCTGTTTCTATAGTAAGAACATGTATTTGTTTATACATACTCACTTATACACATTGAAAAAAATATGAAGACATATGCTATCGATGTTAACAATGACCTTTCAGTGGCTAGCTTATGGCTGAGTTTTAATTTTCCTTTTTGCTTTTCTGTGTCTTCCAAGTTTTCTGCATTGAGTACATATTAATATTAGGGTTAGAACGCAATGTATTAGTATTTTTAAATAAAGAAGCAAAAAACGAAAACAAAGAGAACTTGACATTTTTATGTAAGTAAATAACTACAATCTTATTAGTTTTCTTTTGAGTTACTGCAGTAACCTCCTGGCTGGTTTCCCAGATTCTCACTCCCCGCTTAAAAGCCTTCCATGGCTCCCAACTGATGATGTTCAAGTCCAAACATAGAGTCATGTGGGGCCTTCACCAATCTTCCTTCCTCTCAGCCCATTCTTCACTCCTCACATGACACACCTACTATTTGCCTTTTCTTGAAGATTCCACACACCTTCCAACTCTGTTCCTTTGCTGCTACTGCCCCGGCACTATCCAACCCTGGCAGGTGGGCCTTGGGGGAAAAACCACAGCCAGAATGTACCAGAATAGCTCTGGAGACCTGCACACTATGAGACGCACTGCCCTGTCAGCCAAGAGACCCGGCTGAAACAAAGCGTCCTGGGATAGTTCAGAAGGAGCCAATGTGGAAAGACAGAGCTGGGCACTGAGATTCAGAATCTGGGAAAATAATGAAAATTAAATGTGGAATCCCATGATGAACATGGCAGGGGGCTTCAAGGAGCTCCCCTTGAATCATCAGTTGGTTGGTCTATACATCCAGCTCTTTGCTCCTGTGGTAGGGGGTTGGGGTGGGGATACTGGCCCTGGCTGGCCAGTCTCCTCTCCACAAGGGTGGGCACAAACCTGGGTTGCACCTACACCTGCCGCCTTGTGGCTGTGAGAGCTTGGCAAAGGGATGTAATCCTTCCTGAGTCTACTCTACAAAACAGAGGGAGGCTCAAGTGTGTCATCACTTGCACACAGTACCCTCCCACCCTCTAAATGGCAATAGATGATGTTAGAATTACATTTTCCCACCCCAAGGATTCTGCTTCATGGGGCTAGAGTCATGCTCTGGGAACCAGGCCCAGGGGCTGTGGGGGAGGCTCTAGAGGTGTCATTGGTGAGGGCATTGAGGTTGGTGTGAATGGCAGGACTCCCCCCCTCCTCTACCCAGAGACCTCCAGGATCTCCTTCTGGGACTCTCTCACTCCTGTGCTCCAGGAGCCATGTGGCCTGCGTGGAAGGTGTATTTATCTGATATCACAGCCCTGGTGAGCTGAAGGATTGGCACTCACCCAGGCCCTGGGTGAGCCCTGCTGCTTGGCACCACATTCCCACAGCCACGCTTCCTGCCCTCTAAGCAGGCTCCAGGGCTACTCCTTTCCTTTAAGAGTAGGGCTGTGTGTGTTGGAAGGATGCTCGGCTCTGGGGACCTGGCGTGGAATGCTAGGGAGGAAGCATCCTGCAGACCCCAGGTCTTCCTCTTGCACTGTGGTTGGGGTACCCATGTCTTTCCTGTTCTGAAGTGGAGGGGGGAGAGCTTCTCCTGGGGGCAGAGCCTCTAGCCAGACCAAGGGTATCCAGGTTCGAGGTCTGCCCTGTCTTCAGAAGTTTTAATCACCGCAGCCACCCCCAGACAAAACCCCCTGAATGCCCTCCCGGGTGTATGCACACTGCCGAAGAACACTGCCACCAGCACGGCGGGAGCACTGGAAACTGCAGACCTGACTGCGGAAGGTTCTCACCCACATGGGCTCTTCCTACTGTGGGGGGATGGGCACGGCGGAGCACATGCTGGTGGGTTGCACTTTCCCCTGTGGGCACTCGCAGGAAGGAACAAGTGTTTGAACCCTAGAGTCTGCCCCATGGAGCTTCAGCCTCAGAAGGCTGAAGGTCTTCAGGTCCAATCCTTGACCTTGACCTTGAATTTCTCCCACTGAGTATCTGCACTGGGCCACGGCTTCAAGGAAGAGCCTTTTACTTCCAGTACCAGGGAAGCCAGCACTACCCTCCCATCCTCACCCACTGCCGTCATGTTAAATGAACAGGCAGCCGAATGGGCTTCATCCATCCCAGTGGTTCCCAAACTCCAGTCCCTCCTGGACCCTGTCAGAGGCAATTTCAGCACCTAAGTGCACCACCTCTGTGCTTGCTAGCTTCATTTTTTCCTTTGAACAGCCTCATTTGTTAAATGAGGTTTCCATTCTCAACAAGAACATTGCTAAGTGCAGTTTTGATGAGGTAGTAATCTTTTCCTCCCTGGTCTTTAATAGCATAAACACACAACTGTTAAAATTGTACAAAAATCCTAGCACATATACATAGACCCTGGGAAATAATGGACACTGGTCACCTCCCCCCCTAAGCCAAAGAGGCTGTTACAAACAGCTGTGTTGACGTGAGCGGGACGGATATGGAGTCCCTGCTGGCTGGCCCGCAGGCCAGGTGTCTCCCAGAGCTGGAGGTAAGAGCCCGGAGAAGGAGAGGACATTTCTTGCCTGGGGGCAGACAGCCATCGCCTAAAAGCATTAGCAAGTTTTCAGATGAAAGTTGGGCGCAGGCTAGGGCACTAGGATCATTAGGATAACAATCGGCCTGTCAGGAGTCCCCTCCTGCCTCCTAATGATGGAAGACCTGCGGATGTGTGGCTGCCCCAGTGATCCTGCAGCCTGGAGGGAAGCCAAGGACGGAGACCAGAGGTGCCTTGGTCCCTGCAGCATGCCTGTCCCTTTTCTCAGATAAAGTAAACCTCGGAGCACAGTGACCTCAGCTAAAGGCTGCTCACTCCTCCAATGGAGGTGTTCGAGGACTCCAGCATACTGGGCCCCACCCCAAAGGGTCTGTTTCAGGGTGACCAGTTGCTTTTC
>NC_043712.1:32235703-32236712 GCF_006229205.1 Suricata suricatta | reverse complement strand
AAGTGGAGTGGAGGTAGATGTCACTGGAAGGCATGGGGTGGAGGGGAAGGCGGTGAGCAGGGCTGCCTGGGGAACCAGCAGGCAGCAGCAGGGATATTCAGGCCTCCTCCCCCTTCCAAGTTCCAGGTCCTGTGGTCTAGGGATTTACATTCCCAATTCTGTGACCCAGCGAGCCAGCTACACACCTGGTTTCACCTTCTATAAGATACGGGAGTGGGGCCAGTTGACTTCTTTGATCTCTCCTAACTCACAAAATTTGTGATGCGGGAGATCTGGTCTTTGATCCTGATCCTGCCACTCCCAGGGGGTGGCCATGAGAATTACTTCACCGGTGGGTGCCTCAACTTCTTCATCTTGAAAATGGGGATGGTAATAACAGTACCTAAGTCTTAGGGTAGAGGTGAGGACTAACTGTTTTAAAACTTAAGGTGCTAATTGAAGTGCTGGGCTCATGAGAAGATCCATGCAAGAGGTGGCTGTTATTTTTATTATGTCTCGAATCTGGCTCCTTAGCCTGTGGCCGCCCCCGCTTAGGAGCCCAGCTGTGTGGCCGCATGGCTCCCCTTCCTCCCCACCCTCCAAGCAGTCTCTGAGGCTCCCCACTCAGTCGCTGCTCCTCAAGTGATCTCAGGACTTCTGGGGCTGACCTTTCCATATCAGAGACCTCCCCCAAGTGGTGAGATCCTCAAGGTCCTTGATCTGTCCGGCGCCAAAAGGGGACCATCTGTAGAGTTCCTCCTGAAAGCAACAGCCCCTTGAGCCCTCCACAGCCCCGCCTGGCCCTTTGAAGCCTTCTCCACCTCCCGAGTCACCATCTGCCCCACCAGAGGGGTCTCTGGTCACCTCCTGTAAAGTTACTGCTTTTTATAACAGAGCAGTGGATGACAGGGGCCTCATGCTTGCATCTAATCCAGGAGCCAGCCTTGGTAGTCATCAGCCCTTCTCCGCTGCCCTAAGCAGGAATGAACTTGGCATGGCTGGAGAGACCCTTCATGGCCTCTTTCTCCGA
>NC_043712.1:32091585-32235603 GCF_006229205.1 Suricata suricatta | reverse complement strand
AAACAGGTGCAAGGGAAACTTGTGGGGTGATCACGTGTTCCAACCCTGGATTGTGGTGATGCCTGCATCACTACAGAAATTTGCTAAAAATAACTGGACTGTACATTAACAACGGATGAACTGTATGGTATATAAATTATATCCCAGTAAAGCTGTTAAAAGTGGTGGTGGGGGGGGAACCCAACTTAAAAAAAAAAAACAGTTTCCCGGTGATTCCAATGAGCAGCTAGAGTTGAGAAGTCAGTGAGGCCATGTCCATTCCTCCATGGCCCTCCACAGCACAGGGTCTGTGCACATCACGGACCTTGGCACACAGTAGGGCCACCTTTTTTAAAAATTTTAAAAATGTTTTTAATGTATTTTTGAGAGACAGAGAGACAGCGGGAGCAGGGAAGGGTCAGAGAGAGAGGGAGACGCAGAATCTGAAGACAGGCTCCAGGCTCTGAGCTAGCTGTCAGCACAGAGCCCAATGCAGGGCTCGAACCCACGAACTGTGGGATCATGACCTGAGCCGAAGTCGAATGCTTAACCGACTGAGCCACCCAGGTGCCCCCCATTTGTTAGTTTTTTGAATGAATGGATATGCATTCCTCCAGTTTGTCCCAGTAATTAGTGGAGTAGAGGATGTCCATTTAATGAGCACTTACTATGCAGAGATCTTAGATTTTCTTGTCCTGACTCATCTCTGAGTCCCTGTTGGGGTCAGGATAAATATCCCCATTTTTCACAAAGGGAAAAGGATCTCACTGAGAAGTGTACTGCCTGTGGCCACACAGCTCTTGCCCGTCAAAGCTCGGCCTACAGATCAGCTTACCTGATACAGAATCTTAACTTCGTCTCTCACCTCACTTCGATCTCTGTGCCAGAGAGCGCAGGGCTGAGGCAAGCTCCACTGTGCAGCCACCGGTGTTCGCTAGGGACCTGGTTTGTCTCACAGCAGCTCTAGCCCCTCCACATCCGAATCTACCAGGTAAAGGGAACTGCCTGGGGGCCACGCAGCCCTTGCCTGGCAAAGCAGGATCTGGAGACCGGCTCACCTGACCCCTGTACCAGGCAGCCTCTGGGCACCACGCACTAGTTGGGGCCCACCAGGAGCAGCCGGTCCCGAGGCGGGATGGCCCTCGGCCCTGCATGCCTTTCAGCCCTTCTGGGACTAAGCTTCCCCCTCCTGCCCTCCCCCTCCAACTTCAGCACTGCTTTCATTTGACCATCCTTCCAGTGCTCCGGTTGGGAACAGAAGTGCCTGACGCTGCTGATCGACCAATTTCATAAAAGGAATCCAGTTTCCCTCGCACTCACGAAAAGCTGTTAGCCCCTGGCGAGCCTCCAGTGCCTGCACTCCAGCGATGCGGCCCAGACACTGGGAGAGGGATGCCAAAACCCTTGGGCACACAGAGGAGTCAGCTGGCCTGGGAGATTTAAATCAAGAGGGGTCCTTGCCAGCAATACCACCAAGCAACATCCTGTCCTCAGAAAAGAGGCTTCCCACTGAGATGTCCTGAAGCCTCAGCTGAGGGCCCTAACACAGCTGTGTGGGACGGAGGTGTGGCCCCAAACTGTCAACACTTGACCGGGTGAGGACAGCATGCTAGAGAAAACAATGGCTGACATGGAAGGGTCAGGTCGGCAGCACTGGGTGGGCCCTTTATCAGCATGTGGCCTGGAGGAAGAAGCTAAGCACCCTCTGCAAGCCTCAGTTTCCTCATCCGTAAAATGGGAACATAACCTCCCCCCGCTCCGCTGGGCTGCTGCTGTGAGAGTGTTTGAGAATCTATAAAGCATTCAACTGAGTGGGGACTAATAATTTATCTTCTTTCAACCGAAGTTTTGGGATATTTCTAACCTTCAGAGCTACAAGCAGTTCTTGTGTGACAATAGGAAGCTATGGATGGGAAAGAAGGAGCAACAGGAAGTCTGACTGGGAGTCAGGATCCCAGGATTCAGTCCCAACTTTCCTGTGAAGAATCTTTCGTGACTTCTGAGGTGCTCTGAAAACCTGAACCTTTGCCTTCCCCTCTCTGGGCCTGTTTTCACTTCTATGCAAGGAGGTTGGGGGAGGTGTCCCTAAAGGTCCCTCAGGCCGTGACAGCTCAAGACCCCATTGGGAACAAGCAGATGTCTCCAAATCACTGCTGAGTCCGGTGCCAATGTGGCCACAGGACTGGGCGTCCCCACCCTCACCATCAACCTGCCTGACACTCATTTTAGAGCATCCGTCACTGCCTGCCGTACAAAAGGCATAAAAGGCGTTCTTGCAGCCAAAGCTTTTGCAGCGTTTGGCAATGAGTCACTCCCACAGGGGGTCAAGTTTCCTTTATGCCTTTCCCTAGGGACTGAGAAACAGAGAGGTGGGAAGATGAAGTCTAGCTTTGCCTGGGAAAAGCCTGCCTTGTTTGGATAACCACAGACCATGGGGCCAAACACTTCTGCTTTTCAAGCACCTCTGAAAACATTCCTCTCTGTGCGTGAACTTTAGTTTCCAAAGCTCTTTCAAATCCATGACTGACGTTGGCAAGAACCTGCAGGGAAGGCTACTGTTGCTGTGTTTACAGGGGAGGAAAGCACGGCTCAGAGGAGTGAGGGGACTTCTCCAAGGTCACACAGCCAATTCGTGGAGTGGGCTCTCCTTCCCACGGGAGAGGAAGGGCAGAGCCTCAGAAACCAAGTACAGAGCTGCAGTGGAAACAGGTCTGGTCGTTCCCACTGCTCTGCACCCACCTCTCCCCACACACACCCAGGTGGTGAGTCCTCCCCGACTTCTACCGCTGAGGTCCACGGACCCACACCTTTCCTCCCCAACGCAGCTCACAGCTTTTTTCTCTTGGTATGCTAAGCACATGTGGGATGGCTCACTTTGCCAGGACGCTCTGAGGGTCCAGAGCATACGCGGGAGAAAAGAGGAAAGTAGGAGCTACGCAGCGAACGGGAAAAAAGGCAAGAGATCATTCTGCACACGTCTGAACAGGGAAAACTTTTTAAACATTTGCCAATATCCACTGTTAGTAAAGAAGCGTGGAAATGGTAATTTTCACACACTGCTGGTGGGACTAGAGATCAGAACAGCCCTCCTGGAGGTCAGTTTGTCACAATATTTTAAATGATCCAATAATTCCACTTCTATGAATCTGTTACGAAGATGCCCACCGAGGCGGGAGGGTGCTGGCTGTGATATTGAAGAGTGGCACGCATTCAGCAAATCACCATCTATCCATCGGACAGAACTCCATTGCCCGCTAATAGGAATGAGGTCAATCAAGATCTCTAAGATCCGTAGTAAAATGAAAGAAGCAAAACATACAGCAAGAAGTCATTTGGGTTTAAACAATATATTGAAAACATTCTGGGCAGATGAACAGTAAATTCAAAGCAGTTCATTTGGCAGAGAGAGTGGGATTTAGGGGGATTGGGCAAAGCAATGCTTTTACTTTTTTTTTTTTTTTACTATATATATACACATTTAACATTTTTTGCAAAAAACAAAACAAAACCCTAAAACACCACCTATGATGTATGTGTGTAAGCCATTAACATAAGTCACCCAATAAAACCCCAAACGGATCCACTAATCCACGGTGACGCCGGAGCCTTCCTTCCAAGCCAGCCCCTCCCCAGACGCCCCTCACAGTAGAAACACTCTCGGGGACACATCATTTTAGATGGTCACCCAGCATCAGTACCAAGGACAGCACACCTACAGGGGCAGTAAGGGACTAAGCCACACGATTTAGACAAAAGGCACGACAAAAGGGAAGGTTTCGCTCCCGAGCTCTCTTGGACGGTTTTCGCCCTTCTCGTGCACAACTTCCGCAGCCACCAGCTCTGTTCTGTCAGTGGTTAAGACAGCTCCCATCCCGCTAAGGCAAGCGTGCTCACAAGCGCTGCGGTACTGCCCGTCCCTGACTGACCCACCTTGCACCTTGGCCGGAGACGGCAGCGGGCAGGCAGGGGAGAGCGCGCCCTCTCAGCAGACCTACCTCGGAGAACCTCTGCACGTCCTGGGTCAGCGTGCCCACTCGCTTCCACTGGTAATGCTTCAGCAGCTTCAGGATGGCTGGGTTCACCGCGTTGTCCGAGGGGACAGTCCGAAAGAAATAAGGGTATTTTTTCTTATCAGCTAGAACAGGCGTGGTTGCGGCAAAGGAAAGCTGGAAAACACAAAAGAGACAACACCTTGAACTGGTGGGCTTCACGGCTGGGAGCCCGGGGTCTTTCCGAACAGCACAGAGACCCGAAGCCTGATGTGGGGCGCAAATGCACAGGGCAGGACGTCCTTTAAGCCCTTTGATTGTGAAAGTAACACATTATAATTGAAGAGAAGGTTTTAAAAATGCAAAAGAAGGGAAAACATGCACCAGTAATTTATCCCTCGCCAGTGAGTCACCAGGAACATAACATTTAAATCCTTCTGGTCCTTTTTCCATGCACAGTGGTTTTTTAAAAAAAGAGATTCTTGAGATCATGCTACACACACAGTTGGACTCCTCCCCACCCCTTCACAGTGTCCTACAAGCATCGAAACCATTCTGTTAAAAAAAACTCCTCGCAAACATTTTAAGAGCTGCATAATATTCCAGCATATGAACATACGGTGATTTACCAAATCCTCTCTAATTTGGGGGTATTAGGCTGTTCGTAATTTGTCATCATTATCATATTATTCTACAAGCATCTTTGTGCGGAGCATCTTTTTTCCACATTTTAGGCGATTTCTGTAGCATAGTGTCTGTCTGTGATACAAAATTTCCCAGATAAAAGATATGAGCTTTCAGAGACTTAATTCTTATTCCCCCCACAAGGTGTATCAATTTACACACCCACTAGCCAGGTATAATTAGAGGGCCTATTTCACCACAGTCATCGCGAGAGAAATAAGACATTTCTCTATATAATCTTATAATGATCACTAAGAAAATGAATCATATTGCATTCATGGGTTATGCATAACGTTGAGCCCATTTCCATGGGCTTGTTAACTAGTAGTATGATCTATTTTAGAAGTTGCTTTGTCATGTCCTTTGCTTATTTTTGAGTGGTATTCTAATGCTTTTCTTACTGAATTTAATGAAGACTTTTTTGTACGTGCAGCATCCAAACTCAGTCTATTGCAGTAGCTACAAATATCCCAGTTTGTTTGCTTTTCATTGTGTGTGTGTGTGTGTGTGTGTTTTAATTTACACTCAGTAGTCAAATCTGTCTATCTTTCCCTTTATCATTCCTTCTCTGTCTTTTAAGTGCCAGTAAGTTGCTAAATTGGATTTTAATTCTCTGTCCTCCAAAGCCCAGCTTAAATGTCACCTCCTCCGTCGCGTTTCCTCTGATCTCTGCTCTCTCTTTCCTCCTGGCTTCACCCACAGAAGGAGCTTATCACTCTTTTTGATCTTTGCTGTGTGAAGGTGGAAACATGGTATCTTCTTGCACTTCTAATTTGCATTTACCTTAGTAGAGGCGAGGCAGAGTTCCTTTTCCTATGCTCAAGAGCAATTTGTGGTTTGTTTCTGGAAACCATTCACATGTTCACACGCTTTACCTGTTTTCCAATTTGATTCTTAGTCTTTTTCTTATCCATGGATAAAAGTGATCTTTTATTATTAATGAAATTAGGCCTTTGCAACACAAGTTGCTAATTTTCCCATTTGTACTTTCTCTTTTTATGTTTCTTACAGTGTCTTCTGACATAGAGACTTTTTAAAAAAATGAGGTTGATTTTATCATTTTTTTTCTCTTTTATGTCCTCAGGTTTTGTGCCATATTTAGAAAGGCCTTTCCCCCACCGAGATTATTAAGTAATTCTTCCATGGTTCCTTTTAGTCTGTCGTTCACCACACACCGCCCTTCCCTCTGTTCCTCTCTTCCTTCCTACCAGCCTCCTTCCCTTCCTTCTTCTTCCTTCTTTTGCTTCATGTAAATCTTTCACCCAGAGAAGGTACAGCCAAGGCAAGCTCACTCTGCCACCTGCTTTCTCCCCGAGCCCTTCCCATGCTCGCAGCAGCTCTAGACCTAATCCATCCCAGAGTCCAATTTCAGCATCCTGAGAAATAATATCTGCTACCCTCAGGTCCTAGCTGAAGATGCTTTTGCTCCCTCTCCAGTTACCTGAGGAAGCGCTCCTTCTCCCCCCCACCCCCTTCCCCGCGCCCAAGACTTCCGCAGAGCGGTGTAGGGGAGACCCTGTCCTTTCCTGTGGCTCAGAGAGGAGACAGTCACTACCTAGGACCCCTGCATCTCTTGCATCCAATCAGCAACCTCGACACATCCCATTCTGTTGGAGATGAGCATAAAATATCCCATCAGCTGTCCCCTGGAGCTAGAGGGTACCTGTAGGAATGAATTTCTAAGGTCCTCACAGAGAGGGGGACATCATCCCAAGACTGGTAAAGGCCAAGCATAGAATGACGGTTTAAAAAAGTTCCGGGTAGAATAAGGACGAATGGGAAGAACATACAGAGAGGAGACCTCCGCTGGACACACCGAGGAAGGCTTCCGATCAGAGTGGCCCAGCACTGGAAGTAGTGAGATCCCTGTGTCTGGAGATATGCACGTGGGGGCTGGACTATGACCTACCGAGAGTACCGAGGGGCTCCAAGGCATCTGTGAGCACCCCAAAAACTGAATGAAAAAGCTTGTTTTGGCATGCATGCATTATTGACATGCACGTTTTTCTGAAAAGAGGATCCATGGCTTCTATCAGATTCACAGAAAGGGTCCTACAAACCATATAAGGTCAGCACCCCTGCCTGCAGGTGACATTTGGGACATTTGGGTCCCGGGTGAGCACAAGAAATAGACGTTCTCTATAGTCTTGAACACAGCATCTGTGACTTTTCTCTCAACATTAAAACAACAAACACTTCAGGCCTCCTACGGTCACCAGTGTAAGAAGGAATGATCAGAAAAATCGGGAGTAACTCTTTCAGGACCTGGGATGGTGTAAGTGCCCTCACCTCCCCCCAAAATGCTTATCTAACACAATCTGGGAAATATTGGCTTTCTGATGTGATTTCTGAATCACACTCTGGTTGCTACTTTATCGCTATTGTCCCATCAATTCCAGGTCTACAATTAATTGTTGCTTGAACGACCTCATATGTTTGCCCTGTAGGTAATTACAGTAGTTACTGTTCAGTGAATAAATGGCCCATTGTGTTTACAATGGGCTTGGAGTACAATATATGCCCCCAGTCTAAATCATGTTGGGTGCAAAATATTAACTGGCACTGGCATTTTCTGCCCCATTTGAGATAACGCATGCTTTGATTGGATTGCTCTGTATCACCGTTCCTCTGGCTTTAGCCTCTGAAAACTTTCTTCTATAGGCAAAGGCTGTACATGCCTAGTAGCGCTGCTGTATTTCAGACCCGTAGGAACCTGAGAAGTCATCTAGCTTTGGGGTTCTCCATATATTTTTATTGTGTTATTGGAATTATGTTATTGGCTGTACATTGCTTGGGGAGATTTTAAAAAATAGGAGGCCTTGGTCCCACGCCAAACCAAGTGCATCAGACTCTCTGGACCTAGAGCCTAGGCGTCAATATTATTATAAAAACTTTGCAGGTGATTATGATGCCCAGGGAGGGTTGAGAGCCACGAACATAGCTCAACCTCCCTAGTTTTGAATAAGTAGGCTAAAACCTAAAAATGAGGAGATATTGACAATATGCACCATAGCCAGTAAGAGGTAGAAGTGGGACTCCAATCCGGGTGTACAGGACTCCAATACCAGTGCTCTTTCCCCCCGCGTGAACACTGTTCACTTGGATCCTATGTGCTTGCTAGGCTAGGCCTTCCTTCGAGGCACTGTCACTCTTACGGCCCTAACTGGAATGCCAAACCCTTCTGGGTTCTTCCCATATTCTTTCAAACAGCCAAGTTCATTTCTTTTCTTTACGTTTTTTTTTTAGTTTATTTATTTATTTTGAGGGGGGAGGAGCAGAGAGAGAATCCCAAGCAGGCTCTGCACCACCCAACTGGGGGCTCCATCTTATGAACTGTGAGATCATGACTTGAGCTGAAATCAAGAGTCAGAGGCTGAACTGACTGAGCCACCCAGGCACCCCCATGACCAAGTTCGTTTCTAAACAGAGAGATGATTGAGCCTCTGAGTTAATCCCTAAACAAGGATTTATTTTGGAGAGTACTTTTAAATTTATTTTATAGTTTTGTTATCGTTTTTAGTTTTGTATAGCATTGTTTTGAGAATCTGGCATATTTAGTGTCTGCTTTTGGAATTTATTGAGATTTTCTTTGTGGCCTGTTCTACAATCAATTTTTGTAAAAGTTCCATGGTGTCTAGAAAAGAATGCAGTCTCAATTTGTAAGCTATAAAAATCTTTGTCAGACTTCTTATGCATAACCGATATAATCAACCAAAGTATCATATTATCACATGCTTTGTATTTCTGTTTACTTGATCTGTCAAAGACTAGAAGACATTGCATTTTTCTCTATCATCTCTGACAATTTCTCCATGTATTTCAACAGTTTTTGTTTTATATGTTTTGATTTTATGTTGTTCTGAGTATAAAAGTTTATTATAATTATATCTTTATTTTTCAGCAATGTCTATCTTGGCCTAGTCCAAACACAGGCACTTAATCATCATTACACGAACTAAGAATTAAAGTATTTGTCAAGGTAAAACAAACCCTTCTGTCATTTTATTACTTTTTGATTTACATTATATCATGCATAATATTGAAACCCTTACTTTATTTCTGCTTGCATTTGCCTGCCACAGATCTGATCCTCCTTTTATTTGCATTCTGTTAAGAGGATTTAAAAGTATATTTCTTGAAAAGAGCACATGGATTTTAAAACATATATGCTTATTGCTGTAATAAATTCTTGACCTTGCACTTACCATCCTGTTGGCAGTCTTACTCTTTTTGTATGCTTCCTATTTATTTCCTCATGTCCTCTTTGGTACTCAGACTAAATGTCTACTCTTCTCCATTCTGGATATATTAATCTTGCTTCTTGTTTCAACCTTCTGGAGTATCTTTTAATATTATTAAGAAGGACAAGTGGTTGAAAACTTGCTGAAAATGACCCTCAGCTGCCTTGACACACACATGGTAGAATTTAACTGGGTATAAAATTCTTGAACTACCCTTCTCTCCTTTGAAACTACAAAGTGATACAGATGAAAAATCTGGGCCCACTTTGACTCTTGTTCTAGTTTGTACTCATTTGTAGCTATCTGGTGTCCTCCGCCTGGATCCCTGAAGAATGTTTGTTCTTTATTCCTAGAATTCAGAAAAACTGCCATGATAGAGCTTGGTGTGACACTCTTGATTTTGTCTGAAACACAGGGAATCATTCAATCCATACACTCAGGTCTTTTGACTCAGAAAAAAATATATCTATACATACTATAAATGTAGTTTATACAATAATTATATAATCTCTTGGTCTTTGTCTTCTGCATCTCACAAGAGCATCTATAATTGCTTTCCTACATTTTGCTAATCTTTCTGGGATATGGTGACACTTTGTTAGTATTTGACTCTGCAGACCTCGACTGCAGCGTGATTGCACAGCTGTACATAAACAAGTCAGCCATTCAGCCTTTGTTCTGTACATTTGTTGATCTGCTTTTCAATAGCCTCACTTTTAAGCTTTCCTGTCTCTAATATATTTTATTGTGTTATTGAGATTTTCCATTTCCTAAGAATTTTTTATGATCACACCCGACACCTTATCTCAGGCTAACTCATGGAGACCATGTTTTTTTCTGCCTATCATTGAGAATGCTAAATACATTTTGGAAGTTTTCTTCTTTATCCTACAATAGAACATTTTCAGAGGTGGACTCTTTCTCTGCTTTTTCTGGGTATTATGCACCATCGATTATTTCTGCAATATTTTTTCAAAGGCTGAATGTTAGTTATTTCTAATGTACCCATTGTCAGAAGCAAGGCAGGTATTTTCAGACATGGCTTATCAAATAACATAATATGTGGATTGCCTTTGGCCCTGTTTTCTGTCTTTTTATATTATAATTGAATACTCTACCCAGAAAACTGAAAAAATTTGAGCAGTCTTTAGTGTCCAAGAGGCTCTCACTTTTTGCTCTTCTACATTAATGAGGTGACAGCTTTGCCCTTGTTGTCTAGTTTTCTGATACTCTGAATCAACAATGTATATTACATTTCCATCATGCATGCTATTGGGATTTTTCTTTCTTGCCCATAAAACTGTATTGAAAGGTTTCTGCTTCCCAGGATGCAATGCACTCCTAATGCCTTTCTGTCTTCTCCTTATCCAGCTTTCCCTAGCAAGGTAGAGCTTTGTTTGACTTGACAGAGATAGACGAAAATGAATAGAAGAGAGCATCTTGGTTGCTTCAAAGATCAGCAACTACTGAGTAGCAGTGTAGCTGTCCAATTTTCTGATTGGCAAAGCCCTGGGTCTCCAGCGCAGACTGTGGGAGAGAGAGGGAAAAGTCTATTATTTTTCAGAACGATTGTTATTTTATGAGGCAGTGTCCACAGTGCCAGGAGGCAAAGTTTCGTTGGATTTTTATCAATCTAGCTCCATCTATTTTTGAATCATTGAAGCTGCCAAACATCTAGAATGTCAGTTAGTCTTAGAGTCCCTTGGTTCTTTGATGTAGGAATCAGCGTCCATTTTACTGCTGGAGAAACCATGGAAAGAAAGGTGATAGAGTTGTGCAGGGTCGTGCAGGGTCAGTCTAGGAACTATGAAACTGGGCTTTGAAGTTCATATCTGGTTCTCTTTCTTCAACCAGCTCTGAACTGCCAGGTGCAGGGGAGAGGAGGCAATGATCCAACCCTGAAGGCTTGCTCCACAGCAGGTGGGGGGGAAGGCAGCCGACTCCAAGATTTTCAGAGTCTCGCCAGAGTCTCTCACACACAGGAAGTTTCCTTTCTGGGGGGCACGCCTTAACCCACGGAGTAGGAAGGGGAGAGAGTTGTCAGCATCTCTCTCCTGGCACGAAATATTTAGCAAGTGTAGGGTGTGCATATTGAACCATGAGTCACTTTAACATGAAGCTGAGGCCACTACGAAGCCTCTTTAGGGACCTGGGAAACCATACTCAACCCTGTCTCCAGGACTGTGAAAACAGGACATAATTTCTTCTACATGTCTATTTTCCTCACCTCTGAGAATGATGGACGAAGGATTTCAAAGGTTCCTTGCGACAACACAATTCTCCTTCTCTCTCCAACAATTTCCTCCAATTGAGGAAAATGATGAAGTTTGTTCGCTTTGCGTGGGTATGCGTTTCATTTGATCTGATTTATTCAGATAATTGCCTTTGTGTCTCACTTCTCTCCGCAGATGTCAGCCCAGATGAAAAATGTAAATACACCTCCCAACTTCAGGACCTTTATTAAATTCCAAGCTGCTGATGAATTCTTGCCTGTAAATGCAATTCATTCTTTCCCTGGTTTGGGGCCTCCGACTTTAACTTCCCTGCAGAGATGTACGGCACTTTTCAGGTGGAGAGTACATCTAAGAGCGGCCCTCTTGCTAAATCCTAGGTGAGAAACTGGGGCCAGAAGCAAGGGGGGCAGAATAGGATGGAGGCCTGCTCTTTTCTCTGCTTGGTTTAATCTCTTTCCAGGGGTTTGCTGACTGTTTCTGTAATTAAATGAGGGAAGTATTTGTCATCTTGGGTCCCTTTCAGCCGAGATGAATGGAATGCAACTTTCTCAGGAAGCTTCTGACAAAACCCTGTTTGTGGGCAGTGCCAGGATGTATACAAAGGCCCCGGGCTGGGTGCGTTGGGAACTCGGGTCCACTTTAGGTCTGCGCCAGGTCGCCGCTGCACCCAGCCCTGGCGAAGGACTGTTTGGACACAAAGTGCTTCTCCAAAGATGCCCGTGAGATTAATGCGAGGCGGAGCGGCTGCAAAGCATTTCCCAGGTTAACGAGGGGAAAGGAATGCCTGGCATTGGGGTGGGTTCTGGAAGCCCCACTCTCGCAAAAGGCTTGCTGGGGCACCTTGCAGAGACCTTGCTCTAAGGTCGGAGGCCTCTTTGGTCAGAGATCCCAGACTAGAACCACTTGAGGAATGATCATTTCTCCTGTTTGTTGATGAGTGTTCATTTTTAATCACTCAGAGGCGCACAGCAGCCTGGCCCCCACCACCCACTTTCATGCCGTATACTTCTGGGGGAGGGGGCTCAAAACAATTCGTGAGGGAGGTAGAGGAGACATCACTGTCTTCGTTCCTCATGGAGAAACTGAGGCTCAGGGAGGTACAATGACATGACTGAGACCATGCAGCTAGGAAGAGAAAAAGGTGGGATTTGAGCTCAGGTATTTTGACTCCTTGAAGCTATTGTGCAATGAACCGTAGGGCAAATGTTGCATTAAGGGTTAGCATTCACTTTCTCATTTAATGGGCAACACAATACTGTAAGGTCGACACTACTATGATCTGTAGTTTTCAGATGAGGAGACTGAGGTTCAGAGAGGTTCAGACACTGGCACATGGTCACCCAACAGACCACAGGCAGAGCAGGGGGACAGACGAGTCTTAGTTCGATCCACAGCCTGTGATGCTTCTATAATTAACGACTTCCAAAACATGTTTACTTCTTTAGTCTAACTTTGATCTTCACAACAACCCGCCGTATTGGTACAGTAGACAGTATTGCTCTCATGTTATACATAAGGAAACTGAACCTCAGAGAGGTTGAGTGAGTGACTTAAAGTCACACGTGAGCAAGTGGCAAAGGCTAGGGCTTGACCTTGGGACTTTCCTTTTTGGCACACAGCTCTCTCTCTGATATTCAAGGCTGCTTCCTAGGGAGGCACCCGGTACAAGAAGAGAAAGCAACTAGGGCAATTTAAAAGAAAAGAGAAGAAAAAATAAAAGAAATAATACTTAAACTTGATGCTTAAAAGAAACAACAATAATACTGAACCACTGGCTTGTTATGCTTTTGATTCCCTAAGGTGGCTCAATTCAATTATGTGAAACAGAACTCAAACATGTATTTGGTTTTTTTATTTAAGAGAAAATTCTTCACACTTTCCTTTTTAAACTCTTATCACGAAATATAAACTATATAAAACTGTATAAGTGTAGGAAATATACATGTTCAGCTTAAGGGGTAATAACAAAACCAATATACAACTGCCCATCACCTAGTTAAGAAATAGCTTTTATTTATTTGTAAATATTAAATTACAAAGTAATTTACTTTTTTGCTCTTTTAGATACAACCTTTTGCTATGTGGCATCCTGTAATTTTTTTACTGCTTTGTTCCCCACCTCAGCATCTCTATTATTATATTATGTAAAGAAGACAGGAAAACAAATAGTACTTCCTCAAATCCTTTTTTTATTCTTTTTAAAGTCAGAAATGGGAGAAAAACCGAAAAAGCAAAACCAAGTCGGTGGTGAGAAAGTAGTATGGTCCATAAGCGTAGGAATTCAGGGTTTTCGTTTGGATGGGTTGGGTCTGAGCACCAGGCCCACCACCCACTACGCAACTTCGGGAACATTCCTTCACCTTCTGGGACCTGTGACAAGGCCCAGCCCACTCCTGTCTCAGGATCAGAGCAGCACAGGCACCCAATGAATGATGGCTAATGTCAGACCGCAACTTCCAGACTTAGACGTTATGAGAATCAGATGATGTTCATTATCCTTACGAGAGGCCTTTTAAGTGACAAAGCTTCTCCCTCAGTAGCACCTCAACCCCGAGGAAGGCAGCAGGGAGAGGAGTATACCCATTTGACAGATGAGGTGCCTCAGTGAATGAATGGGTTCACTCGTTGACATGTGGCTGCCAACGGGCAGAGACATAATTCTAAATCAGGCCTTCTAAATCCTAATCTAGCGAATGTAAAATGGCTTGTTAATTTAAAAAAAATAATAATGATTATATTGCTTGTCTAGTTGTGTACAATTAGAATGTATGTCTTTAATTTTCTCTTAAACTTCTGGTAAAGTGTTCCGTTTTCCCTTCGCAGCTGTACAGGTGACAAATGTAGGAAATTAGCAAATTGCATTAGAATCCTCTTCGGCTTCCTCAGCTCCTTTGCACTTTGCTTTCAGCTGATGTCTTTATGGGTAAGAAGTGTTCTCGTGTGATCACAGCTGTGAAGCCAACTGCCTTTTAATTACCACACTGCAAAAATCATGTCTCCTCATGTCAATTTAGCACCTCTAATTAGTCGATAGGTTGACATCACATATATAGAAGGAGAAAGGTGGGCTGGGGCCACCTTGATGCTCACAGTGAAAGAGATGAAGCATTTCTGTCTGCTGGATCCTCCCACCTCCTCAGGGCCAGCTCCTACTCATCCGCCCAGGCCTACTCATAGCCACCTCCTCCAGGGAGCCTTCCTTGCTAAGCCTCAGTTCTCCCAGCACTGTTTTTTTCCCCTTGCTGGGGGAAGCCTGGATCTCAGGGACATCAGGTCTCCAAAAGAAGGGCTCATCTTGGGCTCAGTTCACCCTTGCAAGCCAACATCTCTCAAGGCCAAGGAAGGGAGCGGCATAACTCTGGACTCCAGACCTCTACGATTTGCTTCGTGGTCAGTCGGGGTAAAATTAATTAAGTTGAATCAAGATAAAATATTCAAAGGTGCTTTCCAAGAATCTGATGTCTCCTTCAAAAGGGTAGAGGAAGTCATTCTAGACCAGCGGGGCTGGAGCTGGGGCACAGGGAAATGAGCACAAATACGTGGCCACCGAACATAAAGACCCAGCTTCTCCGTATACCAGCTGCAAGTCTGCCAGCAATATTAGGTCTCAGTTTTCCTACCCGTGAAATGGAGAGAATAAGTCCTGTCCTGACTAACTCTCAAAGGGTCATAAAAATTAATTGAAAACTTGGATGTAAAAATGTTTTCTAGGAAATAAATCCCTGTGCTGATGGAAGGCAAGGGTTACAAAAACCCACCTGGTCTGGGCTCCCTTCACCTTTCCTACTGTTTCAGCCTCCTTTCTCTCCCTCGCACACCAGCCTCTATTTTCCAAATCTTATCAGGCCTCTCTCACTCCTCCCACACACTTTCAGTCTATGCCTGCCGGCCTTCCTCCACCCTGCCCTTATCACGCTATATTATACGTACATCCTTACTTCTCCCAATGCTACTGTAAGATAATAACCCCTCAAGCTGTCCTATAAGAAGCATTCAAATATTTGCTGAATAAATGAATGTATGAATGAATGCAAAGGGAGCAAGCTTCATGTGTGGGGTCCCAGAGAGAAAATGAAGATCAATGTATGACTGTCTTGGGGGGTAGGATATGGATCAATACCCAGAAGAAATAATTAATAATGAGATATTCAAAAATGAATCAATATCTTGCAAAGTACTGAGTTCTCCATCACTGGAGGTATTCAAGGAGATGCTCAAGAATCCTACATCTGTCAGGGTCATGAAGGGGACTACCAAACCAGCAGGGGGTTTGCACAAGGCAGCATTGTGGCCTACATGTACTGCTGGTGAGCAAACCCAATGATTTTAGCGGAGCCCCAGGTTAGGATTTTATATCTTAATAGGTATCTTTCCTTTGTCCTACTTTTACACTACCTTCTTAGAAAATGATCCTGATTTTCCATGCATGGTCTTTAAACAAAAGGACGAGGGTATTTAAGGGGAAATACTAAATAAGCTAACAATACAAGTGGTATATCCAAGGGTCTATGAGATCGGGGAAATGCTGGGTTGCAGGTTCATTAAGGAGTTCTAAAAAATATACAGTCCTCAGAAATAAAAATCTCCTCCTCAAATCCCCATCACTTTCCATTAAATTAAGTCATAATATGAATCTCAACCATATAGAATGAGTTAGACTCCTATCTGGGCACTGGAGAATGAACTATTGGAAGTACCACAGGGAGGGTAGATAGAGCTCTGAAATGAAAAAAATTAATTACATTTAAAAGAGACAATTAACTGTACACGTTGAAATGGCCCAAGCAAGAGGGCTGACATTAGTTAGCAATACTGAGGACACACTGGTACTAAAGGCTATTCTTTATTTGTCTGAAATTTAAATTTAACTGAGCACCTGTATTCTGTCTGGTAATCCTCAGTAACCATCCAAGCCAGAGACAGTAAATAGCCTGGAGCCTATGTGACATCATGAGCAGGCTGACAGTAGCTGCAAAAAAAAGTGGGTTAAGTCAGTGAAGAGCATGCGGTGATCAATTAGTCATGCCTGCAGTTAGCACGGGCCAGGGAAGTAGCGGCACCAGCGTCATTCATTTATCTGCCATTCTGAACTTGTCTAATAACTCCTCATTTGCCAAAAAAGGCAAGGGACTTGCCCCCTGCTCATAGCCTGAGCCCTCAGCTGGGCTGGGCTAAACTCATTTGCCTCTCCATGCTGCCTGCTCAGAATCAAAACAGAATGCCACCAACGCCATGATTATGTAATTTCAGACTATCCTCAGCAAACATGACCACCCACATCATCGGCCGGAACGCACACAGCCAGTCAAAGCCTCCACCTGATCCAATTTATCATCATGACTACATTTGAATGCCCTAGAATAACACAAAAGATGTGAAACAAAATCCATTGACACCGAGAGTTCTGTGGAAGGTGATGTCATTACGACGAAAACGCTCAGGGGTCTGAACCTCTGTGCTCTGTATGAACTATCTAGGGGGCTCTCTTCGATAGTCAATAAGCAATTTTACGTTCGGCTCTTGGTAGAATCTGCAAACAAGTGTGCTTCATTACAAAGCAGAGATTTCACATGCTGTTTACCAAAATAGGTGGAACTGAACTCAATTTGGGCTTTCTTCTCCACTTTTCCTTTGGCCCCTCCCCCTTTCTGAGCCTGGGGTTCCTCGCTGTTAAAATAAGATGACACTGGGTGGCTTTTTATTTCAGCTCCATCATTTCACGAGTTGGCAGTTCTGTGCTTAATTGACAAACCAAGGAGGGAGTCTTTCCTTAGGCGAGAGAATGAAAACGGCGGCACTCCGAGACTTCGCCAGACGGGTTTTAAACCAGCCTCTTTCAAGGCAGTTATTCAGTCTCATCATCTTACATCTCCATTTGGTTATTAGCCTTTTACCTTCTGCTCTTCTTAATCAAGTTCATTGATTCATTTTCTCATTCATTCAGCAACTATTTGTTTTCTAGAAAAATTACGGATGCATTCCCTCAGCCCACAAACCCCACTTCCAGGAATTCATTCTCCAGTTCACACGGGTGCACACATGACACGCGGCCCAGGGTACTTCAACAGATTGGAGACAATCCAAACGTCCACCAACAAAGGACTGGCTGAACACACTGTAGCACATCTACCTCGAAACGTGCCAGGGATCAGGAATGTCTTTATACACTAGGAAAACAATGAGCTCTGGGAAAAATAAGGGGGAAAAAGTAAGGTGAAGAACAGCATATCCAGTACATTCCCTTCGGCATAAGAAAAAGGAAGAGGAGGAGCGCCTGGATGGTTCAGTCGGTTAGGCATCTGACTTCGGTTCAGGTCATGATCTCACGGCACATAGGTTCGAGCCCCGCATTGGCCTCTGTGCTGCACAGCTAGCTCAGAGCCTGGAGCCTGCTTCAGATTTTGTGTCTCCCTCTCTCTCCATCCCTCCCCTGGTTGCACTCTGTTTCTCTCTCTCTCTCTCTCTCAAAAATTAATGATAAGTATTTTAAATTTTTTTTAAAAAGAGGAAGAGGAATAAAAACACACACTTATGAATATTGGAATGAGAAACACTAAATAAAAAACTAATAAAAATGGCTATCTACAGGAGGGGCATGAACCAGAACAGAGGGAAGCTGTATCAGGTCCAGAAATTCTCTACTTGTCACATATTAAAAAAATTTTTTTAATGTTTACTTTTTTTTGTGAGAGAGAGAGACAGATTATGTGTAGGGAAGGGGGAGGGACAGAGGGAGACACAGAATTAGAAGAGGGTTCCAGGCTCTGAGCTGTCAGCACAGAGCCTGATGTGAGTCTTGAACCCATGAACCACAAGATCATGACCTGAGCCAGTCAGATGCTTAACTGACTGAGCCACCCAGGCACCCCTCACATATTTTTGACTATAGAATCATCTAAAAGTTGTATAGGTTTTAAAAATAAAATTAATTAACAACAATAAAAAATCAATCCCCAAGGACTGAAAACAAAGGCACCTAAGAGTATAAAAGTTGCTAATATAATCACACAAGGAAAAGTCTATGAAGGAACTTCTGGATGCATCTTCACTGTCCAACTAGGAGAGATATCATCTCTCCTACCCCCTACCTTATCCCCCAACACATTCCCAATTTTTATTATGAAAATATTCAGATCTACCAAAAAGTTGAAAGAACAGTACAGTGAATACCATATACCCTTCACCATTCAGCATTTTCCACATCTGCTTTCCTCTCTCTCTCTCTCTACATACACAATACACATATATATACCCATACATAGACACAGACACACAGACACACAGACATACACACACACACTTTTGGTTTTGATGCATCTGAAATCAACTTACAAACACCTGACACTTTACTCCTATCAGTCCAGAATGTACCACCTAAGAACATTTTCCAGTAGCATTACAATGTCATTATCACACTTCTGAGAATGAAGGGCAGTTCAGTACCATCCCATGGTCAGTACACATTCATCTCTTCAATTTCCCCTAAATGCCCTTTACACTCTAAAAATCAGGATCCAATCAGCATTTATGCCTCTCCTTTGGCCGCTATATTTTTATAATCTCTTTTCACCTAAGAACAGTCCCCTGCCTTTCTGTTATTGTTCTTGTTGTTTTTCAAATTAAATTTTCTGAAGAATCTAGACCAGGTGACTTGTAAAATGTCCTATATTTGTGTGATTATCTCCTTGTAGCCATATTAAAGTTTAAACTTTTTTTTAAAAAATGTTTATTTATTTTGAGAGAAAGAGAGAGTGTGAAAGCAAGTGGTGGAGGGGCAGAGAGAAATGGAGAGAGAATCCCAAGCAGGCTCTGTGCTGTCAGTGCAGAGCCTGATGCGGGGCTCGATCCCACAAACCGTGAGATCATGACCTGAGCCAAAATCAAGAGTCAGACGCTTAACTGACTGAGCCTCTCAGGTGTCCCTTAAATGTTTTTGTTTAAAACATCTTAAGAGTTATATTTTCTAGCTCGGTCCACTGGAAAAAAAACCTAGAAGCAGTGAGCCCAGTAGCAATGAGCAGAGCTAGCATTCAGATCTCGGTTCCTAAATATGATTCCCCAGCAGAAAAAATCAGGAATGTCTAGAGAAATGGCTGATTCCAAATGTAGGGCGGGTAAATATTAAGTGTCCAAAGTAATGGAGGTAGAGGCAGGAAGGGAAATAAGGGGGCAGGAGAGAAAGAAAGCCTCAAAAAAGGGAATAGTTTTCTGCAGAGGAGAATGCCAGTGTCAGTTAGAAGGGGAAGGGGATTTGAATCAGGAAATGACCATTTTGCAGCCCCAGTGTAACAGTGGCTGGCCAAGGACCACCATCAGGTAAGACTGTAGGCCTCCAAGACTCGCCCCACATCTTACCTAATAATTACTAAGGGGAGAAGGTATCTTTACAATAAATCTAGCAAATGCTACCTTAACCAAGTGATCAAATTTAGCATAATCAAGAATAGTTCAGAGGTGGGCCTCCTGACTCAAAGCACTGGGAAGAACATGCTTGGATTCTTAGCAAAACTGTTTAACCTGAATCAAGTTGTGAAGAAACAATCAAACAAATCCAGATTTGAGATTTGGGGAACATTTTATAAAACAACAGGCTTGGGCCTTTTAGGAAGGTCAATGTCCTGAAAGCCACACACACACCCACACAAACACACACACACACACACAGTAGGAGATTAAATGTAATAGATTGATTAAAAGAAAACTGAACTATTGGTACCTCATCAAGATGAAAAGATTCTGCACTGCAAAGGAAACAATCAACAAAACTAATAGGCAACCAACAGAATGGGAAAAGAGAGTTGCAAATGACCTATCAGATAAAGGGCTAGTATCCAAAATCCATAAGGAACTCACCAAACTCCACACCCAAAAAACAAGTAATCCAGTGAAGAAATGGGCAGAAGACATGAACAGACACTTCTCCAAAGAGGACATCCAGATGGCCTACAGGCACATGAAACGATGCTCGGCGTCATTCATCATCAAGGAAACACAAATCAAAACCATACTTAGATACCACCTCATACCAGTCAGAGTGGCTAAAATGAACAAATCAGGAGACTATAGATGCTGGCAAGGATGTGGAGAGACGGGCACCCTCCTACACTTTTGGTGGGAATGTAAACTGGTGCAGCCGCTCTGGAAAACAGTGTGGAGGTTCCTCAAAAAATTAACAATAGAACTCTCCTATGACCCAGCAATAGCACTGCTAGGAATCTACCCAAGGGATACAGAATGCTGATGCATAGGGGCACATGTACCCCAAGGTTCACAGCAGCACTTTCAACAATAACCAAATCATAGAAAGAGCCTAACTGTCCATGAACTGACGAATGGAAATCAATTTGACAATAAACTATTAAAAAAAAAAGAATAGATAAAAAAAAAGATGTGGTTTATATATACAATGGAGTACTACATGGCAATGAGAGAGAATGAAATCTGGCCATTTGTAGCAATGTGGATGGACCTTGAGGGTACTATGCTAAGTCAAATAAGTCAGGCAGAGAAAGACAGACACCATATGTTTTAACTCATATGTGAATCAGGAGAAACTGAACAGAGGACCATAGGGGAGAAGAGGGGGAAAAATAGTTAAGGAGAGGGAGGGAGGTAAACCATAAAAGATAAATACTGAGAACAAACTGAGGGTGGATGGGGGTTGGGGGAGAGGGGAAAGTGGGTGTGGGCACTGAGGAGGGCACTTGTTGGGATGAGCACTGGGTGTTATACAGAAACCAACTTGACAATAAACTATATTTTAAAAAAATAAATGAAATGAAAAAAAGTAGTAGATTCAAGGAGACTAAGCATGTGACAGGATTTACACTGCACACTGCCTGATTGGGTCCTTGATCTCCCCCATCCCCAAATAAATGGCAGTAAGGACATTCTGGGGACAATTAGGGAAATTTGAATATGGGCCACATATTAGGTAATATTATCATATTACTGTTAATTTTTAGGTGTGATAATTATACTATGATGATGTAAGAGAATATGCTTGTTAGGAGAGTCATGCTGACATATTAAGTGAAGTGTCATTATGTCTGCAAACTATTGTCAAGGGCTTCAACAAAAAATGAGTTGGAGTAGGGGACAGATAGGGGAGGGAGGGGAGAGGAAGACCAACATGGCAAAACATAAACAACTCAGGTACCTACACAAAAGGTATATGACGCACATGGTGCTTTCTCTTAATTTTTGCAGGCTTGAAATTTTTCCAAAATACTGGAAGAAAATTTGGAGGAAAGATAGAAACACAAGTAGAGCCACCGAAACGCTGACTGCATTAAAACATAATGTTGCAACTGATTGGAATACAGTCCATTTCATATATATTTTACAGATCCATGAATTCATAATGCTACTTGCACAAAAGGGAGAGACTGAGAAAGAGAGAACCCCCGAAACCACCAAAAACAAAAGATTCCTGGAGGTTTTCCTAGATTCCAGGCCATATGCTGGGCTCTGGGGTTCCAACTAGTGACAAGGGAGATACGGCCCCACCCTCCACACCCCCACCGCCCCGATGACAGAGGGGACTGACAACCACCAGGCAGGCTCCACACTGAACAGGCAACTGAACCTTTCACAACAGTGCAGGGTGGGGAGAGGCAGGTGCTATGAATGTGTCCCCTGGAGGCAGGGATCTGGCTGGAAAGCCTCCTCAGAAACGAGAATTCTCAACGTGAGAACTGAGGAAAGATCCCTTTTTGCTCATGGGGGCTGCTTGGCTGCGCTGAGTGTCCACATCGCCGCTGTTCCAGCAGCAGGCCTGGGGTTTCAGAAGACACCCAGAATGAGAAGGAGAGCCATTCCTAGTACATGCGAAGCCACCAACCACGCCATCTCACAGCTTGTGTGGGGAGCTGGAGCTGGCGTGAGAAAAAACCACGCTTCTGTCAGCATCGGGGTGTAACATCTCCATAATCGTCTAACCTCGGGTCGCTTGTCTCAGACTGAGCGCCTCCCACTTTAGAAGGCTCCACTCTGCATCATGGAAATAATAAATCATTTAACATTCTTGGTCAACAGATCCAAGGCCAAAGTCTTGTGTAGAATTCAACACTAAGGTAGGCTAGCCTCTATTAAAAAAAAAAAAATCAACTCATTCATTATAAAACCACCCAGAAAAGATCTCCTAAGTACTATCTGCTTGAAATACTTAGCATAGCTAGATTTTTCACCAACCACCAGTCATCTCATTTTTGAGTTCAAAGGAACCATTCATTTTTTTTACACAACAAGTTGCTACATGAGGAACAGGTTTAAAAGTGGCGTGTGTGTGTGTGTGTGTGTGCGTGCGTGTAGAATACAGGCCAGCTCCTCGGCGGTCACTGGCTGACAAGCAGGAAGCTCATCATGAGGTAGGCTGGGGACATCCCACTCCCACACCCTGAGGTCTTAGCAGGAAGCAGGTCGAGTCTCTCTGACCTTTGCATCATTCTGAAAACAGCCTAACTAGGAAGTTTCTTCCCCGCAGGGTTGCCCGAGGCTTATATGGGATCCACTGAGAGGCATTATACCCAGTGGTTGCCAGCACAGACTTTGGAGCCACTTAGTCCTGGCAATTTCTTGGCAAGACACTCAACCTTTCTGTGCCTCAGTTTCCTCACCTGTGAGATGAAGAGAATAATAGCATCCTAGGGCTGGTGGGTTGGTGTGTGGAGGAAATGAACTCATCTCTCCACAGGGTTAGAACCGTGCCTGGCCTGCAGCAAAGGCCGTGAAATGCAAGCCAGGAGTATTATAAATTGGTTTTGTACTAGGCCAGCCAGATGTGCCCATTCTTGATTTATGACTACCAACTCAATGCCAGGTCTTGTGTGAGGCCCGTGAGGTACACCCATGGCTCAGACAGGCAAGGACTGTCCTGGGGGAGTTCACAGTGGGGAACACCGAAACCTCATCAGAGAACTGTAAGAGACTGCAGAAAGGGCAAAGATGAAATGAGTGAAGAAAATACAAAGCCGGGGAGCAGGGTTGGGGAAGACCAGGGAGGCTTCCTGGAGGAGGTAACAGTTGGACTAAATATCAGAAAGTACACAGTGCTCAGCCAGGGGAAGAGGGAAACCAGAGAGGCCCCTGACAGTGGGAACAGCTTGGGCCAAGGCCTCAGAGCTGCAGAGAACTGGCTCTATCCCAAGCAAGACCTACCAGAAATGCTGGCCCTGCACCTCGGCCTCTGCTCATGGTGTGGCCTGACACAGGCCTGACACAGGGCTCACCTCCTTCACCTGTAGAACGGGTTCTCTACCTGGAGCGCTCTGGTGGACAATGCATGTCTGAATGATAAGTGGCTTAAGGAATGGAGGGAGAACCAGGCCTAACCCAGGAGCCCCTAGAGGAGGGAGTCACATGCAGGGCACAAGAGGAAAGACAACAGATTTAAGAACATGCTGATGGCTTTGAGCTACAGGGTTATAGGGAATAATGACATGACTTAGTCATCTGGCCCAACCCCTTCCCTTTACAGCAGGGGGCCCAGAGAGGGCAGCGGATGCACAGAGGCCACACAGCTAGCCCCAGAGACTGACCCACATCCCCACCTCTTCCAGGAAGGTAGACCAGAAGGCCACCTCAGTCTTGGAAGGAAGAAGAATACAAGGCATGGTGCGTGGCACTCTGAGTGTTTGTCTCATCCAGCCCAGGGTCTGCTACCCCACCACATGTCCCCAATGAGGCGCTGAGACTGGGAGAGGCTAAGTGACCTGCCCAGAGTCACAGCGAGTAAGGGCCAGAGCCTGGATGTGAGCCCCAGCCCGTGTGACTCCCAGCCCAAGAAATGTACCGGATATTGACATTACGACAGGTTGACTGAGCACATTAACCCCTCCGGGCCTCTGTTTCCTCATCTATACAAATGGGCACATGACCCCCTTATCAAACAGGATAAACATAGGGCAGTCAGTGCCATGCTATGACACCAGCCCCACGTTCTCGTCCCAGAGCACCTGCCCAGCAGTCAGCCCACTTCACGCAAGCACCACTACGGTCCTTAGAAGAAAACAGAACAGTTACAGATGAGGGTGCTCAGGCCCCAGTTGAGGTTTGTGTATGGCCACCCAGCAGGGAGCTGGCAGGGCCGGGATGGGAGGCCAGGTATCCTCCTGCTGACCCAGTGTCCTTCCCATCACCGCTTACTGGGAGTCCTAGGTCCCCTCTGTGTGCCCCTGGCCACCATGGGATCAAGGCCCTTGCAGGCTGAAAGGACTCTGAGGTTGGTGTGTCAGATCGAGGCTCAAGCAGGACATGCTCCAGCCACACCACAGTTTGACAAGAGTCCTTGTGGTCCATGATGCTGAGATGCAGGGATGTCAACAGTGGTGACACACTGGCCACACCTACGTTTCCTCCCCGACATTCCGCAAATAGATTCAGGGGCCGAATAGGTATTTCCCTGAAGTCCCTTCCAGGGTCGGAACACCTCGCCTCGAAACCCTTCCCCTCAGCTGACACACCTGCCTTCAGAGACCCCAGGCACCTTAAATCAGCAAGAATCATCTAGAATATTGTCAAAATTCAGATTCAAGGTCAGTAGGTGTGGGTGGGGCCCAGGGGCCTGCATTTCTAGTAGGCTCCTAGGTGCCGCTGCTGCGCTGCAGCTCTAGAGAATCTCTAGACCCATGTTTCCTCAGGTTCCCTGATCACGTGAACTGTCCGAGGTGCTTATTAAAAATCAGCTTCCCAGCCTTCCTATAATGTGACCAGTGGACCCGGGAATCGAATTCTTAGTTAAACCAGAACTCTGTTCCCACTCCACTGCACCTGATGAGTGCTATGGTTGAGAACATGTGAGAACAGTGCCCAGTCCAGCCCTCTCATCTGGTGGCTGCATCCCCTCTAAGCATGCCCCCTAGGAGCTGCCCTGTACCCACCTGAGGGAGGCTCATCTCATCTCACTCAGTCTGTGCATCAGAATCACCAGAGGCCCAGAAGTAGGACAGAACCTGGCCAGGGTGACCAACACGTCCCCGTTTGCCCAAGATTTTCCTGCTTCCCACTTCCTGTCCACGTGTATCATGTCTGCCTGCACAACACCCGTCTTGGGCTGCTATTGTTACACACGTGTCCTCCTGGAGGGAACTACTTCCCTCGTTCCCTTTCCAGGCCTTTCCAGTCTCGGCTTATAATTCCAGACTCAGCTCAGTGTAATCTGCGGTTGTGCTGGTGACTAGCTGTACCCTAAGGAGCATGAGTGATTTATTTATTTAGAATGAATTATTTACACCCTGAGTATTTCCAGAAAGGGGTTGAGGCAGTGAAAGACGCATAAACAATGAGGCCGTTGGGCTCACACTCTGGGAACTGATATTGCTTTAGATACATTGTCTTGAATTAAAAATGGGGGTCAGAACCTTGAATTGAGTCTTGTACCAGATGGACAGGAAGGATACGGGTTGGGTCCTTGGCAGGAATAGGCTGGGAAACGCCAGTCACTTGGTCGACAGCACTGTGCCCTTCTTTGCCTCTGCATCTGTGAAAACTCCACCCAAAAAGAGCATGTGCACCTCTTACAGCTGCCTTGGGCTTATTTTTGCCTCCCCTGAAGGTTCCTGTTTTCATTTCACTGTTCTGAATCACCTTCATGGTCTGTGATAGTTCATTTCATCCACAAGACTTCGAATCTGGACACAAATGGAGACATAAGTCTTCAAGGAATTCTCAGCCCAGGGCCTGGCTGGCGTCTCTGATGGCGTAAGCATCAGGAATGGTAACATCAGCCTTAGTCTGTAGCGGAGTGCCTCCACCCTGCTCCATTACCCTGTCCTGTCTGATGCTCTCAATAGCCCCAGAAGAAAGGCAGACTTAGCCCATTCTGCAGATAAGTTCAGTGAGGCTCCAGGAGGTTGCTGATTTGCCCATACAGGTTCTGTCAAAGAGAGACACAGGGGGGCTGGGCTACCCAGAGCATCCAGGTTCTAGGCCTCTAGAACCTCACCAGGCTACCTCTTGGCCATGTCCGCCTGTCCTGGGGTGGCTGTGCTGGGCAATGGGACATGCACTGGTCTGGGAGAGCCTGGGAGAGCACACAGCAGGCATTGAACTGGTTGAGTGAATAAATACATAGAAGCATGTTGTAAAATGAGTCAGTGAAGGAATAAATGCACGAGAACAGACCCCCTTTTTCCCTCCAGAGGATTAATGGGTCCTGCCCGAATCCCTTTTGAAGGTTCGTTTTTCTTCCTACCCACTTGTATCCAAATTGGAAACTACCAACCTTTCTTCACCACATGCAGGACATTCTGCCGGCTCTCAGAACCGGACTTTCCTGCACCAGGCAGCCAGTGACACGGCCAGGAGGGCCCACCTACAGTGCATGCCCTTCATAGCACTTCTCCCTCTCTCCCACCACCTTTTTTTCTTTTTTATGGATCCAGAGGTGGAAGCATCTCATAGATTATTAATGCGCTGAATGGCCCCTCTGGAGGCCAGTGCCAAGAAATGGCTCCAGCCTGGCCTGGATTCTTGGCCTCTGTCATCTTTCTTAGACAGCAGCCGCAGCAAGGGCTCCTCGCTGTGCTCAGTCTGCACTGCACCTCCCGGACGGTCTGCATCAGGTCCACAGTCTGGCCACCCAGCCACCCACGGTGTGGATGCCATGGCATGGGCCGGTAGGGGGGCAGGTTTCCAGATGGGGTGACTGGGACTCACGGGGGCTGATAGGCAGGCTGTGTGCTCAGCGTGAGTGCCTCCCTGAAGAACCCCCATCCTGCCCCTGACGCCTTGGTTTCAGGGAGTTTGGGGCCACATAAATCACCTCTGTTGGTGGTGAAACACGGGGTGGCTTTCATACTCTGAGGGCTGTAATCAGAGATCTGCTTCTGCTCGAGGACTCCCTGTCCTGGCAACGGCAGCTACAGTGTGTAGTCGTACAGAAGTGCTTTCACTTAGAAGGGGAAGCCTTCCGTGATTCTCACAAATGGCATGCAAGGCTAGTTTGCTATTCCCATTTCACATAAGAGAAAAGCAAGAGAGAGAAAATAAGACCATATTTTAGTGTATTCTGCAGAGCACTGGAGGGGAAGCCATGGGATTCAGCTTTGCTGTTACTATGAGAACTTGGCAAGGTCCTTCGCACTTTGGGCCTCTGCTTCCCTGTCTGTATAATGGGGAGACTGTACCCGATGCTTGCCAAGACCCTCCCAGCTCTGGCTTTCTATGAATCTACTTCAAAGTCCATAACCCGCAGCCAAGTTAAAAACAACAGCAACAACAACAGCAACCACCCTTTGACTTCTCAGGCAACCTACCACTTTAATAAGAATCACTCGAGAAAACCAAATCTGATGACAAAATTTCTGTTCCTGGGATGCAAACGGCCTTGACCGACAGCTTGGGGCCATGCTGGAATTCAGTAAATAGCAAAGGGCTCAACTGGGGAGGGGTCACTGACTTGGTTTTTTAAATGTCAAAACCAAGCGTGACTTAGGTTTTGCAGAAATCAAGTCCTCAGCGTTCCAGGCCGTGGTTGCCAATCCTTCAATCGCAGACTCAACATCCCCCGTTTGCGTGACCTGCTTCCTTCCTGGCAGGACATTCTCCGTGGACTCAGCCCCATTACAGGAGCCGAGGACTTCCTGCCCAGGGAGGTCCTGGGGTGGGGGGCTCCCCTGCAGTGCAGGACGGCTGCCCAGGGGAGGCTGGGAAGGTGCAAGAAGAAACGCATCTACCATTTAATATCTGCCGCGCTGCCTTTTAAAGGACAGGCTCTGCGGGATACAGTTCCTGATGAAATAGTGTTTGCGTTTTCCTGCGAGCAGCCCTTTATCCCTTCAGGAATCTGACTTTATTTTCATCAGTGAGACTATTTCTGTCTGCAAGCTGAGGCAGAGCTATCGCCTAGCTCCCAGGGAGGAAGAAGGAGTTTTGTCCTGCTCTCTGAGGATGTCAGCCCCCCTCTGGCTGTGTCTCTAGTACCTTTCCTGGGCTCTGCCTCCCACCTCTGGTTTCAGCTGCCTTGCCACCCTCCTCCCCACTCGGCTCCACATTCTCCCACCTTATCCCCGGGCCCATGCTTTCAGAAGGATGGCCTAGGTTGGCGGAAGGTCAGCAGAACTGCTCAAGAAAAGTACAAGGCAGGGACAAAACCAAGCCCCCTTCAGATTGCTGAGGAGCGGATTCTGAGGGGGTCTGAAAATGATGTCAAAGGAACATATGAGTTAAAAAAAAAAAAAACCCGGGTCCAGGACAGGAGATATGGGCTGAGGCCGAGCTAGAGGCCAGTTTTTGTCTCTTTGCTTTTCTTTACAAGGGGCCACATGTTGAGAAGCACTCTGGGTCCCTTCAGGTCTGGCAGGCTCTGACTCTCTCTCCTCCTCCTTAGGGACGAGACTGAGGCCCAGAAGGCAGCCATCCAGCCTTCTGTCGGCAAATACTCCCCCAGTACTGTTCAGCACGTGAGCCAGGTCAGCACCAAGCCTGGGGTGCAAGGCTGAATGAGACCAGGCCCTGACCTCAGGCAGCTGCAGGCCAGGCCGGGGATGCAGGCACAAGACACACGATGGCGGGGGTGGGGGTGGGGGTCAGATGGTACAGGGCAAGGAGTGAGGGACGTCACAGGGAAAGGGCAGCAAACTACACCAGAAAGAATAAGCACAGTCCTGCCAGGTGGAGAGACCCTGTCTGAGGTGGGGGGGGGGGCATGAAGGAGCAGGAGGGGCAGGGGAGCAGGGCAGGGGTAATGCAGCCCCCTCTGGCCACACCTGGGACTGTGGTCTCCATCCTGGGAGCCCTGCCGTCTCCTCCACGCCCTCTTTCCAACAGGGGCAGCATAAACTGAGTTCTGCAGCCTGGGAGGGAGCACCCCTCAGAGTCCCAGAGCCCCTGTGTCTGGGGGATGAGCATGCCTTAGAGGTGACCTGGCCTAGCAGAACCCTGGGAACTGACTGCATCTAAGTCACCTGAGCTGCAGGTATCGAAATGGCAGCGAGGGTGAGGAGTGGGTCTACAGCCCTTGAGGCATTTGATGATCCCTCAGCCTGGACCTGCCGAGTGGAGCCCGAGAATTTGCAAGAACACAAGCACATTCCCCAGCCCTCATACGTGACTCTTACAATAGTTTGAGAGCCTGCAACCTGGTCTATGCTTACTGTGTATATTAGATCTCCCCAGCAGCAGGACTGGATGACACTGGAACATTCGGGGAACCTCGGGCAACAGGGAACCCCCTGCTTCATGGCCAGGCAGCCTGCCCCATGCTGGACGCCTCCAGGGACAAGGGCTTGCTTTACGGACAGCGGAGGCTCTGCTCCCCACTAACTCCAGCCATTGCTCCGGCCTCTCCCCACCTGCGTCACGGACAACCAGCAGCCTCTCTCAAAGAGCCACGTAGCTCTGGAGGCAAAGACTCCGGTCTGAACATGTTGTCTCCAATGGCCAGACCCCGACCCTTCCCAGATGCCTCCCAGGCTCTCTCCCAAGCCCCAAGGCTGCTCCCAGGCTCTGCCTGTGTGAGACCCAGCTCTGAGCCCCCCAAGGGAAGGGTCTGACAGGGCCAGAGAGGGACAAAGCCTGCATGTCACAGCCTGGACTCTGAGATCCTCACATCTAACTGGAGGAGCGGACGCTCCTGGTAGCTGAGTGACTCACATCATGACTTCAACAATATTAGTCTCTCGATGCAGCAACCATGAATCAAGAAGCCCAGCAAAAAAGCAGAAGTTAAATTTAACCGATTTTGGCACCAGGCTGAATTTTCACCCCTCTGTCATGCGAATCCCTATTTTTGCAGCACCAGGAAACAGAAACAACTGATTACACATTCCAGGCTGTCTCTGTCCAGCGAGCATTGTTCCCCCAAAGGGCAGTCAGAGCTCCTTTTCAATTACACAAATTACATGCATTTTCCCATTTGTGAAACTCTGTTTCGGAGCCCAGTTTTGAATAAGTTAAGGGATGTGCTGAATCTCTTGAGTGAATGTAGGCCCACTCCTCCAGCCCCTCCACCTCCAAGCTCAGCCTCTCAGAGGTTGAGAAGGGGCTTGGGAGGATTCCAGTGGCTGTGTTCCCTGAAAGTGGGGAGAGGCAGAAGCCCCAAGGCTGCTCCTTATCAAGATCCTGATCTTAGTGCTTCAGTTCCCTCGGCAGGCTCCACGGGCTGGGAGACGTCTCATCTCCAGGCCTCATCCTGTGATTCTGCCTCCGAGATCCCCAGAGCTCTCCCAACTGCCAGGCACCATCCAGTCCCCTGCCCCCGGTGCCCCTGTCCGGGTGGGGCCGGAGCCTGTGACCCGGCGCAGGGTCTGATGGCAGATGCTGGGGCAACGTTGGACTGGTCACATCTGCCACGATGCAGAGTGACCCTGGGAAGGTGGAGACCGAGCACCTGCATTCCCTCCCAGGCCCTCCACCTCCCCCACGGTCAAGTCCACACGGTGAGAAAACTGCTGCCCGGGAGACTTCAGACTAAGCAGCCTGTGCTCTGCCTTTAGTTCTGGTCAGCAATCAGTGACCTGGTGCCTGGCCCTGCAGCGAGCCCTGGGAACTGGAAGATGAAGAAAATGGGGGCCCCTGTCCCCTCAAGAAGCTCTTATTCTAGTAGGGAACACTTGGATATGGAATCAACTGTTGCCCACGAGATGTAATTCATTTAATGACAAAACACCGTATGTGATAGAAGCGACATAGAACTTTGTTTCCCAACCTTGTTACTGCCCTTCTGTGAGGACATCTTTGTACGTGTTTTCCTAATCCTGCACCACTCATGAAATGTTAATACGACGCATATACTATACACCTATTTATGTCTGTATATATATATATCTGTGCTTTATACATAAAATGAGTAAGATATCTTGTCCCCTTCCCATAAGAACCAATACACCGGCCTGGGGGAGATGGCCTTCACCGAGAAGGCTTTATTTAGGAAAGAGCAATTTGTTTACTTTTGGGGCTAGGGACGGGAGCCACAGAAGGAAAGGAACCAAGGAAGGCATCACAGAGGAAGAGGTACTTATCCAGGGTTTGAAGGATGAGCGGGAGTTCTTCAAAACACAGAAGGGACTCAGCACTAAGCCTTCTTTACTGGGCAACTTGAGCTCCTGACTTCTTCCAGGAATGACTTCTTCATGCAGGAGTCAGGCTCCAAGATGGGCCACAGTGATTTCTGCCTTCCTCCGCAGCTGGTCTAGTACTCTCCTGCACTAAATAAGAGCTCATTTATATGAGCAGTGAAATAAGGCATAAATGACAGTGTACAACTTCTGAAGGACCTTGCCAACCTCCGCCTTGGTCTCTAGATGAGTCGCTTAGGGTCAAGCCAGCTGCCATGCCATGGGGGCACTCTAGGTCTCTGTGGAGAGTCCTGCATGGAGAGACACCAGCCTGCCAGCCATGTGAGGGAGCTAGTTCGGGAGCTGGTCCTCCAGCCCCAGTCAAGCCTTCAGATGATGCTACACCCCAGTCTCCAAACCTTCCAGGTAGACCACAAAGATCATGAAGCAGACACAAGCCATCCTCTGGGTCTGAGTTACTGACCCAACAGAAATAACAAAATAATGATTGTTGTTGCCTTAAGCCACTGAATGTGGGGGTGACTTGTTATGCAGCAATAGCTTACTACAATCTCTCTTTCATAACCCAGTCTCCTGTCTAAGCTCTTTCTCTAAGCTGGAGGCCTATCTTGCTCATGTGGAGGCCAGGGAGCTCTGGCCAGCAAGCTAGGAGGAAGTCCCAATGTCCTGCTTGCTCCTATGGCTCCTCCGAGAATTCTGAGGGCAAATGGTTCCAGGTGAGGGGGTGACAAGGCCCGGAAGTCCCCTGGATTCCTCTCTGGGTTGGGGGGTTCTCCAGTGAACTTGGCCTGCCGCGTCTGAACGCAATGTCCACCCACAGGTTCTTGCATCCCTCCATCTCTGCCTTCCTCCATTCCTGTGTTCATTCAACAGTCATATGATAAGGTCCACGAAGTGTTAAGCAGCAGGAAAAATAGGAGTAACTCAGGCCCAGGTTCTTTCCTTAAGGAGCTCACAGCCCAGATAAACATGCCCCCACTTCCGCCAAAAGGCAGACAGGCCAAGGCGCAGGAGGGGTGGGCTATGTACAAGCTCAGCTAGAAGTACATGCAGGGAAATGAGAAAAAGAATTTCCAGAGGGGCGACTTTAGAGAGTATAGTAAGGAAGGGCTTCTTGGAAGAGGCAACATCCAAGCTGGGTGTCTAAGACTGGGTGATGCACTGGGCATGGGGAGAAGGAGGCATTTCCAAGGGTGGGAACGGTGTTGCAAGGAAGACCCAGGACGCTGAGAAGCTGGGGTATTCAACTCGGGGAGCAGGCAGGGGTAAGGAGAAGACAAGAAACACTTAGTGCTAAGAATGTGTCAGCCATGGCTCTGATCACAATGTGATCATTTACTCTACACAGCGGTCCTATGAGACTGGCCTTTTCACTCCCCTGCTTTTACACACAAGGGGCTGAGGCTCAGAGAGGCAGTGTCTGGCCCTGCCAAGTAGGGAGTGCAGCATGCTCCTCAGTTTGCAGGAAAGGAAGATGAAGCTGGAGAAGGGGACCTGACCAAGGTCTCACTGTTGGCAGGCACCGCAGGGCTTGCAGCCAGGTGAGTGGTGCTGGGTCCCAGGCACCTAGTTGGGTTTGCACCATAGCATGCCAAGCTGCTTTGCTCGCCTCCTCCCCTGCTGCATTCGCCCATATTCAGCGTGGCCTGCTCAGGCCACAGCAAATGACTCACTGCTCCCCAGGCCCGCACGCTCCCCCACCTCTTGCTGCTGAGCACTCCGTTTCCTGTGCCGACAATGCTCTCCTTCACGGCTCCAGCCATCCAGCATCCTCTCTTCCTTCACAGCCAGCTCTACATCCCTCTTTCAGGAGTCTTCCTTGCCCCTGGGCTGAGTGGGTAGCCTTCCCTGGGACCTCACTCCTTCTTCATTATATCTCAGCCTCAGGCAGCTCCTGCCTCTCTTTGGGCCAAGAGGTCAGGGCTCTACCCCCAGCACCCCATGCAAGCAGGGCTAGACTCACTGAGCTCCTCAGTCAACAGGAGTGCAGTGACACTGGATCCTGCTGTGGTCAGGCTCCCGTGGCTTCCTCATTGTCATCCTGGATCCCACTCACCACGTTCCTGCCCCCACTGCCCCCTTCTCCGCTCCCTGAACGTGCCAAGTTCTTCCCCAGCACAGGCCACCTGCACTTCCCATGCCATCCATCCAACCAGCTCCTTCTCACCCTTCACGTCTCAGCTCAAAGGTCACCTCCTTCAAGAGGACATTCCTGACTGTCATGGGGCCATCACCACTAGTCCCATCACCCGGCTTGCTTCTCACTTGGCTATTTCCTAGTAGTCTTTGCTCAAGGGCCAGACTGCCTGGGGGTAAATCCTGACTCTGTTACCTACGAGCTGAGAGTCCTTGAGCAAGCTACTAGGCCTCTGTGTGCCTAGGTTTTCTCCTTTACAAAATGAGGATAATAGTGCCTACAGTACATAGAACTTGTAGGGACTGATTTCATGCAAACAAGTGCTCAGAACAGTGTCTGGTATACTGTAAGTCTGGTACACATATTACCAAGTGTTAGCATGTGGTTTACTTCTTTGCTTCATCCATCCTTCCATCCTTCCATCCATTTTTCCTTCCTTTCCTTCCATGTTTCCATGTTACTTGTTTACCTGCTTACTGCCTATCTGTCACCCTCCTAGAATGTATGCTCTGAAAGGGTAGGGGCCCTACCTGTCCTGTTAGCACTATATCCCCCAGGGTCTACCAAAATTCCAGGCACATAGTAAGTTGCCCATCATATTTGTTGGATGGATGGCAGAGTGGATGATGGATGGATGGATGAATGGATAGAAGGTTGGATGGACAGATGGGTGGATGAATGGATGGAAAGAAGGACAGATGGATGGATGGAAGAAAGGAAGGAAGGAAAAAGGGTGGATGGAAACATGGAAAAAAGGAAGGAAGGAAGGATAAATGGATGGATGGAAGGATGGATGGATAGAAGGAAGGATGGACGGAAGGAAGGAAAAGGGACGATGGAAACATGGAAGGGAAGGAAGGAAAAATGGATGGAAGGATGGAAGGATGGATGAAGCAAAGAAGTAAACCACATGCATGGGCCACCACTCATTCTCAGTGGTCACATCTTGCCATGCTCTTCTTTCTCCTAGTCCAAGTAACAGCTGGCACTGGTGAATTTTGCCTACATCAGACTTACACTCACTGGCTGATGGTGTAAAACATCTGTTGGTATAAAGAGTGAATATTGACCAGGAGCCCCAGGAAAGGCCTATGTGAGGGGAGTCTTGGTGGACACGAGAATTTCAGTGGGGGAAGAAGGTTTGGCAGCAAATAGATAAAGGCCCATATGAACAGGAAACAGTGAGAGCAGGGCTCACAGGCCTGAAGGTGCAAGATACTGATCATCCAGGAAACAGCTATGGAGGCCTGAACTGGGCAGCTTAGGAACCATGTTGCACAAGGAACCATTCCTGCAAAAGACTGGTGGCCAAAGACAGTCCCCCAACCAAAAGTGACCCAAACCTTACCTGCACCAGATTCCAGCCTTGGAGAGATTCTGCGATGATGGACGTAACGGATGGACAGACTCCTCCAAACACCATCAAGTGATTCGGTCCGTATTTTATTGCATCGTAGAAGGCTTTCAACCCTTTTGCATTATCACACTGGGGAGCAACAGACAGAAAGAAAAGCCTGAATTAGAAACAGCTTTCCCCAGGGACAGGGGCCCAACGGTAGATTCACACAAACAAATTTCCTCGTGGGAAACCTTCTGGGTTTCAGCTGCCCCATCGAGAGGCCTCTCCTTCAGCCAGCCCTGAACCATGCTGTAAGCTCAGTGAGTGTGATAATGGTCCCCTCATCCTCTCCTCCCCTCAATGCCCCCCACCATCCAACTCCAGGACCTCTGGCTCTCCTGCTACCTCCCTGCAGAATGTACAGAGGAAAGAGCCCCCAAATGCCTCCCTCTGGAGTCTCCCTCTGCCTGGGGTCATTTATATTTTAAAAGACGACAAATCCACACCCATTAGAATGGCTATTGTCGAAAAAGCACAAAACAGTAAGGGTTGGGGAGGGTGTGGAGAAAATCGAACCACAGCACATTGCCTGTGGGAATGTGCAGTGGTGTCGCTGCAAGAGAAAACAGGACTGTAGTTCCCCCCAAACTGAAGCAGGGTTACTATATGATCCAGCACTCCATTTCTGGAATGTCTCCTTTGGAACATCCACTTCTGGGTGGACAGCCAAAGGAACTGACAAGCCAGGACTCAGAGAGACATTTGCCCACTCATGTTCATAGCAGCAGTATTCACAATAGCCAAAAATGTGAAAACAACCCAAATATCCATCAAGATGAAGGGACGTACAAAATGTGATCTATATACATGCCATGGAATAATTTTCAGCCTTAAGAGGAAAGGAAATTCTGACACGCGCTACAACGTGGGTGAACCTTGAGGACATTGTACTAAATGAAATAAACCAGATGCAAAAAGATAGCTATTGTAGGATTCCACTTCGATGAGGTCTCTAGAGGAGTCAAATTCATGGAGACAGAAGAATGGGGGCTGCTGGGGCTGGGGGAGAAGGGCAGGGGGAGTTCGTATTTAATGGGGGCAGAGTCTCAGTTTGGGATGATGGAAACATTCTGGAGATGGATGCTGGTGACGGCCGCACAAGGTGCATGTACTTAACACCACTGAACTGTACGCTTAAAAATGGGTAAGACGGTAAATTTTGTGCTGTGCATATTTTCTCACAATAAAAAAAGAAGAAAGAAGAGGAGGAGGACGAAGGGGAGAAAGAAAAGGAAGAGGAGGAGGAGGAGACTTTGAAGACTTTGCCAAGCACTGCAGCATCCAGGGCTGGGTGCCTAGGCCCCGTGAAGGCTGGACACGGCTCCTGCCAAGGTGCTCCCACACCAGAGGGGAAAACTGACCACTAAAACAGACCCCAGTGATCCAGTGTGGAAACGAACAAGGACAGGTGTCCTCAAATGTTTCGGGTCAGTGAGGACTCACTTCCGCCTCTACCTCTGTCATTTAAGCCGGGCTGTCATTTCTTCCCTGTGCAGAAGCCCTGGCGCCTACCGGGGCTTCTTGCTTCCCCTGGGGCTCAGCTAAGCCTGCTCACCACCCAGCCATCTGAGGGTTCTTCGTAAAACATAAAGCAGTCCTCCCGACGGTCCTGTTTTCCGTGTGCTTAAGACCCAACCTCCTAGCAGAATGTAATTCTCTAAAGGCTAAAAACATAATTCTCATGAAAATTGATTGTGGATATATGTCAACCTTTTATTTAACTCATTACTAAGGGGATCTGCAAGATGGCACAGTGGACTCAAGAGAAAATTTGAGAGATGGGGATTTTTATAGTGAATGGAAAAATAAGGAATAAGGTAAGATTGCCAAATTAGATACAAAACCGGTTCATGTCCTAGAGGACAATAAAACGATAACCGTGGTGGACAGAAAAGAAAAGCACTGAAGACCAGCACATCTTGGCAGTTTTAGAGAATTGTAAGGGGTCTGGGTCTTAAGTTCCACCAGTCCACTCTTAGGCAGGGCCGCTAGAAAATGCTCTTAAGTGTTAGGCTAACTGGTTAGATAGTGACTACTTGTACAATTTACAAGTTTGGGACCAGGGTCTGAACCCTCCCTATCATAATGGACACAGGAAGCCATTGGGTCCAGCCTTGACTCCCACTCTGACCCGATTTCCCTTTACTCTCTCCCTTGCTCACCAAGTACAGCTCATCAGCCTCCTTTTTGTTCCTTGAAACGGAAAGCAATTTCCTTCCTGCCCCTGGGTCTTTGCGCTTGCTGTTTTCGTTGCCAGGAAAAATATTCACTTGTTTCTTGGCATAGTTCACTCCTTCTCATCATCTAGGACTGGGTATAGCTCTTACCTACTCAGAGAGGTCATCACTGTCCCCCTACCCAAGATGTCCCCCACCTCCACTCTCTCCCTAACATGCCACCTTATTTATTGCCCTAAGGCAGTTCCTAAAAATTATCTGAAATCACCCTACTTTTTTGTTGCCTATATGTAGACTCACCTCCCAACTAGAAGGTAAGCCCCCGAAGGCAAGGATTTTTGTCACTCTTTTCACAGCTGTCTCCTCAGAGCTCAGTAAGGGACAGCAAGAATCTGTTGCATGTCTGAGGTGCCCTCTGACATCCTCCCTGTACCTGCTCTCTCTCCTCTTCCTCTATGTCCATGTCTCTCCTCTCACCTTTGCCTTCCTCTCCATTCTGGGTCCTCCTCTTCCTTTCTGCTCCCTCTCCCTTCTCCTTAAGTGATCATAATGTGGGACCAGAGTGGCTCAGTACTTTCGCTCCCTTTTCATTTGAGAGACTCTGACCACAGTGGGTGCCCACAGGACTGAAAACACGAGTGTGAGCGGTGGCCTCAGAGAGCACACTGTCCAGCAGAGGCCGTAAGACCACGGAGGGGGGGGGGCCCCGGCGGGGGGGCATGTCACGAAAGAAAGGCACAGTGATTGTGCAGGGGAGGGGGAGGGCCCAGCAGGCTGTAAGCCCCCAGGGGAGGGCAGGGAGTGGGGGAAGGCAAAAGGCCCTGGGCAAAGCTAAGAATTACAGCCTGCAGAGATCTGGGAAAGAATTCCATTTTAAAATTGAAATGTAATGCAAAAATTGACCACATGAAATTTTTTCTGATAAGAAAGAAAGAGAGAAAGAGAAAATGAAAGATGGGAAGGAAGGAGGGAGCGAAAGAAAGATTAAGGTCTTATTGCTTCTTGGGGCCCTCTCTTAATTGTCCTTGTTCCTTGATTGAAGGCAACACTTCCCGCTCTGAGTGGAACACAGCAGATATAACAGAGCGGTTCATGTTTTAATTGTTTCTACCATGATTTACCAAATCATTTCCCATTTTAATACATTCTTGTAATGATTTTTAGCTTGTTTCTTAATCTGTAGCTAATGACAATGATAATACAGTACTGCAAGATTTATAATCAAAGTTGCATTAAAATAATATTAGCAACAATGAACTTATTAGTACTTGTTTGCTCTGCAAACATTTCCCCACTACGTTGTCTGTGCAAGATTCTGTATTAATGATGATGTCCCGACGCCTCACAAATACACAATCTGAATGTCAACTCAAGAGCAGGGGAATATTTGACAACCAGTATTTGAACACTTCTGATGTTTGCAAATATTTATCCTGCTCCATTTTCACCAGGCTGGGTGTGAAAGGTGGAATTCTGGCCCCCAAGACCTGTGCCCCTTGGTCTTACACTCGTGGATATGTTACGTTACATGGCAAAAAGGACTTTGTGGATCTAACTAAAGTTTGTTATCAGCTGACTTTAAAGAATTATCTAGCTATGGTCAATGTAATCACAGGAGCCACAACATGCAGAGGTCTCTTTTGCTGGTGGCAGGAGTGAAATCAGAGACTCCAAACATGAGATGAAGTCCGTGTGCCTGTTGGCTTGAAGATGAAGAGGGGCCACATGTTAAGAAAATGGGGGCTTCAGTCATATAATCAAAAGAAACTGGATCTTCCCCAGGTGAGCCTCCAGTTACGAGCCCTACCCAGAAGACACCTTGATTTTGACCTTGTGAAGACCTGAGCAGAGAGCCCAAGAGAATCACACAATGCCTGGATTTCTGACCCGGGGACTGTGAGCTGATGCACGGTTGTGGAGTAAACCACGAAATCTGTGGTAATCTGTTATAGCCGCAGTGGAAAACTACCACAGTGAAGCAAAATGAGAAAAGTAAGAATAGTGAGGGTTTCCTTAAAGTTAAATATATTTCATTTCAAAAGCTAGATAAGATCCTTCAGAGTTTGTATGGTGTTGAGATGTTTTTCTGTTATAAAATTATAGATAGTAGAATGGTTTTTAAAAAATGAATTTGTTTTCTTTAATGTTAATTTATTTTTGAGAGAAAAGGAGAGGAAGAGGGCATGATTGGAGGAGGGTCAGAGACACAGAGAGAGACAGAGAGAGAGGATCTGAAGCAGGCTTTGTGCTGACAGCAGAGAGTTTAATGCGGGGCTCGAACTCACATATGATGAGATCATGACCTGAGCCAAAGTCAGACATTGAACAGAATGAGCCACCCAGGTGTCCCAAATGGGTTTGTTTTTAATGTCCTAATGGGACAAAATAAAGTTTTTATTTTAAAAAGTTTTTAATGTTATGTTTATTTTTGAGAGAGAGACAGAGCACAAGTGGGGGAGGGGCAGAGAGAGAGGGAGACACTGAATCTGAAGCAGGCTTCAGGCTCTGAGCTCTCAGCACAGAGCCCAGGGCAGGGCTCGAACCCACGAACATGAGATCATGACTTGAGCCGAAGTTGGATACTTAACAGACTGAGACACCCAGGTGCCTCTCCCTCATCCTCATTTCTGATACTGTATCTTCTTGTCTGATATGAGTCCTAACCAGAGAAACTTTCCAGTTGATCAAAGCTGAGTCTCTGGGGGAACCAGCTTGGAGGCTGTCGAACTGGAGGCCCTCAGGCGCCTGCCTAGGACTCAGCAGAGATGTTTTGGAGCCAGCAAGGGGGTCTCTGGGCTCCTAGCTGCTCTGCCTGTATCTGTTCTATATTCAGCATCAAGGTGCCCACGTAACGCTTAATTTGAAAAACGAGGATTCTATTGCTGGTAGCATAAAATGTCTGAAAACCACAAAGGGGATGACTCCAGAGGTCCTTGCCCACATAAGATTTGTGGTTTGGGCCTGGGGAAGGGCAGGTGAATGTCCTGTGAGGAATGGGAGGGAACAAGTCACTGGAGCACACTCCCTGGAAGTTAATCCACTGCACATTGATTTGCCTGGTAATCAATTCACCAAATCGCTGGGGGGAGTTTCTCTAAGTTGGAGTTTCCCAAAGGACTCCTTGCAGACACTTCAAATGGCCATTTCACAAGGATGTGTCCTTTCAGCTCAGGTGAAAGTCAATTTCACCTGCTTTTCACATTTCAGTCCTTCCTGCAGGCTGCCCTTGGAGACGCTGCCCTGATGCCTGTTTATTATCATCTCTTCTTGCAGACTCCGGACCCGCCCTTGCATGAGCCAGGGAAATGCCAGAGCTTTTCTATTCCCCCCATTTAAGGTGTCTGTCAGACAGCTTTTAGTGAGCCAGTCACTGGGCAAAACTATCATTCTGAGAAGTTGTTTATGGCAAGTTGTCTTTGAGCGATGTGGCTTTTGATGAATTGCTCTCAGAGCCCCTATAAGGGGGTTCTTGTGTCCTGGAAGAAAGCTATGGGCTTTATGGTTTCTCCAACTTCCCCACCTCCCCTGTTAGAACCTTCCCACCCACTCACCTCTAGAGGGCATTCTGCTGGTTGGCATGGCCAGCCCTGACCGGCACACACAGACACCATTCCTTCACGGCTCTCATTCTCACGCAACGGTTCAAAGCTTATGGAGGGACCACAGCCTCTAGTCTGCAGTTTTGTCACTTGGACATGGGCTCCTGCACACAGTAGGACCTCTGTACCTGGTGCTTCCCCCACCCCACTCCCCTTTTCCTGTCTAGAATGTTTTTTCTTTGCCCTCCACAGACTCCAAGTCTACAGCAGCTCATGGTCACTGCCCCCAAAGTCCCTTCCCTGGTTTCCTTACTTTCCAATGGCTCCTCCTTCCTGGTAAGGATGGACTTGTGACAGACAAATCAAAACTGGCACAGACAGGCTCTTAAAATTCAGCACCTATCAATGGGAACGGATCCCAAAGCCATGAAAATTCATTTTTTTTTAATGAAAAAGTAGGACTCTGGACTACATTCCATTTTCATTTAAATCGCATTTTTAAAGAATGAAAATACTTTTTTGACTTACACATTTCAAAGCAAATGTTGCTGAGCGTTAAAATGTAAAAATGCCAAGAAAATGTCAGAGTTAATAATGACCAATTTGAAACCGAGAATTTACTCCATACAGAATTTCAGCATTGAAGAAGAGTTTAAAAACTGATGTGTCCAACTTGCTCCAGCTACAGCCCTCTTCTGCGCCTCCTGCTCCAGAAAGAGTCAGCATCTGCTTACACCCCTCCAGGGGCAGGGGTCTCACTACCTCACCAGGGAGCTAATTTGTCATTGGCCGGCTCTGCTTCTTAGAATGTTCTTATGTCAGTCTTTTTTTTTTTAATATTTTTTATGGTTTTTATTTTATTTTTGAGAGACAGAGACAGTGCAAGCAGGGGAGGGTCAGAGAGAGAGGGAGACACAGAATCCGAAGCAGGGTCCAGGCTCTGAGCTAGCTGTCAGCATGGAGCCCGACGCGGGGCTCGAACCCACACACCGTGAGATCGTGACCTGAGTTGAAGCCGGACGCTTAACCGACTGACCCACCCAGGCGCCCCATGTCAGTCTTGAAATCACCCTCCTTTTGCATTTCCTTTTCAAGTTCTCATTCTAGAGCAAAGGTCAGAAAACTTCTCCTGTAAAGTGCCAGGCAGTAAATATTTTAGGCTTGGTGGACCATATTTGTCAACCCTTTGTAGCACAAAAGCAGCCACAGACAATCCATCAACAAACGAGCATGGCTGCATTCCAATAAAATTGTATTTACCAAAATAGGCAGCAGGCAGATTTGGGCCATGGGCCATAGTTTGCACACCCCAGCTCTGGAACTTGCTAGAATATGTACTGTCTTCCATTCCTGTAAGAGCCTTTCAGGATACCAAAACTCAGCCAGTCTGACTGGACCCATGTCATGCTTTCAAGCCAAATGACCCTTCACTCTTATAATCATCATCTTATGATATGGTTTCCATCCATGGTCATCCTCTGGAAAGGCTTCAGAGGACAGATGTTTCTAGGACGCACAGAAAAGTCACAAAGCTGACGGGCATCAGGCACTCACTGTGTGTTCTGCATGGTACTGGGAACTTCATGCAACTTATCCTATTCATTACAATATTATTATAAGGTAGATATTGTTATTATTGTCACCCTTACAGAGAAGGAAACGGAGGTTTAGAAAAGTTAAATAACTCGCCCTAGGTCACATAAAGGGTGACGATTCAGTGCCAAGCAGTGTCACTTCAGAGCACAGTTCTATTTTAAATAATATGTTACTCTAAGATAGTTCACATGCAGAAAAGAATGTACCTTATACATATAATTTAGGTAAAGTATGAAAAATAGTAAAATGAACATGGAATATACCCGACACCCAGCTTATGTGCAAGCCTGTGTGTGGCCAACTTGTGTATCCCCGTCTTCACACAGGGAGAACCCCTACTCTGCATTTATCCTTCTTTGCTTTTCTTTATTGTTTGGGTTTTGAGAGAGAGTGTGAGTGGGCAAGGGGGACTGAGGGAGAGAGAACCCATTGCAGGCTCCATGCTCAACACGGAGTCCATTGCAGGGCTTGATCCCACAACCCTGGAATCACGACCTGAGCTGAAATCACGAGTTGGACAGTTAACCAACTGAGCCATATATACATACATAGGATCAGGCTGTATATTTTGCCTGAACCTTCAACTGAAAACTTCTTTATGGCTTCACATTACATTTGTGAGATGTGTGCTTGCTGAACGTAGCTGCAGCTCATTCATTTTCAGAGCTGTGCAGCATGCTGTGGTAGGACTACTTTGTCCAGTGCCCTGTTGACGGACACGTGGACAGTCTCCAGTATTCTGTGCGGCTGCTGCTGTAAGTAAGACGGCTCCACACTTCTCTACACGGCGCACGTGGGGCTCCTGCAGCGTCCGAACCTGGAATTGGAGTCGTGAAATCACAGCACCTCCCACATCTTTTCAAAGTGGTTTTATCCACTGACACTCCCGCCATCAGTGTTTAAGAGGTCTCACTACTCCACACCCCTACCAACTGTAATTTTTGCCAACCCTGTGAGTATTTGATGTCATTTCAATTTGTTTGTTCCTGATTATTAAAGACGATAAGCCATCTTTTCATATGTTTATCAGTGTTTCTGTTTCATCTTTTGGACCAGTGACTGCCTACTTTTCTACTGGGTTGTCTTTTCTTTACTGATTCGTTCAGAGCATGCCTAGGTGCAATACTAAACTGAATGAAATGATCACCTCCCGCATTCTGAGCATGGAATTCTATTAATGCAACCTTAGATTGCAGTCCTTATATTTGGCACCTGTTTCACACAGAGCTTATTGTCAGTAAAAACTACTAAATCAGCACACATAATCTTGGTAACAAAACACCTTTGAAACTTTCTTGGGGGACAGGGGGAAGAAGAAAAAGACAACTTGATGATAAATGCAGCCAACCAAAACATGATTCAAAAAACACAGATCAGGAACAGAGGCTGTGATTAAAAAGGAGCAATTGTGTGCACTAGACCCATTTCACACAAAACAACCCAGAATGTGAAGATACCAAAGTAACATAAAACTCAGAAAGAGGAAGAGGGAAAAGGAGTCGTAAGATTGCAAATTTCCTCTTCTTCCACAGGAAAACTTAAATCCATACCATCTAAAATCAAAAACAGGAGGGGTTCCTGACATGGGATTCTCTCTTTCTCTCTGCCCTTCCCCTGCTTGTGTTCTCTCTCTCTCTCAAAATAAATAAATAGATAAAAATAATAAAGAAAAGAGGAGTCCCTGGGTGGCTCAGTCAGGTAAGTGTCCGACTTCAGCTCAGGTCATGATCTCGCAGTTCATGGGTTTGAGCCCTGCGTCTGGCTCTGTGCTGACAGCTCAGAGCCTGGAGCCTGCTTCGGGTTCTGTGTCTCCCTCTCTCTCTGTCCCTCCCCTCCCCTGCTCATGCTCTGTCTTTCTCTGTCTTGAAAATAAATATATTTTATTAAATTATTTCTCTTAAATTATATAACAACATGGAGAGATGTCTGGAAGGAGACTCATCAAATGTTAAAAATGGTGAGATTTTGAATGATTTTTTTAAAACTCTCTTTTTTGTACTTATTTTTTCCCTTGAAAACTTTTTTAATGCCTAAATTATTTTTATAAAGATGGGAGATGGTTTTTAAACAGGTAGGCTTCTCATAGCAAGCATGCTTTCTCAACCATTGTGAATCTCTCCCTCTGTCCTTCTGTGGTTGACTTTCTGAACTGAGAAACAGGACTTTACGTGTCTTATTGCTAAATCATGTTTAAAATCAGCCCAGCACCATGGCCAACTGAATTAAACACACACTATACTGGTTTTCCATTGAAGTCAACTCATTTAGACATTTTCTGAGCATGTTGTAAATCCTAGGAAAAACAACTAAGTTCCTTGACATAAAACTCTCCGAATGAAGTAAATACTCAAGAAATGTTTAGTGACGTATTAAATATGGAGATAATAAGAGTAGTAATTATAACACAGCAAGCCTTTTTCCTAGTTGTACCAGGTACTATTCTCATTTCTTTAAATATATTAACTCACTTAATCCTCACAACAACCCTAGGAAGCATGTCCTTTTCTTGTTCATATTTTAATAAATAAAGGAATTGAGGGTCAGAGAGTTAAGAAATTTGCACAACGTTTGCACAGCAAGTGAGGCAACTTTGGGAAACGGACTCCGAATCCCTGTTCCAAGGTGTCTGTGTTCTGTCCTCCTCCCTGGGCACACAGCAACACGACATTCCGCAGCATCCCTGGCGACCAGGTGTGACACGGAGCTCTGGCCACTGGCATGGGCTCAGCCTCTGAAACCATCCCATGGGCGCTCTGTGCTCTCTGTTCTATCCACAGCGAGTGGGGAAGACTCCAAGGACCTAGAAGTGGTGGCGCTCCCCCAATCCTGGGTCCCCGTGGCCACCATGGGGCCAGGCAGGACAGCTGCTTCAAAAGAAACTGCCAGGAGGACAGTTTCCAGAGCTGACGGCCTCTGGGAGCCATACCTTTGGGATATGTCTCACTTCTGCCCAGCCACCCAACCCCTGACTGAGCAGGGAGGTGGAACGGGGACTTGCCTGGCCAGCACAAGACTCAACAACAGGTAAGCTTGGAGCCTCTGGTCTGGCTGGGACTTTCTTAAAGCACCAGTGTCGCCTGTGCCTCTTCCCACTCACCCTGCTTCCTTCCCTCCAAACCCCAGCCTTTCTTGAGGAGTCAGACCTGCCCATGGTCAGAAGATCCATCCCGCCTTTCTCTGCTCACTTCCCCCTGTACTTTCCCTGATGCACCTCTAACTCCATCTGGGCACCTGCTTCCCAGAGTGCCCAACTAACACCGCCCCCCATCACCCCGACCTGTGCTTGACTATGACATGAGCGAGAAGTCACCTTCATGTATGAAAGTACTGGAACACAATGGTGTTTGTTACTGTAATTAGACTGCATCGACTAATCACCATTTGTTCTAACCACCTGCTGTAAAAATTTTGAAATGTAAGAAATCAAAACACCTGGGAAACTATTAGAAAAAAGATGAAACTTTAAAGAGAGACAGAAAAAGATTACAGGAAAGGACAGAAAGCACGTGTGCTGTGCATTTAAATATTTCCCCTGTCATGCAGGCCACTGATGTCGAACCAGAGTTGAAAGGACATCAGCAGATATAGCTCTGATTTATGCACTGGGCTGTCTTAGTCCCCTCTGTCCCCCGTGCCCAGCCAAGGGCCTGGATCCAAACAGGTGCTTAATACATATTGGCTGGACAACATTACCTGTGTGGTGGGTGCCATCCCTGTGGATGGATACGACCTGAAATAAAAAGTAGTCCTATCTGTATCTTTGTCCCAAAGAGCATATTAACTCCAGCCATCTTGAGTTTTTCACACCCTATCCTCGGGGTGATGGACAGACCATCTGCTTCTAGAAGCCTCCAGAGAGCCAGACTGTCCATCCTGGATATTGAAAAAAACTGGCATTTCTGTATTCCCCCTGAAGTTGTCACTCTGAATTCCTGGCCAGCTGCAGACTGTTATTTGAGGATGATGGGGCCACAGCACACATCTCTCCCCTGTGCGGGTAAAGCCATCGACGCAAATTACAAGACGTTTTTCAGGCTGGTGGATGGATACAAACTGCGTTTCGTGGTCAGCTGTCAATAAGTCCCCCCACATATGCAGGTGTGACATTTTTCAAAGTCAGGGTCACACACACAAACCATGGGCCGGCTGCCTGTCAGGAGGCAAGGGAAGGAGACAGCAGTGATGACAATGTTCCTTTCCACAGGTTTGCACAAATATCACAGGTTGTCAGCCCTTCCCCTGGGGATGGGGGCCCAGGTCGCCTGCTGAAGAGGGACTGCATGCCAGCCATGTGCCACTGAGCCACCTCTGCCCCTTTCCACCCCACACATGCCTCCACAATACCGAGGGGCACCCTGGCTCCATGTTTGCTGAAGGAGGGTGGGGGATGGGAAGAGGTTAAGACACTGCCCCTGCCCTCAGGGACTTACATTCTAGAGGCGGCGAGAGGCACAGAAACAATTTGGTAAAATGTGGTGCAAGGCACACAGTGTTGGATCAGTTACAGAGTATGCATTTCCTCCAATAATACTCAACAGGGATGGGGGAGGTGAATAAGAGCCAGGTCCTGGGGCAGGTGCTGGGGAGGGCCTCGGCCATCAGGGAGCGTGGGAGAAGACTGAAACAGAAAGCTGTAACCCACGGCTGGAAAGAAGTGGGAACCACAGGAGTCCACGAGTCATGCAACAAAGGAAGAAATATTCAAGTCACACTGACATATTCTGCCTAGACTTCTTGGAAGAGGGTGCATTCAAGCCGAGCCGTGAAAGGTGTGGAAGAGACAGAGAGGACAGGAAGGCACAGCAGGCTGAGCACTAGTGCGAGCGAAGGCCGGGAATGGGAAAGTGCCGGGCATACCAGAGAAATGGTCTTTGCTTCTGGGGCGGGGGCATGGGGGGCAGAGGGGATGTGGCAGACAGGAGCAGTGAGCCAGCACCCTGGGGAAGCTTGGACAGCTGGACAGCAGGTAGGGCGGGATGTTTTCCTTTGGGCAGCAGGAAGCCCTTTCTTTAATCAGGGCAGTGCCCAGGTGAAAGCTGGTTTCACACAAATGCCTCTGGAGGCTGGGGTAGAGGAAGGAGGCCTGGGGGACGACAGAGGAAGTCAGCTGGGAGGGAAGGACCACAGTTCAGATGTGGGACCTGATGAGGAACCCGGTCCGGCACCCCTGGGAAAAATGTGCCCAGAGCAGAGCTCATTTGTCAGGCCCCTTAACTAAAGGGTTCTGAGACTTGGGTTTGACCAGCACATGACATCACCAGGACCCAGTCCAATGGGTGAATCTCAACAGCCCCCTTAATGGGACCCAGTTGTGGGGAAGACCAGTGAGGAAACAGACGAAAGAAAGCAGCAGGATCCGGTCCTGCATGAAGTGAGGCCAGGCCTGCCACTGCCTGACCCCGTGACCTCCTCCTCACTGGGCTTCACTTGTAAGGTGAGAAGGTTGAGTTAGCAGATTTATCAGTCAGGAGAAGCCAGGCTCTGCTGTGGCAACAGACATGCCCAGATTCAATGGTCATTGCTTCTGGGGCAGGGGCACAGGGGAAAACCTATAAATCTCAATGGAAAACCCACAAATCTCAATGGAACGCCCCAGAAGTATTGATTTCTCTCTCAGTGAGGGGGGGCTCGATGCATCCCAATAACTCAGAGGTCCAAACTCATGGGACAACCGCCATCTTAAATGTTGCCATTTGCCAAAGGAGAAGAAAAAAGAAAACTCTGGAGAGGTTCAACCAGCAATTAATTGGAACTCATTGACCAGACTTGACCCAGCAAAGTCCCAGGGACCCAAAGTGCAACCTGGCCAGCAAGAGAGGGCACCTGGGTGTCAGGGGGCCTACAAATGACTGCCCGCCTTCATCCCTGAATCCCTCCTGCCCTAACAGTCTGTGTGTGGGTGGTGCTCAAGGCCAGAGCTTGATTCAACTTACAGGTATTGAACTAAAATTTCCTTAGCATTGACCTATGGCCCAGGCACCATGCTAAACTCTTTATAGGCATTACCTCATTTATTATTCAGAACGGACCTCGTTTAATATTTGCAATGACCCTATAAAATGGATACCAACACTGCCCCTCATTTAACAGGAGAAAATACAAGTCCAGGGAGCTTACCTGAAAAGCTTGAGGTCACATGACAAGTTAAGTCCTGACCCCAGGACTCAAACCCAGGCCATACAGCCTCTGCCCCTTACTCTCTGACTGTCCAGGAAATGGGGTAAAATGCCTGGTGATACAGTGGGTGGCTGTCACTGGGTGTTGAGGCAGAAGCCTGCAGGAGGAGGCTGTGGAATGGATTACTTCACCGAGTGGAGGAGTAAATTAGTAAAAGACTCTAAGCCTGAAATTCCGTGGCGAAAGACAAGGAGACAGGGAACACGGAGCAAGTCTTGGGAATAGCAAACAGTTCTCTGGGTTGGTGCATCCATGGGCGAATGAAAGACAGGAGAGATGGATTGGAAAGGGGGCTTGAGCACCCAATACAGGGCTGCAGCCTATTCAGAGGGACGCAGGGAGCTTCTGTTTTGTTTTGAACCAGTTTAATCATTTTTAAGTGCACCATTCAGTGGCATTAAGTGCACCTACAACATGGTGTGACCATCATCAGTATCTATTTCCAGAATGTTTTCACCATGGCGAACAGAAAAGCTGGGTACCTGTTAAACCTGGGGGCCTTGTTCAAAGGGCTTAAACTGATAATGATATCACCAGAGCTGAGACTTGAAGGGCAATATGAAGGCAGAGAGGCTGGGCAAGGGGCTGGGTCATGAGGCCAGCGTGGGGGTCTAGGCGCGAGATGGCAGGAGCAAGACCAGGCAGTAAGGGAGGTGGAGGGAAGGGTCAGATGCAGAAAACAGAGGAAGGGAAGCCTCAGAGGGAGAGGGAGAAGGGAATCCTAGGTTTCCTCCAGGGTCCTGTGCATTCTGGGCCACTGGGAAGTGAGGCAGAGAAGCCAGGAGGGGATGTGGGGCCCTGGGGACACTGCCGAGTCCAGAGCTGAACAGATGCAAGTTAGGGGCTGGCTGGTTGCACATCCCAGTGACTCTCCCTGGGGCACAGTCCAGAGCTGTCCCCGTAGCGCCCCCCAGAGGTCTGCGCCTGACGCGGCTTCCTGCCTGCACTTAGTCACTAGACGCCCGCCTGGAGGTGAGTGGTGACTGCAGGCCTGAGGGACTTGTCACCTCCTCGGCCCACAGCCACACTCATCACTCAGGAGGCTCGTCCCCCATCAGCAGCCACTCACTCAAAGTTAATTATGAGCCTCTCCTGTCCTCCAGCAGGGGACAGAGCAGTCACTCCCCTGCCTGATGGATGGAGGCCGGGCCTCTGTCACGCACCATCACAACAAGGGGGCTCTACTCAGGGACCTTCCAATTCCCCAGTCCTGTGATATGCCTTTCACCTCTGCTGCAGGCACCTGTCCTCTGTTTGTTTTTTTTTATGTTTTTTTAATTTATTTTGGAGAGACAGAGAGAGAAAGTGTGAGCAGGGGAGGGTCAGAGAGAGAGGGAGATACAGAATATGAAGCAGGCTCCAGGCTCTGAGCTAGCGGTCAGCACAGAGCCTGACTTGGGGCTTGAACCACGAACTGTGAGATCATGACCTGAGTCAAAGCTGGATGCTTAACCAACTGAGCCACCCAGGCGCCCCTGCTGCAGGCACCTGTCTTCTGAGCTCCTTTCGGGAGGTGGTTTTCCCAGCGCCTCGGTACTGGGGACCAGCTCCCCCAGTTCCCCTCCCATGGCCACCTGACCCCAAGGGCGCAGCACTGACCTCATACGGAAGATGACTTCAGGGGTCCCACTTGCACAGGCAGTCTTGGGCCCAGCTGTGTGCCCATCTCAACCCCTTGTTCCTGTACCCTACCTTCTCCAAGTCTGAAGTTCTAACACACTTTTCCAGGTCTGCATCCCCAGGGCCTGATCCTTGCTTGTCCCCTACCATCCTCCCCATGGCTGAGGTCCTGCAATGTGGTCTCCAAGCCCCTGGGGCACTGCCCACCCAGGCTGCAGCACCTGGGGCGGCCCCTGGACCCTGACGGTGTGAAGCTTCTCCCTGCCTAGAAAGCAGGCAAAGGGGTTTCAGCTTGAAGCCTAGCTGGAAAGACAGACCAGAAAACAGATACCACCGACAACTTCCCCAGGAGAAGGAATTCTTTTGAAGAGTGGGACCCAGGGAGGAAGTGTTGATGGGGGTTAGAGGGAGACTCTAGAAAGGGGGGCTCATTTGCAGACTGGGGCCCCAGAAAAGGCTCCCGTAGGTCTTGGGGCAACACTTAGGGATCAGGTGCACTTAGGGGTAGGATCCACTCTGAAGAAGCCCCTTTCCAAGACCCCTTGAGCAGGTGGAAGGCCAGGGGTGGGCCCAGGTCCTCTGAGGGCAACCTGTCACAACCTGGGTGGGGGGCTCGCACCCCTGCACTCCCTCCTGTGTAAAACAGACAAGCAGCACTGAGAAGGGCAAACTCTTGGGCACTTATAAGGGCTACATGGGACGGAGCCCTTCGCTGGCTATTAATGTTGTGTTTATTCAGTTTGTTGCGGCAGGCATTTACTAAGCATCTCCTGCAAGCCATGCCCTATGTCAGGCGCTGGGAAAACAGAGGGAAACAAGTCAGAGCCTATTTTTAAAAGCTCACAGTCTAGAGAGGATGAGAGAGAAGCCAGGGAACAATCATGGCAGGGGAAAGAATACTATGAAAAGGGCTGCAGTACGGGGCCCAGAAGAGGCGACTGAGCCCAGTACCAGCAGCCAGGGTAGGCTTCCTGCAGGAAGAGGCACTTATGCTGAATCTTGAAACACAATGAGAAATCAGCCAGATGGAGAGGGTGGAGGAGGGTGGCCCACATTGAGAACAATGTGCATTCATTCCCTCTGCATGAATTTCATGATACTTACTATATGTCAGGCACTGTGATAGGTGGTGGGGACGCAGCAGGGAACAAAATCCCCACCCTCAGAGAGCTTCCATCCCCCCATTCCAGTCAGGGAAGGAGAAAATAAATAACTGGGGTAAGTAAAATGTTAGGAAACATTAGCCAATGCAGTGATAGGTAAAATGTGTTACATGGTGATGAGTGATAAATGGAGAAATTAAGTGGGGGGACAGGTGTGTGTGTGGGGGGGTGAACTGTTGGATCCCCTGTCAGTAATGACAGATACCCAGCAGACAGCGCGGGGAGCCCAGAGAAGGTGAGAGGCAGTACGGGACGGGGGTGTCACGGCACGGAAGCAAGGGAGGCCCACGTGGCCGGCGGGGCAGCAGACAGCAGTCAGGAGAGCATCATGGGGAATTAGTAACGGTAACCTTAATTATCATTAAATCAGCCCTGCTGCTATGGTTCCTAATGTACTACTGAAAGTCAAAGCATCTAAGAACCCTAATAACTTGGGGAAAGTTCCCCTCCAAGTCCAGAGGCATCCAAGTCTGGCCAGTGAAAACAGCCACTCAGAATCCCAGCACCTGAGGGATCGAGAATCCTCTAGATGGCCTCACCCCAGGTTAGCGTGACCTGCTGGAGGCAGAAAAGCACAGGAGGTGATGGAAACAGAGGCGGGAAAACCGCTGAGCTGGAAGAAGGGTCTTGGAGCCCTGGACCCAGGACCGGGGACACAGAAGCAGCTGGACCAGGAGCAGTCGCCCGGACTCCACCTTCTTCTGCCAATCCTGGCTGGTGCCTGCTGGGCAGGTAGGTCTCCATCCTCCTGAGCCTCCCGCCCTCACATGGCAGGGAGCAGTCAGGCTGGATGGGGACATCGCAGTCCAGGGATAAAGGACCCCCAAACCTAGAGCAGAGTCTGTCCTGGACTGAAGCCCTTGGGCTCCTATCGGTTTGCTATTTGCTGGGTGACTTGATTCAGCCCCTCCTGTCTCTGGGCTTCAGGATCCTGGTCCTCGGACAGCCTCTAGCATCTCCAAGCTCCAGGGTTTGGGGAGGTTTCTTACAGGCAGTAGTTCGGTCTCTCTCGAGTGGGTCCTACCAGAACCACCCCCCCAAAACTGGGCCTAGTTCTAACCATGAGAGGACCTCCACTGGCCCAGACACAGGGCAAAAAGTAAGGCTGCCTGTGGCCCCCACGGTGCCCCTCCCCTCAGGACTCTGCACCTTACGCATCAGTCCTGGCCCTGGGCCCTTTCCCAGGTGGAGGGCAAAGAAAAATTACCTTCATAAATCCTGAAAAGAGAACAGGAGGATTTTTCAGTGTTTATTCATTTTCATGCAGAAAAAAATATGATGATTTTTTTCCCCCAAATAGCAACCTTGCTGTGAAATTCTTACTTTGTTTTCTTTTTAGGTTTAACAGACCTTCCTGGGCCTTAAAAAAAAATTATGTGAATGCAATTCTTGAAATTAAAAAAAAAAAGCAAGGAGGAAGTGAAATGAGGCAGATAAAAAGGATAAATATTGCATGATTCACTTAGATGAGGGACATGGAGGAGTCAAATTCACGGAGACAGAAAGTAGAGTGGTGTCTCCCAGGGGCTGGGGGAGGGGCAGAGGGGGGCTAGTGTCCAATGGGTACAGAGTTTCAGTCCAAAGATGAGGCGTTCTGGAGATGGACGGCAGTGACAAAGCACGAGTGTGAATGTACCTGATGCCACCGAACTGTACACTTAAAAATGGCTCAAACGGTAAATCTGATGTTACGTATATTTTCCCAGAATTTGAACGAAACAAGCAGGAATGTGATAATATCTTCCCAGGACTGGTCTCACGGCCTCCCCGGAACCTCAGTTTTCTCATCTTAAAATGGGAGAGAAATCCATTCCTTTGTACTCTTTGAGCCTCGGTATGGAAAGAGAACGCACGCCTTTGTTCTCTGCAGGCCCAGGAAAGTGTTTTTACGAATGCACCATCCAAAGAAACTAGAGAGACATAAAATTGGAACGCCATAATGAATACAGAGAAGCACAAAATGGCCTCGCGTCTGGAGGACGGACTGCGTGTGGTCAGCAGGCTGGAGGCCGCCTTGCCCAGCTGCCGTCTGCCCTCTATGCGTGAGGAAACTGGAGTGGGGAGGAGGGCAGGAAGTTGCCAAGGGCACCTGGCAAGTCCCCAAGCAAGCTGGGGCAGGCCCTTCCACCCTAGACACTGTGCTCCCCTCGCCCGGCAACAGACCCCAGCTCCTGAGACCGCATGTGGTTTCCCCCATCACAGCCATCCCACACCCTCTGTGCCTGGCCAAGCCTAGCACAGGTGCTTCATTCTGGAAGCCTCTACTGGGTGAGATACTCCAGCACCCTCCAGAATGGAATGGGCCAGAGCAGCGCCTGGAGTGTGGCTCTCTAAGGACAGGGCTATACCCTGTACCTCTGGAGCATAACGGTCTAGGGCCCTACTGCGAAGCCAGGTGCCTGGTTTCCAATCTCCCACTTACTGGCCAACTGGCCTTGAGCTGGTTCTAGTCAGTTTACTTTCCTCAGGTCCTCTGGGGCCCTGGCACACACAAGGTGCTGAGGGGATGTTGGCTGGGCACCCAATGGGGGAATAAAAGGAGTCGTGGTGGGCTGAAGGGTAGATCCTGGCCTGTGAGTTCCTTTCTGGGGCTTCACATTAATTTTTTTTTCTTAATGTTTATTTATCAATGAAAGACAGAGAGAGACAGAGCATGATTCCAGGAGGGGCAGAGAGAAGGAGAGACACAGAATCCAAGGCAGGCTCCAGGCTCTGAGCTGTCAGCACAGAGCCCAATGCAGGGCTCGAACTCACAAACTGAGATCATGACCTGAGCCGAAGCTGGACGCTCAACAGACTGGGCCACCCAGATGCCCCTCTGGGGCTTCACATTAAACACACGACACTGGAGACCCCGGGACAGTCTCTGCTCCGGCTGGTCCTTCCTGAGGCCACAAGAGGGGGATAACCTCATGAGCCCCCCACTCTGACTCCTCTAAAAGCCTGGGCCACCCGTGCGGTAGAAGGAGCGGGTGGTGTGGTCACAACAGGCACCATATGGGAACCTGCCCCTCGCTATTTCCAGCCGATCTGTTGACACGACAACAAGGCTTCCCGACCCCGCCACGCAGCCTCCGATCCAGGGCTTGTGCTGTGTGCCAGGCGCATCCTTCGGCAGCTGCCTCCAAGGTTACAGGGGCGTTTTCGCAGACTCTGTCAGGACCCTTCCCCTGAACAGCAGCCCACAGGGATGTTGGGCCAGGCATCTCGGTGCGGTGGGCACGGGAACTGGCAGCTTTGCTCTTCAGAACCCCAAAGTGGTGCTTATTAAGCAAGCATAGAGGAAGGAGTGACCCTACCCCACCCCCATCTCAGAGCTTTCCAGGAAACCCTGGGCCGACTCATCTTCCCCAACAGGCTGCTGGTGAAGGCCCAGCCCTATGGCTGGCTCAGGCTCGAGATACTCATATTTTAGGAGCTGTCAGGCCAGGAAGGGCTCACAGAGGTCATCTGGGCCACGGGATGCACTGCTCTGTTGGGGAACCCAAGAGGTGTGTCTTATCTAAAATCACACAGAACCCCCTACTATGGGAGTCCCTCCCCCATGTCAATACTGCATCCATGTTGCTCTCAAATAGGTGAAAGAATGTGCTGGATTCTTTTGCATAACAACAGAGCACACTGAATTGTATTTAAATGTTTATTTATTTTGAGAGAGAGTAAGCAAACACCACCAGGTGAGGGGCGGAGAGAGAGGGAATCCTAAGCGGACCCTGCACTGACAGCTCAGAGCCCAACACGGGGCTCAAACTCACAAACTGTGAGTTCATGAGCTGAGCTGAAATCAAGAGTCGAGTGCTTAACTGACTGACCCACCCAGGTGCCCTCAGAATCTTATTTTTAAATCAGCAACTTTGTGATCATGAACAACATGCCAGGAACCACACACACGGACTGAGCGCTCCGCTCCTGAGGCTCACGACCTGCCAAGCAAAACCCTAAACCCGTCACAAACATCATCTCAAGTAGCTGAATGTTTATAGCACCCCTATGTTGCAGATTTGGAAGCAGCAGCTGCGAGCTGAGCGTTGATGTACTCAACTCAGAGGCACACTAAGAGCAGGGGGAGGGGGGAGCTGGGCTTGGAGCCTGCCTGGCTGGGCACTTACCCATGACCTCAGAAGGCCTGGGAGGTGGGGACACCAAGGATGACGCGGCAGCAGGCATCCCTGAGTCACCTGGGGTCACAGCACTGACGAGGAAACTTCCAGCAATATGCTCAGAGAAGTGAGGGCGAATGAAACCATGCAAGGGGAGGGGACGGGCCCCTGAGGTAGCGGGGAGCAGGAAAGAGTATTCATTTATAAATCGTTCTGAGAGCCCTGCCCAGAACTAGGTACTTTTGATCTCACTATCCATCCACCTTGCTTGAGGATCTCTTAGGGGACGGAGGGTCAGTGACCACAACTGCAGAGGCTGGAAGAGGCTTGTTGGAGGAGGACGCTTCCTACCTAAGAAAATGCTTTAATTTTCCACAGCTCGGGGAAACGCCTCACCTGCTTCCCGGGTTAAAGTATGCACTTCTCCATCCAGGGAGCTCACCCACACTAAATTCTCCACATTCTCTTGAAAAGGCATGGTGGGGGGTGGGGGGAGATGTGCCGCTAACAGAGAGCATACTAGAGGACAAAGGAATTTCGTTAGGAGGCCGGCTGATGCAGTCTGCTGAAATAAATAAATTAAAATGTGGCATTGTTGTCTCTTTGTGTACGCTAGTTTTAATTACTATTTACAGAACAACAGAAACTTCACATGTGCAAGAAGAAACACAAATTCCCAAACTTGGGCGTCGTCATCAGACTCTGGTTAACAGCTCTACCTTGGGGCCCTGGGCAAGTGGCCTTTCTTTTCAGCGGTGGTGGCGAGGCCTCACCAGGGGCCCGGATACTCCCAAGTGCCTTGAATGCTTTTCCACATGGCTGGTGGATGCACGGATCTGAAAGCCCATCCACTGATCATGAGTGCAGTTAACCTGGGGGGCAGCATCACACCTCACCTCACCCCCAGCGCCCACCCATGGGCCAGGCCGGATGGATGGGGTTGCTCTGCTTGGTCACAGCGCGTGTGCACGCGTGGGCGCGCACACACACACACACACACACACACACGCACACGCCACCCCCACCCTGACCCTGTCCTCTGCATGGTTTTCACTCTTTTATGAACCAGTCCACTGGCCCCCCACCCCTAGGGGAGGGCATACCTGAGCCACCTGTCTCTCTTTCTTTTTTAATTTTTTTAAAGTTTTATTTATTTTTGAGAGAGAGAGAGAGATAACACGAGGAGAAGGACAGAAAGAGAGGAAGACACAGAATCTGAAGACAGCCTCAAGCCTCTGAGCTAGCTCTCAGCACAGAGCCCAATGCGAGGCTTGAACCCACGGACTGTGAGGTCATGACCTGAGCCGAAGTCAGACGCTCAACCGACTGAGCCAGCCAGGTGCCCCAGGAGCCATCTCTCTTGGTCTCTGTGCCTGACTGAGCAAGAGAGAAGATGGGCGCCCTCAGTTGTAGGTTCAGAGGGGAGAGACATGGAGGGTCTCACTCCCAGGCGGGGCCTTGTGGGTGAAGAGTCCAACCCAGGAATTTCAAACTCTGTTCCACAGGAGTCCCTCAAAGTGAGCACTGACATAGTGTGACCCCACTGGGCAGGGCTCTGGATCCCCACCACCACCTAGCCAGGAGGGTTCCTTTCTACCGATTTTATATGCTGGGCTTCCAGGGAATTTTGTTCCAACGGAGGGGTCTGTAGCTCGGCAGGAGAGCAGAAGCCAGCAGACGGGAGCAGAAGAGGTGGTTTGCCATGCAACCCTGCCTCTCGTCATCAGCCAGGTCTGCAAAACCCACAGCCCGCAGTTAGCGCTCTAGGCCTCGGTGGCAGAAAAACCTCCAGGAAGCAAGTATAAGCCTACAGTTTCAACACAGGGTGAGGGGACCAGGGTTTCCTTTGACCCGTCTGGGGTTGAATTACACATGGCCTGTGTTATACTCCACTGAGACTGCTATCACGAACACCAGGGACCGGCGGCTCAAACAATGAACACTGATTCTTCATGGTTCTGCAGGCTGCGAAGCCCATGATGAAGGCACTGGAAGATTCTGAGTCTAGTGAAGGGCCACTTCCGGTTCCGAGAAAGCCTGTCTTCTCCCTGCACTTTCACACGGCAAAAGGGGCCAGGGGGCTCTCTGGGGTCTCTTTTAGGAGGGACACACACGTCCTTCTTGAATGTCATACTGAGAGGTGCCACGTCTGTCCCACAGAGCATGTGGCCCAGACCCCTGATGCACAGGTGACCCAGTTACACAGTGACCAGCCCAAGGATGCGCAGCTGTGAACCCAGGACACGCACCAGACCACGAGGCATGCTGAGAGATCGGCAGACAGCAGCAGAGATGCACAGAGTGGAGAATGCCTGGATGCGGGGGTTCCCATTCTAGGAGGCCTGTCAGGAAGGGGGCAGGCGCATGCTTGGTAAGTACTGGGCATAAGCACTGGCTTCCCCGAGGCGGTTTACTTCATTCTCCTGCAGGTTGTATCTGAAGCCATCCGTAATAAAAAGCTCAGGGGGAGAAAAACAAAAAAAGGAAAAGAAAACCCTGCAATCTCCCCTTTCCTCATTTCAATGATCCCTGGAAACACAGGACCAAACACCCAAATCAGCTAGGAAGAGAGCTGTAGGGGCTGCAAGCAGAGGACAGCTCCCACTTCCGTCTGTTGGGCAAAAAATATCTTCCTGGGCAGTATTTCCAGGCAACTTCATCCCTCCTACAGCGTCAACCGCCTCCTGCAGGCAGTAAACCCCAAATCCTGACCTCCATCCCTGCTGTGCCTCCATCCCTGCTGCACATCTCCAGCTGGGTGACCCACAGCTTCAAACCCAGACTCACCACCTTCCCCTTAAACGGGGTCAGTGTCCCAGAGGGCGCACTGCAGATGTGATTGGGAAAGACACCCTGAGATTCAGACCCTGAGAAACTCACTTTCTCTCTGTAAGCCTTCCGTATAGGTATGGCGCTCAGCAGGTGCTCAGTACACAGGAGAGCTCAGTAAATGTCAGCCATCGCTATGGTTAGTATTGATATTTGCATTAGGATTAGTATGAACATTCCCCTCCGCAGGTCCCCCAAGCCAAAGAATCAGGAACCGCCCTGGACTCCAGGTTTGCATGGCCCCTTGCACCCAGGCAGTCTCAAGTCCTGAAGGTTCTGTTTTCTGTACCAGCATCTCTGCCCCACTGGCATGTGCTCCTGCCTGGCCTTGTCCTCTCTGCCCTGGATGGCAGGCAGGCTCCTTTGCCCCCAGGTTGCTCTCTCTCACTCCTGCCCACACCTTTCCTCCAGAGTGAGCTCCTTAATGAAAAGCTGATCTTGTCACTGTGCTCAAAGGCTCTGAGGTCTTCCAGGGCCAAAGGCACTTTGTTCAAAGTCCTTCCCTTTACCCAGATGGCCTCCCACCCCCGACGCCTGGCTGGCCTCCCCCGTCCCTGCCCAGACTCCTCAAGCTGGTAGGCAGGGTTCTGAAGAGTATCTCAACTCTGCCTGTTCAGCAATCTTCCACCTGGAACGCCTGCTCGCTGGTGAGCAGCCCCTTACTCTGTCTCCAGGGCTCAGCTCAGGTGGCCCTGTTTGCCCAGGTCCCCCCTGACCACAGCAGGCAGCTCTGAGCACCTCTGCCCCGGGCCCCACGGGTCTCACACTTGCTTCTGGAACATCACCAGTAGCGGTAGTGCCCAGACTCCTGCACACAATACCAAAAAGGAATTAGAATGCCAGGGTAGTGGTCATATTTTATTTTCTCATATAAGGACATTAAAGAACAAAATAAAATGAACGAACAAATCCTAACATCCTCTATCACCGTGATTTAATTTTAAAGAGGATATGGTAAGTAGGAAGACGAGGAGAAAAGGAAGAACACCACCTCCAAGTAATGGATGTTCTTTAAAATAACATTAGCTCTAGGGAAGGCTCATCCTTCTTTTTCTCAAGCCACCATGGTCTGTAAAACCTCTGTCAAGGCCAGTATGGGCCAAGGACCAGTCACTGTGAGTAACCCCTGGGTTGTCCACATCTCTCATGAGAGACTGTGAGCCCCCAGGAGTGAGGCTGAGCAGGGAGGTGCTCAGTGAGTTCACGGATGGACAAACGTGCAGGCGTGGCTGCCCAGGTCAGCAGGAGTCAAGGCCTGCCCGCTCGCCAGCTGCCTGGGACCGTGACTTCCGGTAACACACCGTCCCAAACCAATCCAGTCCCAGAGAGGACCCCTGGCCGGGCTGCTGGGTGTGCTTCTTCGACTGCTCCTCTTAATATCACACAGGAAACACTCCCTACAATAATAATAAAATACAAACCTGCCCAGGCACTTGGGAACAATTTGCGATTGTTAAATAATTCAATGGGAGAGGGGAAAGATGCAGGAAAGGGAACTGAGCCCCTCAGAGAGAAGCTTGGTTTCGTTTTCTTTGTTGCCTTTTTCTTTTCTTTCTCTTTTTAGCAGATTACCTGTACCTGCCACAGTCTTTACTTTCCTGGAACACGGCAAATAGGTGCTGGATTCCGCAAAGTGGGGAGCCACAGTCTGTAGCAGAGAGCCCTGGACACTAGAGAGGCACAGGTGCGGCCCTGGGTGCTGCTGGGCGACCTGTTTGGGCCTCAGCACCCTCACCTATAAGGTGATTCCTCTTCTACCTGCCCACTAGCATGAAGCAGGGGGGCCGAGACACTGGTGGCACAGGCTCTGGACATCCCGAGACTGAGCAAAAATGCAGGCGATGGCTGCCAGTAGCACTGTCACTGTTGCTAATGACTGATAAAAAGTGTGAACTAAGAAAGATACGGGGTGCCTAGGAATAAATACCCCGCTCTCTGGCCTGCCTCGCACAGCACGCCTCATTTCCTTTGCCAAGACATTCCCTGTTTCAGGGAGATAAACAAGATCCCTGAAGACTGTACGTACATAATTCTTCCGGCAACTTCCTCCTGGCCTGCTGCAGCCAAGATGGGAGTGGACATTCTCAAGCGAAGAATCTGATCTGGAACAATGTTTGCACAGGGTTTCCTCACTAGCCAGCAGTTCATTCATGCCGGGGAGAGGAGGAATTTAATATTTCTAATTACTTTTTAGGGAGTCGTTTACCCCTGGAAATGTTGTAATTGATTTTCATCCAGTTTCCCCTTGGTTGATATTATTCTCCTAAGACCCTGACTGAGCCTGCCAACTACACGTCCTTTCCTCCTCTTCATGTTCCAGCTGTGTGTTGGGTTTCTTCTTTCTCTTTTCTTTTCTTTCTTTCTTTCTTTCTTTTTTTTTTTTTGTCCTCCTCCAAGGGCAAAGATCATGCCTGTGATTTCTGGATTCCAGCCCTGTGCCCAGCACGTTGGTGGAGCTAAGCCAGTGCACTGGGAACAAAGACCAGGAGAAGAAATTACTTCCCATACCTATGCTTTTTCTTCTAACTGCAGCTCAGAAATCCCAAATGGTTCGGGATAAGAAACGGGCCCAAAGCTAATTAATTTTGCAAAACAGACCTTCCAGAGTAGCGCACAGGATCTTCAGAAAGAATATTCTGGTTTTTACTCCCCACTGAGAGCTTCAGGGACCGCAATTAGAGTAGCGTGAAGCAACGGACTCCACTCCAGTTCACTAAGCCTCAAGAACGTTCCCACTGATGAGTATGAAAATAACATCCCATTCCATTTTCAGATATCACCTCAGATTCAGATCCATGCTTTGCCATGGGTTTTTTTTTTTTTTTTAAGAAGCTCTGTTTGGCTTGGTTTTGGCAACAGGAAGCTAGGACATGGAGGTGTGCCCCACCATAGGGTGGTGTTCTTCAAAAGCAACACTGCCAAGTGCATCAGAACCATCTACCTGGGTGGGGGTGGCTCATTACAAGGTGGTTCCCAAGCTCTTTTCCCCAATCACCAAATAGGAAACTCTAGGACTGTTCTAGTTTCCATCAGCATCTGGATCTGGATGCACTCTAAAGTTTGAGATCCCAACTCATTTTCCTGACAAGGATGTCTACTCAACACCCCCTCCCCAGTGCTCCCAGCCGCCCCCCCCCCACATTCATTCCTCAGACTTTGATTAGTAACTATTTCTGCAAGATAGGGCATCAGTGTGACTATATGGGGTCCCAAGGACTGCAGTCTCTCCATAGTTCTCAGGGTCTTGTCTGCAGCCCAGTGCTCCCCTTCCCCTTCCTACAGTGGCCACCAGCCACCCTTTAGGCTCCTGGTATTTCCTTTTGTTCCAGAGGATCATGTTTTCCAAGTTCCACTCTTCTACTTGCAATGTGCAAAAGGCTGGGCGCCAGGACAGGCCTTAAGAACCTGTTTGTTAATTGCCCAACATTTGGCGACACCTTCATAAATTAGAACCACTCACTGGAAAGTCCTTCCTTAAATGTGCATTACTGAATGCTAACTGGACATTAGTGCTAACAGCAGTAACACTAATGCTAGTGATAAGATTCCATATATAAAACCCTTTCCAGTTTACGAAGACATGTCACACATTTTCCTTTTGATGCTCACAGTCACCAGTAACACTGACAGTGCAAACATCATACTACTTGACAGATGGAAAACTGAAGCTCAGAGAGGTTAAGTGATCTTCTTAAGGACCTACAGCTAGTTGACTGCACGGCTGGTGCTAAATCCAGACCTCTTGACTCCCAGGAGCCAATCCAGTGAATAATTATCAGGCACCCACTATGTGCCATTCACCACACTGGCGCTGGGGATGGAAGAGCTGACCTGGTCCCATGCTCGCTCTCATGCCCCAGGCTCTAGCCATTCTCTGTTTACCATGCTCCTTCCGACCACATGCCCACCACATCTACTGCCACCACCCCCATCCCCAACCTATGTAATTCCTATTTGAGCTTCCTCAGCAATGACAATTGCCATGGATTCCTTCACTGCATCTGCCCAACAAATGGATGGATGAATGGTGTGCAAAGATGCTGAACATCCCAGGCATAGTTAATTGGACATGGTACGTAAACCCAAGCCATGAGCTAGCCACGGACCTATCACTTTGTGGGTCAAGGAACAATGAGCTGGCAAGGCATGGATTTCTTCTTTTGAGAATCCGAATTTGGCAATGTTAAGGAAATGAGGAAGTGCTCTCAGAGCACATATCGCTTCCTCCCAAACCTGGTGAGGTCCCCCTTTATATATGTTCACTTCACCGTGTTCCTAACCCTCATGCTCGTGGTCACGCTGTATCTGTCCCCCAAGTTTCATCGCAGTCTTGTTTACCACCACATCTCTGGTACACTCAAGGTTAAACGAACAAATGAATGAATTGAATGATGGATGACCGAGGGGCCATGAGAATCCACCTCATGACACAGCTCACAGGTGTACCGATAGGAGAATGGGTCCCAGAATCAAGGAGGTAGGAAGCAGACCTGCTCAATTTCTGGTTCATCTGTCTAAATCCACCACTGAGGCTCCATCCAGGCCCTGCCTACGAGATAGGGGAAAATAACAGTGTCCCTGGAGAGAGCCATGTGGGGAGAGGATGGGCCATCAGAACCCATGAGTTCAGCCTACAGAACCTGGAGCTGGTCAGCCTGAAGGAGAGCTCACTTGGGGGCTGATCATGGCCTCCACACTCTGATGGATTCTCAAAAGCAGAAAGCACAGATGCGGTTTGTTTCATTCCAGAGAATAAAAACAGAACTATGTGGGGAGGGGGGAGGAGGTTGGGTAAGAGAAGCTATAAGGAGGCATATATCAGCTGAAAATGAACAACTTTTTAAAAACCAGGGCTATTTAGACATGGGATGAAGAGGCGGCAGGCCAGCCATCCCTGGAGGTGTCCAGGCATCAGATGTCTCCCCTGTGGGATGGGCATAGAAGAGAAAGCACTGGAAGGCCCCTTCTAACCCTGAGAGTCTGGGCTTTTGTTCTCACTGCCACAATTACGTACATTCTGATGTAGCTGTCACAACCTCATCTGTTTCCTGAAGAATATGACAAGCTCAGTTTTATGAAGAAAGTAAACACAAGAATCCCAGCCAAGGTGGTATCACAAATTAAATTCACATCTTGAAATCCCTTCCTCCCCACCATACCAAACACATAGCAAGGATCGCTGAAATGCAAAAATAGAAAAGTTGAAGATATAAATGACTCAAAAATAAGATACAATTCTCAAGGAAAAAAAGAAAAAAGCCCCATAGCATGGTAAGCGAGATGAAGCTGTGGGTTTGGTGGGCTTGATGGGCTCTGGGTGCAAAACAGCCAAAGGTCCCCAGCAGCGAGAATTCTCCAGGACAACAGAGACTCACAGCATCCCAGAGAACACAGCAGCAGAGCCACATGCAATGCAAAGGGGAAGCAGAGCCAAGCTCACTATTTAAAGCAAAGCAGGTAGGGAACAGCTTCTGCTACTCATAAGAAAAGCTGGAACAAAGTTCTACCAACTGCTGCCTGGCACTGCAGGCCACACGAAGCTGCATGCCTGTGGGTGGCAAGACAAGGAGGCAGAACAGAATGAAGGACTGAATGCGAACATGGCCCTAGTTATTCAGTCCTTTCTGTACCCAGGGCCTTTGTCATATGACTTTGTCGTGCTCTCTATCAGAAGGTGGAATCTACTTTTGCATTTCCTGAAACTGGGTTGGCTGTGTGACTTGGTTTGGCCAAAAGAATACAATAGAGGTGACAGTAAGCTGGTTCCAGGCATAGCCCTTAAGCGCTACCAAAGACAGTTCATGATGAATCAATAGCCAGATGGACAGCAAACTTCTCGTCAACAGCAAGAGATCCAAAAGACAAAGTTCTGAAGGTAAATTACCATTTTCCTAGAATTCTATACCCTGCTAAACTGTTACTTTGAGAGTAAAAGGAACACAGAGACATTTTAAGACACCCAAATACTAAGAGCATTGACCACCTTTCACCTCTACCATTTGCACTGAGTACTACTAAGGGTGAACTCAGCAAGCAGAAAAGTGAAACCAGAAAAAGAAATGGAAGGCAAAAAAGAAAAAGAAAAAAGAAAGAGAGAGAAGAGAAAGAAACAAAGAAAGGTGAGCAAAGGCATTGGTAAAATTTGTTAGCAAATGTAATTGTTAACTAATGGCCCAAAACTATTTTTTTTAATTAGTGGACCCCAAATTCTAGGGAACAAAAAATACAGAGCAGATATTTAGGGGTTTGTCAGGCATTGCTACAATGCTTGCCAGATTTAGTAGAGGAGAGAGATACTGTGTAACTTTAGATTTTAGGAGGAAAAAAGAAATATAATTTAGAATGTGTGCTAAAATGCGAAGGGTATAACCACGTCAGCAGAGGAAAAAAAGGGGATGGCAGAAGGAACACCCAAAATAAGATGGTAGAAATATGTCAGCAATCACAATAAATATAAACCAATTAAAACCACCTATTAAAAGACAAACTAAAAGGAGTATACAAAATGGAATGCAGAATTTTATGTACAGTATGCTGTTTATATAAAGCTTTAAAAATACTATATATTGTTTATGGACATGTACATCTGTAGTAAAATATAAAAATAGAGATGGGAAAAATACAACCAACTTGCATACAGTTGTTATTTCTGTGGAAGGAAGAAGGGGGAGGGGCAGAATGGGGTTTGGGTTGCATCTGCAATGTTTCAGTGCTCTGCAAAATGAGATCTGAGGAAGAAATCTTCACATTTTTCCAATCATAGTTGAAGGTATAAACTATATTGTCATTATATATTTTTTCTTCTTCTTGTATGTTTGAAATACTTTGTGACACGTTTTCACATTGGAAGGAAGGAGGAGAGAGGCAAGGAAGGAAAGCAGAGAGGGAGGGAGGGTAGGAAGGATTAGTTTTGACTATGGAGCCTTTGACATATGACTGCCTCTCCCAGGATTAGTCAATTCTCAGAGATAACAAACAACTAGCCTGTGAGCCTTTTATATGCAAGCCAATCCAGGGTCCACACCCCCAACCACTTCATCTTGGGGGGCTCTCATCTCACACTCTGGGCCACTATCCACCTGCCCCAGTCACCCCAGAACCATGTACCAGATCACTAAGGGCAGCCCTAAGCCCCTGAGCCCAGGGAAGTCATTTCAACCAGCCAACCCTAAGCTGCTTACTCTGCCTCCCAGATCCTTCCCATGGAAACTACCATGAGGGCTCTTGCCCACGTCTTCCCTCACTCCCTCTGCACCCTGCCTGGGGTGGCCTGCTTCCTGCTTCCAGGGGGCATCTTTCAGCTCAGGTCATGATCTCACGGTTTATGATTTTGAGCCCCGCGTCAGGCTCTGTATTGACAGCTCAGAGCCTGGAGCCTGCTTTGGATTCTGTGTCTCCTTCTCTCTCTTCCCCCTCTCCTGCTCATACTGTCTCTCTCTCTCTCTCAAAAAATAAACATTAAAAAAATAATAATAAATGTTTAAAGACAAAAGAAAATAAATCCCATGAATACTGTAGATTATCAACCAAGTTGGAAATGCAAGCCCCTCCCACCTTCCTGCCCTCCAACCTCGCCCTCCAGGAGCTGTCCTGGCCCACTCCCAGCTCTCCAGAACCATCCGTGCTGTACACTGCCCGGACATTTCCATTCAGACCACGCGGTGTGTGCTAGGTGCCTTCCCACGTGTGCCGCTGAACCCTCTAAACAGCTTCATGAAGGGGGGGGTGATCCTTGCTCCCAGAATAACAGCCATGGGCAGGAACGTGGCCGGAGCCTGGCCGCCGGGCTTTGCATCCTGGGGGGTCCACCATCTGTGAGCTCCGTGCGCTTGGGTGACTTGGCCTCTGTTCTGGGCGTCAGGGTCTCAGCACTAAGAAATGCCTACTGCATGGTCAGTTATGAGAATAAATTCACTGACACAGGACAAGAGCTCTGAACAGTGCCTGATACACAGAAAACCAATAAATTATTTCCATTTTACAGAGAAGCAAACAGAGGCTCAGAGAGCTTATGTGACTTAGCAAATCCAGCAGAGGATTACGAAATCAAGTGTGGATTCTCCTGGGGTCATGTGAAGCTCCCTGTGAAGACACAGGGCGTGATAGTGGTGGAGGGGGGTGGTATTCTCCCCTGTGACTTAATTTCCCCAAATGCTTGTTTAGTCTTTATTCTCGTCTGACGTCTGCTTTTTCCTCTCGCCCTGCGAGCCAGGTGGCATGCCGTCACTCCTTACCACTAGCTCGCTGCCTCCACGAACCGGACACCCACTCCTACCTGGTTGACTTGCTGTCGACTGGGAAACAAATATCACACGGCTGGTGAGAACAGTGAACAGAACGAGCGAAGCCCTTCGCAGAGCTCCCATTCATAGACTGACTGAATCTTCACTAAAGTCTTCTCCAGCAGCGGCTCAGGGACCCCCAGACTCCAGACTGGGTTCCGGATAGGCGAAGCGGCGCCGTCCCCGCTCTCTGGATAAGTGAGGTGCTGATGTATGACTATGTTTTCCATATTTTTAAACAGAAGTTTCTGACTTGGGCATTTTTCAAGTTCCCTGCTCTCAACATGCACAGCCGTGCCCCACGGCCCCCATGGCACGGTGTGTCGCTTCCAACACCCACATTTCAGCTTCCCCAGGAACCCCACTCCATTCACATTCTGAAAGCACACAGAGGACCTAGGATCATCACCAGGTGCCGGGTTGCATTTAAATGACTTCCCAATGTCCCACAATAAATCCACTTTAGGATGGATGCTCGCAGGTTGCTGTCAGATGTGTGTGTCTGAATACTAAATTGTGCTGCAGACCCAGAGGAACCAAAACACGTCTGGGGCCACAGCTCTAGGCCGAGCCGTGGGGCACCAGGCGGGGTGAGACCCAGGCCGCCCTGAGGGAGTGAGCATCAGGGGAGTGATGGGAAGTTCCGTGAGGGAGTCAAAAAGGAGATAAAGGATGTCCAGAGGAGGGTGTACAAATGCAGTTTGGGGACAGGTGGGGACACAGCGTGCTTTGTGACTCCAAGGGCCTCTAAGATCTCCGACTTCCTGGTTACACTCTGGTGCTGGGTGAACTCACAATGAAAGCGTGTGCATTAGACACACACTGTGGCCCACGCAAAATACCAAGATTTAGCAGGAGTGACAAAGGAGATGGGATTTTCTGGCTTATTTTGCACAATCAGATAACTCGGTTCCTAAATGGATTTCTTTAGCTTCCATTCTCTGATTAGATCACCTCAAAATCATTACCTCTCCTTTGGTGAATATGGGAGCCCCAGATCATCTGTAACCCACCCCCCCAAAACACGGTTCAGTAAAACAAGCACTAAAGTCACAGCAGGAGCAGGCTGAGAGCAGGAGCCGCGACATCCACGAGGCGAGTGGGCTGCTGGGGGACCGGTTGGTTAGGAGTTTAGGATGAGAGGCCCAACATACTTGCAAACGGGTGGGCTGTAGGTGGGTGGAAGCGGGTGTGGCTGACAGGGGGTGGGGTCTTTCTGGAACTGCTGACCTCCTGGGAGACCTGGATGTGCAGTCAGAGACGGTGTCCAGTGAGGGCCCACTGCCTGCAGCCCATACGACCTGGAGGAGAAGTCCCCTCCCCAGCCACAGCCTGGATTTGCACATCTATAAGATGGAATGATATCCATCCCACCGGGTGGCCAATGAGGACTCACAGGAGAAAGGTATGAAAAAGCTCATTAGTCCAGTGCCTGGTAGGTATAAAGAGCTCCAGAAATACTGCTCCCAAAAAATAGCTGTTACTCTCACTCTTGCCATCATTAAGAAGCATGCCTTTACCCACTCCAGGAGCCTGCATCCCCACGGCAGTCAGGGGGAGCAGACTGATCCGGTGACCCCAGTTCTCGGGGCTCGGCCCTCACGAAGGGCATCCACCTTTATTCCCCAAGATCCCTCTAAATGGCTTAATAACAGGGGCCCTCAGAAGGGAAGCCAGCACGGCATAATTACCAGTCTCGTGCCCTCCTTGTAATCTTGACTTCGTGGGGAATGTGTGATCACAATAGTTGGGGGCTTGTGCATGGTATTTAATTAGGCAGATGAAAGCATGTTGGAATGAAACAATAGTATCTCTAACTTAATGGCCTGTTGTGTGTCTTATCCCTAAAACCATGACAAAGGATGCTTCCATCTGAAGGAAGAGAGAGCCTGTCCCTCCCTCCCTCTCTCTGTTTTTCCCCTGGGCTGAATTCCAGTTAACATGGTTCCCATCTTGACACCATGTTCTAGTGAATGAGCCGTGCTCCTTTATGGGCCACTTGATGGATGGGATCCGGAAGAGGAGGGCCTGGAGGGCCACGGGCTTCCGGCCTAGGCTGCCCCCAGCTCTACAACCTCAGGCCAGTCCCCTCCCCTCTAAAGGGACAGCTTTAGTTTAAGCCTACCCTGGCTCTTCTTTCTGAAAGTAAGACAGTAGAATTTGTACCCATGGGACCCAGATTTGGAGGGAGATTTATAAAATTAAACACGGTTTAAGATGGGATAATTAAACATGATAAAAACAATGTCCGATTAAGAAGCATCCAGAAAAGAGATATTAGTAGGTAACAGGATGATCTCAGAAGTCTTGTCTAGCTCTAAAATTCCATTATTTTAATTCTGGGCTGCAAAATGCCAACATTTACCCAAGTCAATAAACATCAAGAGACTGATATTTCATTGGAATCCAAGTCTGATTTTTCAATATTGATTTTTGTGAAGTCAATTTTGGTTTAAAGTGCCTTTTTAAATTGGTGTTCCTGTGGTGTCAAATGTCAACATTTATTTTTCCAGAACTCTCTTTCCTATGGGGACTCTGGTCAGCGAAAGAAGCTTTTTGATAGTTGGGTGTTCCTGTTTTCCTTGCTTCTGATTCAGGGTCCTCATTTACACTGTAGGGTGTGTTCTTTTTTTTTAACCAAGCCTTTAAGTTTTCTGTTGGGATATGAAAAGTAATTTCTACTATACGCGTGCCCATCATGAAAAAGCCAGAAGAGGACGAATGGGTCAGGGGAAGGAGGAGGATTCATTTGTCCTCCGGCTGAAAGCTTAGAAAGCGCTCCACTTTCGGCTCACCATTCACCTGCAGTGTGACCTTGCATTGGCCACGCACCCTCTCTGAGCTTTGTTATGTGCAAAAAGAAAACAACAGCAGCTACTTTACAGAGACTGTGGGAGAAACAAATATGATAACTCACGCCAGTGCCTGGCCTGGAGCCCAGCCCGCAAATGCCATTCAGCAAGTGGGATTGCTCCTTGAATCATTTTCCCTCCACGGCTACCTTTTACTTAAAAATGCTCGAAGCTACATAAAAATGGGAAGAACAGGACAATTAACCTCCACATACTCTTCGTCTGTTCACCAATGATCAGGAGTTTCCTACATCTCCTTCTTTCTCTCTTTCCCTGGTGTTTCTTCCTGAATTACTTGAGTAAGTGCAAGTGTGGGTTGCAAGTGCAAGCCTAAGACCACTTTGGGATGTGTCTCCTGGGGACTACGGATTCTCTCCCACATAACAGTATCCCCACGATACACCTAAAAAAGTCATGTTCATAAAGTAATATTATTTAAAATAGGATTTGTACTTAAAACTTTCCAACTGTCCCAAAAATGTCTTTTATAGTTTTGCTTAATTCCAAAAAAAAAATGTTTTTAATTCACACGTCACATTTGGCTGTCGATTCCTCTTTGCCAGTGTGTCCCCTGATGTTTAAGTGCTATGAGATTGGGGCGCCTGGGTGGCTCAGTCGGTTAAGCATCCGGCTTCGGCTCAGGTCAGATCTCGCAGTTCATGGGTTCGAGCCCCGCGTCGGGCTCTGTGCTGACAGCTCAGAGCCTGGAGCCTGTTTCAGATTCTGTGTCTCCCTCTCTCTCTGACCCTCCCCTGCTCACACTGTCTCTCTCTGTCTCTCAAAAATAAATAAAAAGCACTAAAAAAATTTTTTAAGCGCTATGAGATCAAAGGCCCGCCCAGAGCAAGCAGGGGCAAAAAGGCAGATGATAATTTGGCAGAAGAGGTGAGAAGGAAACCTGGGACCCGGGCGTGACTCCTCTCTGAGCCAGTGGCTCTGGGTGACCTGGGGCCTGATGTTTTCAGCACCTGGAATTGGGCCCATCTCAAGATCTGTGATCACTCTAACTGAGCAGGTTGAGGCTTAAGAGCTTTTGAAGTCATACAGAGCGCGGTTCGAATTCTCCTTGGTTATAAGTGGTGTGACCCTCAGTGTTACCCTCACATTATCGTCGGTCTCCCAGCCGCAGGGTCCTCATCTGACAATGAGCGTGCCACCACGAGGGTCTGCCTCACAGGGACATAATTCATAATTAAACATCATCATTTGTACGAAGCACGAGGCACAGCGGCAGGCACACATGCAGTAATGGATCAGTTTAAAAAAAAGACAATATTATAGTTATAAATTTTCCAGAAATTATGGACTCTACAATCAACACTCTTATCTACACAGCAATTACCTTCGGCTTATGAAGAGCCCTTCAATATTTATGAAGCACTTTCTCTAGTTTCTCCTGTGGAATGGAGTCTGGGGAGGTGGCCGCATAGGGGACAACGGGCTGAGCAGGTTGGCTGAACTGACCGGGCTGAGTGCAGACCCAGGACCCAGAGGGGCCCCATCCTGCGGTGCCCTCTTGGTCTGAGCCCTTGTTCTGTCACCACGGCATCAGCACTGTGCGGCTCCATCCATTCCTGTCTTCAGAACACACGTCTTGTCTCATGTGAATGTCCAGTCACATCTGGACACACCTCGCATCCTGCAGTGTGAGCACAAGACGGAGGCTGAGCTCCTGGGAGCGTGCGTCCTGCCTGCGAGCCAGATGTGCACGTGCTCCGCACTGTGACACAGACAAGCGTGCCGGGCTGCAGGCCACATTAGAGGCAGAAAGCCACCGCTGCCACCGTCGGACTCCTGCCGGCCTACTAAGTGCTCCTGCAGCAGAAACGTGTCCCTTTACACGTGGAGCCAAATAATGAGCACCAGAGATGGGGGTCCCTTCTCCTCAGCTTCATTTTTGAATCATTAACCACAAGAATCAAAGTCACTTTGAAAAATGGCTTTTCATCCGTCATAATTTTCATTTCCTCAAAGAGAAGGCATACAGTACTGGGCAAAAAAAATCAATGCTTCCCCATAATAACGGGCCTACAGAGATCCGGGGCTGAGAGCCATGAGGAGCAGGAATGGAAGTTTATCTATACGATCCATCAGCCACGAGAGTCTTGAAAATCAATACTTTAGGGGCTGCATTAACAATGCACAATTTTTTAATCAAACTACAAAACAACTGACTATCAGGTTTTACAATGAAAACTGTGTCTTGTCATTAAAAAAAAAAAATGTCTGCGGGCATGCCGAGTGAAAACTGTATCCTTTTATCTACTTAAATATTGTAACTATCAGAGCCTCCTCCATGTTGCAAGAACCTAGCCACTCTTCCTCCATCCCATCAACGACACATGTATTTATTCTGTAGCCACCAAGTCAGAAGCTGGAGCCGGGACAGGAAGAGGGAATGGTGGGTGGGGGTCAGCTCCACGCCGCAGCGGGGCAAGCTGCTGGAGAAACAAGGATGCGGAAGCAGATAATATGGCAGACCGTGGCATTCCGTGGCTCACAGTCTTCCCCGTGGTGCCCTGTCCCGCTCAGGATCAAAGCCCTGGCAGCAGCCCCCACGTGGCCTGGCCCTGGTTGGGGTCTCCCTGATGTCACCTCTCTTCAGCCTCAATGGTTTCTTCACCGCTCCTCACACACAGCTGGGTCATTGTAACAAATTACTACAACTGAGGGGACGGAGACAAGAGAAATGTGTTCTCTCCCAGCTCTGGAGGCTACAGGTCTGAAGTTAAGGTATTCGTAGGGCCATATTCTTTCATAAGGCTCTAGGGAGAATCTGGCCCGTGCCTCTCTCTCTTAGCTTCTGGGTAACAGCTGGAAATCCTGGGTATTCCTGGTCCCGTAGACACATCACTTCAATCTCTGTCTCTGTGGTCACATGGTGTCCCCGTCCCTCTGTATGTCTCTCTCTGTCTTTTTTCCTCTTCTTACAAGGACATCAGTCATACTAGATTAAGGACACACCCTACGTCAGTGTGACTTCATCTTCACTAAATACATCTGCAATGACCCTATTTCCAGGTAAGGTCACATTCATAGATACTCAGGCGTTAGGACTTAACATGTCTTTAGGGTGGCAGAATGCGACCCACAACACACACTAAGCCTCAGGGCCTTCGGCTCTGCTGAAGGCTCTCCCCTAGGTGTCCAGTCTGCACAGCTCACTTTCTCGTGCCTTCTAAATCTTCACTCAGATAAAATCTGCTCAGTGAGAATGTCTTGATTGCCATGTAAAATGACAACATCCCCACGCCACCCCCACAAACTCTCTATCCACTTGTCTGCTTTCTTTTCTTCCGTGTTATGTATCTTCTATCTGACTATATAAATTGCTGATTTCTTGTCTGTCTCTCCTCACCATGGTAAACTTCATGAGAGCAGAGATTTTTGTCTGTTTTGTGAAATGTATCTCCCATACTGAGAACAGTGCCTGGTGTGTAATAAGCACATTATAAACTTGTTGAATGGATGGATGGTCCCGTGTGAGGGAAGATGGACATGGGAACACAGCGTGACAATACAAGCAGATGAGGGCCACGAGGCATAGCACAGGCAACCTTGGGAGAGTGGAGAAGGCCGTGGTCTGGCTGCAACGTGGGGAGGGAGGCGTCAGAGGTAGCTTCCTGGAAAAGGTGATATCTGAGTAGCATCAGGAGTCAGGAAGGGCAAATAGAATTGTAGTACTGAGGGTTGGGTGGGAGGGAGGCAGCAGAGACGGGCATCCCAGGTGCCACATGCCACATTCTATGTGACAGCACCACCAGCACCAGCACCAACAGCAACTGCAACTACTACTGCTACTACTACTTCTGATATTACCCAAGTGCACGTGCACCAGGCGCTCTTCTTCTTTTTCTTTAATGTATTTTTTAAGTTTATTTTTGAGAACGACAGAGCATGAGCAGGGGAGGGCAGAGAGAGCAGGAGACACAGAATCCAAAACAGGCTCTAGGCGCTGAGCTGTCAGCACAGAGTTTGACGTGAGGCTTGAACTCACGAACAGCGAGATCATGACCTGAGCCAAAACCGAGAGCTGCATGCCTCACCGACTGAGCCGCCTGGTGCCCTGTGCTTAGAAAAGCACCTGTCTTCACTCACTGAATCATCACAGCCAATGAGGCAGGTGCTCATATTAGTTTCCTAGGACCTCTGTAACGAACCACAAACTTCATGCCCTAACACAACATGAATATAGGGTAGCTTACAGCTCTGGAGACCAGAAGTCCTAAACCAGTCTCGCCAGGCTGGAGTCAAGAGGTCGGCAGGGCCTCTTCCCTTCAGAGGCTCTAGGGGAGGCTCTACCCCCCTGCCTTTGCCTGCAGCGAGAGGCTGGGTGCCTGCTTTCCTTGGCTGCTAGCCCCCCGGCCTCCACCTTCAAAGCCAGAGGAGCGGAGCGACTTCTTCAGGGCTCTCTGACTCTGACCCCCACTTCCACCGTCCTGTCTCCTTCTCTACTCAGACTGTCCTGCCCCCCTTCTCTGGGCCCCTGTGATGACACTGGACACACCTGGATAATCCAGATGGTCTTCCCATCTCCAAGTCTTTAACTTAATCTCTTCTGCTGAGTCCCTTCTGCCACGCAGGGTAAATTCACAGGCTCTGAGATCAGCACATGGACATGTCGAGGGCCATGATTCTGCCCACCACAGTCCTCTTCTTAGGCACTGCTCACGCAGGGACCCCAAGGCCCTCGCTGAGCAGCTCTGTAACTTCCCAGGCCTCCGTGGGGAAAGGGGCGGAGCCAGGACTCAAAGGCACCATCTTGCCACAGAGGTCACACCCCTCCTCCACTCTGTGGGGCACCATGACAGGTGCACAGATCTGCAAGGAACTCTGTGTAGCTGGAGAGCCAAGGACGGCGGGGAGACCACAAGGGCTGCAGCAGGTGCAGCGGGGCAGGTGAGAACGCCAAGGCCCCGTGAGCTGTGAGGAAGCCGGACTCTCTCTGGACGGCAACAGGGAGCCCCAGCAGGGCTGGCCTACCTTCAAATCTCCCCGCACGCTTGAAGGACGGGCGGGCACAGCACTGCGGGTGCCTACAGACATGTCAGAGCACTCAGGTGGGTGCCCCTGAGACAGGAGCTCACGACGTCGGGGGTTGGCAGAGCAAGGGATGTACGAGACACCCTGACCCTCTCAGCCTGCGGTGAAGCTTGAACTTGGCCCTTGAATGGGGCACTGGTGTCCCACCCCATTTCCATGAAAGGTTGATATATTTTGGCCAGAATTCTGAGGAAAACTTCAATTATCCTAATTGTTCAAATACCATCTCCTAGTAGGAAAGAAATGAGATGTTAAACAAAAGGTGGGTGGGTGGCTGCAACAAAGACAGAGAGAGTTGGGGCGGGAGGCAGAGCGGGAGTAAGAGGCGGGGCAGGGGGAGGCAGTGAGGAGCCGCAGGGAGGCAGTGGACGGACCACAACGGACGGACAGAGGAGATGGGAGGCCAGAATGCCCAGGCTACGGGGAAGGGTGGCCATGGACAAAGGCACTGAGAATGGCAGGCTGGGTAAAGAGTCCAAGCCAAGAGCAGAGAGGTGGGAAGCTTGCAATGATGTGCAGGGGAAGCCCTGAGCAATAACCTTTCTCTCTTTGGGCCTCAGTTTCCCCATGTGTACCGGGGGAGATGAGAGATGAGGGATCTGCAGGATTCTCTGCCACTCAGCCTCTCCTGCATCACCAGGCCTGGCACACCTCCCTGGAGGCCCTTCTCCCGGCCTCCTGAAGCTTTGCCAGCTGCCCGCACCAAGGAAACCCTGCCCCTTGTGGAACTGGGACTTGGGAACCTGGTGTTCTGGCCAGCATATACTCTGGGCCAGGTGTAGGGGCTCACAGCCGAGGCCCCACAGAGGGCCTCGCTGCCACGCTGCTTACCCACCAATGGGACACCTGTATTCTCTCCTGCGCCCACCCCCAAGTTCATCTCCACCCGTCTCTTCAGGCAGGAAGTTGCGGACCATCAGCACCCAGCACAGGGCTCCAGGTTGCCCCTACTGCTCCTGCCAGTGGCTCCCTGTCCTCCGACCCCATGTGGCTCGGAGAGCTAGGTGACTGTGGGGCAGAGAGAAGGAAGGCTTGGTGAGAAACCGCCTCAGCCACTTCTTCCTGGGGAGGATCTTTGGGAGGACCTGCGCCTTCCTCTGGGGGTGGCCAGGATGCTCCCCTCACCAGGTTGCTGAGAGACTCAATGACTCCATTACTCACTGGAAGGCTCTACACAGAGGAAGTAATGGTTAAGATCATTCCTCTTTGATGACACACAGCTACAGGCTCAGAGGTCCCTCTGAAGTGTTAAGACAGGCCCATGACCAATTGGATCCTCATTCTACTGGCCCCACAGCCAGGCACAGTCTGGAGGAATGCGTTTATGCAATGATTTCCTTTAATCCTCAGAGCAATCCAAAGAGGGGAAGACTGGTTTATACCCATTTCACAGATGAAGAAACTGAGGCTCAGAGGGGTTTAAGTGGCTTGCCAAAGAGCACGCAATATGTAGTGATCTGAAGTCACACCAAGTCCACCTTCCTGTCCACCCACACAGGAACATGCCACAACCAAGGAAGCCAGAACCAGGGAGAGCAGTAGAGGGGACTTTCCCTGCCAACTAGAGTAGGGGCCCTGCAGGCAACAAGGCCAGCCTAGGCAGAGCCCTACATACAATCTGGACAACGCTACACTAAGAGAAAGAGCCTGTTACAAAGGACCATGTACTGTATCACTGCATTTACAGAGAATGTCCAGATAGGCGAATCCATATAGACAGAAAGCAGATTAGTTGCTGACAGGGGCTAGGAGACCTTGGGGGAAATGGAGACTCACTGGTAGTGGGTAGGGTTTCTTTTTCGGGTGATTAAAATGTTCCTAAATTGACTGTGGCGATGGTTGCACACCTCTGTGAATATACCAATTACCCCTGAACCACGTACTTTAAAATGGCTGAATCATATAACATAGGATTCTATCTCACTAAAACTGTTATTTTTAAAAAAGATATGGAAATGTGTCTGATCTCTGGTTTAGCTCAAGATGAAATCTTAGTGAGGTAGTGAAGAGCCTGGGCTTCAATCCTGCTACTTTCTGTGTGATCTTAGACAAGTTACTTAACCTCTCTGTTTCTGCATTTCCCTAGCTTTACAATCCAAGTAACAATACTCTTAGGATTATGAGATTTGATTTAAATGATGTAAACAAATACCTGTACGTAAAAAGGCCTGTCTCATTGTAAGTTCTAGACACGTACCTGAAAAAACACCAAGCAGGATGGCCTTCAGTCCACCTTGCATGTTGTATGTCAGTGGAACTCCCCCATGACCCAGCAATAGCCCTGCTGGGGATCTACCCAAGGGATACAGGAGTGCTGATGCACAGGGGCACATGTACCCCACTGTTCATAGCAGCACTGTCAATAATAGCCAAATCATGGAAAGAGCCTAAATGTCCATCACCTGATGAGTGGATCAAGAAGATGTGGTATATATATACAATGGAGTATTACATGGCAATGAGAAAGAATGAAATCTGGCCATTTGTAGCAACGTGGATGGACCTCAAGGACGTCATGCTAAGCGAAATAAGTCAGGCAGAGAAGGACAGATACCATATGTTTTCACTCATAGGTCTAACAGGAGAAACCTAATAGGGGACTATGGGAATGGAAAAGCGGGGGGAAAGTTGGAGAGAGGAAGTGAGGCAAATCATGAGAGACTTCTGAATGCTGAGAACAAACTGAGGGCTGAAGAGGGAGGGGGAAGAAGGGTGATGGTCATGGAGGAGGGTCCTTGTGGGGAAGAGCACTGGGTGTTATATGGAAACCAACTTGGTAATAAGCTATTATAAGAAATAAATAAATAAAGCTGCCTATTCTGTTCTGTCCATCCTGAAGTGACCTGAAATGCTTTCTCTTTGGAGGAAGAGAAACAAGAATTCATTCCGTCAGTAAGTATTCATTCTTGCCTGTGGCTGGAACCTTCTCTGGGCTCCCCTGGAGAGCTGAACCAGCGGAGAGGTTACAAGGAAGTGAATTCGAAGACACCACTGAGATCACTTTGCCTTGAGAATAGACGAGAGAGGATATGGAAACCAAACCTGCCTCGATTTGAAACCCCCCTTCTTGAGCGAGAGGAGACAGCTGAGCAGGAAGGATGTGGAACTGGCTTCAAGGAGATCAGCCTCAGCCCCTGACAGGCCAGTTTGGAGGGGTGGCCCTAATGTCAGAGGTTCACATGACGCTCTGTGCCCTCCTTCACTCCTGGGCTTTCTCCTTGAATAAGCTACTGAGATCGGATCATCTCTGAGGTCACCAAGCTGTGATCGGCCTGCATCACCTCCCTGGTCAGCCTCATCCATCCTCCTGAGAATGCCTGGACCACTAGAAGCCCCCCTCCGGGACCCAGGGAGGGAGACTGGGAAGAAGGGCCCCCATGCACCCCAGACACCAGCCTCAATGTCAAGGGTTCCAGGGCCATGAGTGAGACAGAGGTGGGGTAGGCTATTCCCCAATTTCTTGTTCATTGTTCTGGCTAATGCAGGAATCATCTGGAACAATCATGTGGAATACTGCATTCCAGAGGGCTTTGTAAGCTGTCCTCACCTGCCGCTCTGTGAGACTCATTATGAATACCTAACGATTTGAGAAGCTGAACAGGGAAAAGCTGTTTCATGAAGTAGCAACTGCCCCGTCACATGTGCACACAGGGTAGGTGACCGGTGAGCACCCATCAAGGATGTCTCGGAGGGGACGCGTGTGCCACCTGATGATGTACGGTCCCACAGCTGCTCTCCTTGGCTCCTGAACCAGCAGCAGTACCCCCAACCTGAAGTTCAGTCAACCAAAAAAATCGCACATCGCATGAGCCTACAAGGGACCTCAGAGACGATCCAGTCTAGCCCCTCTTTTGTAGCAAGGAAAAAACCGATTTTACAATAGAAGTTAACTTGCCCAAGGTCATGCAACTATTTGGGGCAGGGCCTGGAGTCTTAAATTGGCATGTTCAGTCAGGCCTGAAGTTGGACACTGGCAGCCAGACTTTCTGCTGAAAAAAATACTATTTCAAGACTTTTTGTTTCCATGGATTATATCCAAATGGCTTGATTCAGATAAGGATGCTTCTCAAACACTGAGGATTTTAGAAAAATGTAGCTTTCCCTCAGTACCATTAACAAGTAAAAATCAGAATAGAGGCTTCGAGAAATCATGACATGAAAAATACAATAATAATAACGTATATATGTTTAAAATGATCCCACTTGGACCCAAGAATAAACTGTTTTAATTTCAGCCCAATTTTACAGATGAAATGGGTGGAGACCAGGATAGCTTGAAAGAAGAAGAAACTAGAAGCCTGGGGTGACTTCAAACCTAGAACTTTTGCAATTACCCCAGTGTCCCAAAGCCACCTGGTAAAAGATACACAAATTCTGAAAGGAAGGTTGCTAATTATCTAGGCCAGCAATATTCTTCCCGAATTGCACTTGTGGAGTCCAGAGCCTTCCCTGGTCATTTGCGGGGGTCTGACCAGCTCCAGGGCACCACTCTGCTGTGAAATGCTCGTGTGAAATTGCCCACTTTAAATGGTAACACCTTTCTTTCTTTCTCTCTTACATAAAAAGTACAGGCATTGCAATTTCAAAGGTTTTCTATTAGCTACGCCACTGTACTTGACTTCCTCCGAGCAATCACACCTCACTCTCTGCTCTGTGTGTGACCCAAACCACGCCTGAAAATGGGACTTGCCCTCACATACCACCCTGCCTCCAACACCTCCTGCCAACTACTGCTTCTAGTATCTTTCCCTGAGAAGAAAGGGCAAGTTTGTGGCACGATGGAGTGTGGGTTCTCCGTCAGCCCACTTCTCTTACCTACAGGTCTCCCAGCTTCCTCCTGTGCAGCTTAGGAGGACACATGCAGGTGTGTCCATGTGTGCCTGCATGCGTGACACATGCCTGCACACACAGGCGTGCATACACGTGCACACACACGCACTTCTAAAGCTGCCCCAGCTCCCTGTTTTGTCCTTGTCCCCATCTGCAACCTTATATAGGTCCTGCCTCTCTTAGAGCAGGGCTGAGCCCCTCTCTCCTCTGATCACTGTTAAATTGGTTGCCAAATTTGAAACCGAGTCAAAGCCAGAACCAAGAATAAGAGTACCAAGGCTTCAGATCCTAACAAACCGTTCTGGGTAAGGAAAAGGAAAATTCTTATCACACATGGACTTGAACACTAGGGGTTCATCCAAATAGGACTGAAGAGCTGAGGTTTAATGAGCAAGCAAGTCATTCGTACTTGACAGCTACATATTTTCAAATACATTCCAAGATGATGGGCGCCTGGGGCGCCTGGGTGGCTCAGTCGGTTGAGCGTCCACCTTCAGCTCAAGTCATGATCTCACAGTTTGTGGGTTCGAGCCCTGTGTCAGGCTCTGTGCTAACAGCTAGCTCAGAGCCTGGAGCCTGTTTCAGTTTCTGTGTCTCCCTCTCTATCTGACCCTCCCCTGCTCATGCTGTCCCTCTCTCTCTCTCTCTCAAAAATAAATAGAACATTAAAAAATTTTTCAAAATGATGGATGCCTTTATTTATTTACAAAAAGAAAATAGAGATTATTGGGTTCATGCTATTATTTAAATAAAGACTAGAAGTGGTCCGACAATGAGCCTAAAATTCCTTCTTGCTCTTATTTATACCTACCATGATTCCAAACATTAAGCTGAGCAAGCACATTTACTGCTGGAAGCTCCTTCAATTACAAGCAATTTTCTTTTCCTCATGACTAGATAATATAAACCAGCCTGAAAGGGGTGGCTGTCCTTTTTCTCATACCCCTCACAGCTTCAACATCCTCTGCCCACCGAGTTTTTTGAATGGTTACAGTGGGCATTGATGGTCTCCTACCTACCATTCATCTTCTCTCCCCTGACAGACGCCGGTTTTCATTTGGGCCCACTTTTCCCCCTCAGGGTAGCAGCCAGGGTTGTGTGCAGTCCTGGCCTGATCTAAACCCATCGCAGGTCTGTCCATTTTCCTTGATCATGATTGGTGTAAGAGTGAGCCAATCAGAACACACGGTTCCCTGAAAGAATGTGCTTGGAAGATTTGGGCCAATGAATTAATGAAAAAAAAAAAAGTTTCTTTTAGTTACAAGACAGGACCCCATTATGAGTTGAGTGAGTTTAGGTATTTTTGCTTTCCTGGGCCCTTTCCTCAATCAAGAAACAAATAAGTGTATGTGTGTGTGTGTGTGTACACTAAAAATTATATTTTATGACTGTAATGCTAGAAAGATTGAATTATTACTATTATATATATCAGCACATTTTCTCCAATGTCAAAGTCCTCTTTCTCTCATTTTGCAATAAGTTAAAACATTTCTGTGGGCTTCTAGAAGGCACCGTGTGGACTGTACCATAGATAAGTTGGTCCTTTTACAGGACTGAGTTGACACTCAATACCATCCCCTACTTTGGACTTCTCATTTGAACTCATGGATTTCTTTTCTTTTTCTTTTTAATGCTTATTTATTTTGAGAGAGAGAGAGTGCAAGTGGGGAAGGGGCAGAGAGAGAGAGGAAGACACAGAATCTGAAGCAGATTCCAGGCTCTGAGCTGTCAGCACAGAGCCAGACGTGGGGCTTGAACTCACGAACTGCAAAATCATGACCTGAGCCAAAGTTGGACACTTAATCGACTGAGCCACCCAGGCGCCCCAAGAGCTCATGGATTTCTTAATGGCTTATGCCACTAGCATGGCTTTCTTATTACTGGCACAGCCAAGAGTATCCAGATACCCTGGAACAATGGCCTGGAAGGACTGCTGGATGAGAAGTACGCGTAGAAGGCTGATGAGTCCAAATCTAAATTCAGATGTTGGTTTAAATCCCCATAATGCTAATCTTTCTGGGTCTCAACTTTTGCATCTATAAAATGGGGACAACACCACTGAATAGACAAGATCACTCAATAAGAGATGCACCTTGCATGGGGGGAGGGGTGTCGGTGCCATGGTGGTGCTCACTGGTGGAATCCTGCTTTCATTATGACCAAGGTTTGGCTGTGGATGTCTAGCAAGAGCATAGTGGGAGTGACAGGAGCTTGAGTAGGAAAAAAGGAGGGGACTGCCAACACACTAATACTTTTAATCTATACAGCTGTGCTAACATGGCAGCCACTAGCCACATGTGGCTGTCATTTACATTTAAATTAATTCCGGAACACCTGGGTGGCTCAGTCAGTTGAGCATTCAACTTCAGCTCAGGTCATGATCTCATGGATCATGATCTCAGGTCATGTGCTGTCAGCACAGAGCCCACTTTGGATCCTTTGAGGCCTTCTCTCTGCCCCTCCCTCACTTGCACTCTACCTCTTGCAAAAATAAATAAACATTAAACATTTTAAATTTAAATTATTTCAGATGAAATGCAATTAAAACGTAGGTTCCTATGTTGCCCCCGGCCCCCTTTCAGTAACTCATTGGCCATGTGTGCTTAGTGGCTAGCACTGTAGACAAAGCAGCTGGAGAACAGTCCACCGGCACAGAAAGTTCCATCGTACCGTGCTGCTGTGGGCTAAATAAACCATCATTAAATGCTGTGGTAACATAAAAACTATCCATGCTACCCATGATATTCTGACCGAGAGGATTTTCGATGCAGAAATACGTCATTGTCTTCTGTGGTGTGTCAATACACTCACGAAAACAGCAGCACGGGGCAAGCAGTCCAAAATTCTGTATTCAAGCCTTGATTCTCACCCTTCCTGGCTATGTAACCCTGGACAATTTATCTTTTTTTTTTTTTTAATGTTTATTTATTTCAGAGAGAGAGAGAGAGACAGTGTGAGCAGGGGAGGGGCAGAGAGAGAGAGAGAAACACAGAATCCAAAGCAGGCTCCAGGCTCTGAGCTGTCAGCACAGAGCCTGACGTGGGGCTCAAACTCACAAACCATGAGATCACGACCTGAGCCGAAGTCAGACGCTTAACTGACTGAGCCACCCAGGCCCCCAGGACAACTTATCTTTCTAAGCTTCCGTCTCCTCCTTAAAAAAAAATGAGATCAACAAAAGCTTCTATCTTCTAAGAGTGCTCTGATCACATTAGCTAACATATTCGTTCACTCTGTATTCATTACGTGGCCTACTATGCGTCAGCAGCTATTTGCTCTGCGTACAGGCCACGAAACAAGCAGCGGCCCAGACAGGTGTCCCTGCCCTTGTGGGGGTTATGTTCCGAAAGACTTCAGCAAACGTTACATCTTAATCCTGGTGACAACATTCACAGTCATGGCAACACTATGATTCATCGATGCCCTCAGTGGAGACCTCTCTCTCAATTAGTAAGAGTATAATTGTCATTTTAAAAGAAGCGGGCCCTCTACCTTATCTTCCTCCCAAATATAGATCTCAACTAAGACGTCTTTAAACTTGCACACGGCTTTGGGTTGCATCATAAAACCAGACTTCCCTCTGACATTTGAATCTAATTCAAGAAAAAGATCTGATTTCAGCAGCTTTTAGTCCAGACTTTTAAAAAAATTAATTATGCATGCATTCAACTAGCAATGAGCAAACTTGATAATTTAGGGAGTTTAGCAATTGGATTGAAATTTTACAGCTAATTTAAAGTACTTCACACTACTGACTTCAGACTCGAGGTTATGAAGCTGAATTAGCCTGGACAAGAGCAATTATTCAGCACTTTCAGCACTCATGGCCTTGACTGACTTTTAGGCAACAGTTCATCACCAACTGCAGTTGGCTGGAGGCTAGGATGCCCTGGGGGTATATGTATTCCAGACTGAGTTTGTGCTGTGCTGTCTGAAGCAAGGCTGGGTCTTATTTATCCTTGTCCCCACCCCACCCCCAACCTGACAAAAGTCACAGCACACTCCACACATGAATAAAGTGACTCCTAGTAGAAGGGTCATAATGACTTATGGCTGTGTGACTTCAGGCAAGCTCCTTAACCTCTCTGAGCCAATTTCTTCATCTGCAAAATGGAAATAGTAGCCATACCTTCAGGGCAGTTGTGAAGAAATAAATATCTGGCACATAGTAGGTGCTCAATAAATGTACCTACTTGTCTTATTCAGTGTGGCAGTTTTAGAAACATGGCACCCAACCTCTGAGACTTTCCTCCCCTTGAGAGGTGATGCCTAGGTCCCCTCCTCTTGGATCTGAATGCACTTGTAACTGCTCTGATCAATGGTGAGAGAGAGGCTATGTGACCTTCAAGACTCGGTCAAACAGGCCCTGCTGCTGTCCCTGGATTCTCTCTTGCTATCTCAGAAAGAGGGTTTCTTGCTCTCAAAACCCAGCTACATTTCTGGCAACCATGCAGGGAGGCCGTGTGTATGTCCTCTGCTCAATGGTCTCCGCTAAGCTCAGCCTTTGAATCAACTCAGCTTGTCAAGTCTTCCCAAATCACAGAGCAGGAGAATCTCTCCTTGCTGCAGCCTGTCTGATATCCCGACCCACAGGATAATATAACAAAATGGTGGTTGTTGGGATGGTTTGTTACAAAGCAGTAACTGGAACATACAGTGGGCGTCATTCACTCCACACTCACCAGGCCCTTTCTAGGCACAAAGTCCTGTAGTGAGCTCTGGAGAGCCTCAGGAGGTGCTCAGGCCCATGGAAGAACGTAACTGTAAACAGCTAGTGGTGTGCTGGTAAAGGTTAACAAACACCTGGAGGGTGGGTGAAAGCCCCGCCTTGCAGTGTTGGTCGATTTCATGGTGCAAACACTCTCATCGGCCTGAATTCCAAGCTACTGATGTGAAACATACCAGAACATTTAACATGAGCTCTTACAAGCCAGTGTGAGCTGACTCCAGAAAACCACCATCAGAGCACTCTGTCTGAGATGGAAGTGCTCTGAAAAAGGCAGCAAAAACATTAGGGGCAAGGGGGATTCTGAGTGGTCCACGTAATGGCCGCCATTTTCATTCAAAACTCCCAAGATCGCCTCCAAGAAACAATAAAGAGCAGGAAGAACAAATAAAATGTGCGCCTTCGATATAAGTAGAAGACAGAGATTCCCCCAAACCTCCAATTACCTGGAAGGGGGTAAACAAACTCTTAATCTCAGGGAGAGCAAGTTCCAGAACAAGGGGAGTTTGGGGAAAACTGCAGAGAGGAGAGAGGAGCTAGCAGCAGGCACAATGCGGATCTAAAACCATCCTAGGAAAGGAAAGCCCACCCCTAAGTAAGAAAGCCCTGGAAACAAATACTGGTGGATCCTCCTACACGGAATGGATTTATAAGGGGGCGGTACAGGAAGGTGGTTGTTGAAACATAATGCTCTGGGGGTCACGGAAAAGAAAAGTTCCTTGGGAAGCCACACACTGAAGGGGCAAAGAAATGAGAGGGAGTCTAGAATCCTAAAAAACAAAAGAAAATTGGCAAAGGACATGCACCCCACCCCCTCCTTTTCCACTCAAAAGAAAAAACATCAGGGACAGCGTCAGAGTCTCCCCAATGGCAATACTGTCCCATCTGTAACAGGAGGCTGTGTCCAGGTCTAAACTTACATTGAGTACATATTTTATATACAGCATAGTTTACGGGAATCCAGGGTTCCCTCCTAATCTGTAGCATTCTACATTTATATGGGGTTCTCTAGGAGCAAGATTTGCCTGAGGGCCAAGAGACAATCTGGTCATGCAGCAGGGTGGTGGGTGGAGAGGCCAGAAGAAAAGTAGATGCCATTGAGCTGCTCACTGCTATGGGCAACTGAGGAACTACTGGATGGCTTCTCCAAAGGAGGGAGACCAAGGCATCTATTCTGTGTTGGTCCGGTTCCTCTGAGAAGCAGATGCCAGGGGAGGAATAGATGTGCAAGAGATTTATGGGGGAAAATGGGCCAGAGGCCAGAGATGCTCGGAGAACGTCAGACCACAGTGTGGGTCTGATCTCAGTGCAGGCAGGGGGCGAACAGGAAGGGTGGGCAGTGGGAGAGTCTTAGGCTGTGGTGCACTTCTAGGGGTGCTCAGCAAGGTAGATGGGCAGTCCTTGAGAAAATTGTCCATCAGAAGAGTCCTTCCTCTCTCTCCCAAGAATGGGCCTGCTTGTGTCCCCACTCAGATCAGCACTGGCTCCGAGCAGTCCATGGGAAGCCTGGCAGAGGATTTCAGAAGGGAGCAACTGGAGCTGTGCTCAGTTACACTCAACACTCCTGGGCGGCCAGAGGTGCCTTTTCATAGCTGCCATGTGGAGCCAAGTGGCTTAGAGACAGGGACCCAGAGAAGTAGGCTTTGAGGGGGAACCCCATCAGCATGTACAAGACTGCAACTGAACTCAGGGGTGCCCTGAGCTTGTGGGACAGGGAAAAAGTATCAGTTCAGGTCCCAGTTGGGTCCTCTACCCTGGGCCCTGGACAGAAAAATTATTCCCATTGCTTCGGTCTATCCTTGGGGGAGGCCTGACCAATAAGAACATGGGACTTCTGGGATATATAGCATTAGAAGGTTGAGTACACAGCCCTGGTAGATAGAATCTTTTATACCTATCTTTAGTGAGATGAATAGTGTTCCATGCCCCCCCGCCAAATCATGTCCACCTAGAACATCAAAATGTGACCTTATTTAGAAATAGGTCTTTGCAGATGTAATGGGTTAAGGATCTTGAGATGACATCTTCCTGGATTTCGGGTGGAACGTAAGTCCAGTGACTGGAGTCTTCATAAGATGAGAACACACAGGGAGGCATAAAAAGAAGAAGGGCCAAGAGAGGAAAGAGGCAAAGATTAGAGTGACGGGGCCACAAGACAAAGGACAGAAGGAGCCGCCAGAAGCTGGAAGATGCAAGGAAGGACCCTCCTGTAGAGGCTTCAGAGTCAACGCGGCACTGCTGACACCTGCCTTTGGGCTTGCAGCCCCTCGGAACTGTGAGACAATAGATTCCTGTTGTTTTAAGCCCCCCCAGTTCCTGGCCATGTATTATGGCAGCCCTAGAACCCTAAAGGCCAACAAATGAATAATAAACTATTGTTAGCAAAAACAGTAAATTAGTAAAAGTAAAATAATAAACGAATTCTAAGCCCATCACAAGTGCAGGTATCACAGAATTGGAGGAAGAAAAGGCCAATCGCAGAACCAGCGGCTCCCGGCCACGCCTCTCACCGGGCCACGCCTCTCACCCTCCTTCCAACTGCGGGCTAGAGCTCATTCAGCTTCTCCTGGAACACCTCCAGGGCCCGGGAACTTACCACCTTAAGAAAAAGCCTCTTCATTTCGGGCAGCTCTGACAGTCAAAGCCCTTCCTTATAAACATCAGCCTCCCTGAGATCCCCCAGCCTCCAGCCTGGCTTTGTTCTCTGGTACCCAAAACGCTTCTGACAGTGCGACTCCTACTAAATCTCCTTCCTGTGGGCTACTTGGCCCCAGTGCCTTTAAGGAATAATGTAACTTACTCGAAATACAACAATGAACCAGAATATGCAAATCATCTTATCAGCTGTACTCTATAAAGACAATCCTTCCCTGATTAGCATACTGCTCTGTCTCTATTTTCATCAGGGATTCACAGAACTGGCACACCCAGTGCTTCGAGCAACCACAGGGCATTTTAGGACAGTCACTAAGGCTGGGAGGGCACACCAGGCCACGTTTAGGTGCTGAGAACCGCAAGGGTGGTCCGTCCCTTTGTCCCTTCCTTCCACATACCACCAGAGAGTGACCCCTAGGTACCGGAGCCTGGAGTTGGGGAGGGTGAGAAAGGAGGAGGCCAAGGTGAGAGCAGACAAGCTACAGAGGGAGAGAATGAGAGTAAACCATCATCAAGTAACTCCCCAGAACAAGAGTGTGGGAGACAGAGCCAGAAACACTCGCTAGAACTCTGAACCTAACTCAACTAACTGTCATATTCTAGCCTGAACAAAGGGGAAGCCTCACACAACAGGCAAGAAGTGTGCCTGCCATCTGGTGTGAACTCAGGGTAGGCTTCCAGAAGGAGGCATCTGTAAATTGGGCCTTTAAGTCAGATGGGACAACCAAAATACGAGGGACAGACCAGGAGGAAGGAGCTGCCGAAACAAAGGCAAGACTGCGTGACTGTTCTGGCAACGTGTGGGGAATGAAGACAGATCTAGTGTGACTGGAATAGAGGGATTATGAAAGTATTTGTAAGAGACAGAGATGAGAGTGGAAGTCAAAAATGGATTCAGACTGGATAAAGGGCCGCTCTATAGAGCTGTTCCATCTCCTGCAACCAAGAATTTATGGTGGCTCGTAAACTCTTGTTGCGCTAGAAACACCTGTGCAGTGTGTTTAGCCGGCAGACCCCCAGCCTCACTGCACTGCGCCCCTGGCTCCCCAATGCCCTTGTCTGCCCCACCATGGCCCCCAGTCGGATTGCATGAGTTGGAGGGGAGCCTGGGTTTCTGCATCGTGAATATGCTCCAGCCATGATTCTGAGGCCGGAGGTGGCCAACGTCAACTAGGAAGGTTCCCACCTGTCTTCGTTATGAAAAACAGTTCGGGTGGCATGGCAACATATTAGGTTATGCCAGAAATGCTGGCAGTCTAAGTTCCTATGAAAAGATGCACTGGGGAGAGAAAACCAATTTCAATTCTCCGTCAAGGTACCTGTTGAAAATGAAAGGCCAAGATTTTATCAGAAATTACCTCTGTGGGCAGCACGATGACTTGTGGGACTGCCTGGCCCTCTCCCCAACCCTCAGATTAGCCTTTAACTTACAGAGATGCCCTTGGGTCATTTCAGGCTGAGCGCAAGTTTCAGCCCCAAGATCTTCAGGAAATTGAAGCACACCCTTGGAGAGAAGGCATTCCGTCATGAAGGACATTTTATTTTGTTTTTGAAAAGAAAAAAAAAACAATGGAAGCGAAAAAAGAATTTCAGGAGCAAATTTATCTCAGAGGTGAAAGATCCTTTGGGCCTATCTGCCAACCACTGCTAAAATGTCTCCTTCAAAGACCTAGTTCAGAGGTGCCCAAAAATACAGAGTCCCAGGCCCGCCACTGGAGACTCAGACTCAGTGAGTCTGGGGTGGGAATCTGGTGGTGAGGGACACTTGGAAACAGTGATCTAATTCACTTGGCCTCTGCTCACATACCTCCAAAGACAGGAAGCTCTTTCCCTTCTAGGGTGACCCATCCCAAATTTGAAGATCTGTGACCATTAAAAACATCCATGTGATGCTGAACTGAAAATTTCCTCCTGTGTCAAATACTCCAAACTCTCAGTCTCTGCACGGGCTCCAAGTAAATCCAATCCTTCCGCCTGCACACAGCCAGACAGGAAGGTAAAATCCACATTCAGGAACAGCCTACCGACTGCGTATACTGAATATAAAAACGAAAAGCATCTAAGGCTGCTCTGAGAACCTGTTCCCCTGCACCCGGCCTCCCCTGCCCCTTTTCCTGAGAGAGTAACGATGTTAATAAAAATGATCATTTACTGAATGCTTACTGTGGTCAGCAGAAATGACGCCTCCCCTCCCCAACAGATGCCCATATCCTAACCCTCAGCCTGTCGATGCATTTGGTTACACAGCAAAGGAGGACCAGGTTACAGATAAAACAGTGGTGGCTAATTAGCTGACCTTAAGAAAGGGAGATTCTCCTATATAAGCTGGGTGGGTCCCATGTAATCACAAGGGTCCTTAAAAGTGGGAGGGGGAAGCAGAAGCGTGAGGGCTGGAGTAACTTCTCATGCAAAGGACCACTGGCGGCTAACCGGCTTCCTGGACAAGGCAGGGGAACAGATGCTCCCCTGGGGCTTCCAGAAAGAACACATTCCTGCCACACCTTGACTTCATCCCACTAAAACTTGTGCTGGACTTCCACTGGCCCAACCTGTAAGATAATAAACCCGTGTTGTTTTAAGCTACTAAATTTGTGGCAATTTGTGACAGCCACAATAGAAATCTAATACACTAATACCCTCAGCCTCTGCCTGGGGCACAGCGGTACAGACGGCTAAGAGCCTGGTACCTACGGTGTCTCAAAACAGTGTCCTCCCCCCGCTAGGAGCCCTGCTCCTAGACGTCCAAACAATTGCAACAGAAACAGGCCACGTTCGCCCCAATTATCCACTGTGTGTGTGCTGACGCCTGTCACGGCCTTGCACGACTGGGCTGACCTGTACCATCACAACCATGGTGATGGCAGCTGCCAGGAGACTGGAACTGCCCTGGGACGGAGGTGAGGGACCCAGCACCCTCCCCGCTCCCAGGGAGAGGAGAAGCAGCTCACCTGGCAGTGACACACTTTTCCTACAAACACAGCTCACTTAACCTGGCATACATTTCAGCCTCCCGTCTAATCATCAACCATTCCTCTCACACATGCATAAGCAGAGGAAACATTTTCAAATGCAAGACCCATTTACGGGGGCTCCAGAAAACCCTGGTTCCAGGCACTCTGCTGTAGAGATGGCCTCACACCCACTCCCTTCCTCACCGAGAGATCCAGCCGCCCACTTACGGTGTCAGCATCTCTATTGCCAGCTGCTCCCTCTGAGGGTCCCAGTGGCCCCATTAAAACGGCCTTGCCTCCAAGGCGCCCTGCTGATCAGGGACCTGCCTTGCCCAGCCTGGAGAAAGCCAGGCGCCTCCTTCCTGGCCAGAAAAAGAGGCACTGTGTGGGCAGCCAGGACAGGCCCTCTCCTACCCTCTCCAACTGGTCTGAGGCTCCCTCCATTCTTATCTCTTTTGCTGACAATCACCTCATTTGTATTTAAAAAGGTCTCTTGGCTAAATTCCACCTAATTCCAACATTTAAGACTTGTGTTGTGCTTGAATAAGTTTTGATGTTTTCAAGCTTTGAAAATACAGCCATGTACATACAAAACATTTAAACTATTTGACAGTAATTTCCTCAAAACAGCCAGAAGTCCCCTTGCCAAGAGCAGAGCAGGACCTTATTCACCTTTGGATCGGCGGCATCTCGGGCACCCAGTGGTGGGTGCTTGGGTAATGAGTGCGGAGCAGAACTAAATTCCCTAACGTCCTGGAAGCCTGGGGCTAGAACGCAGACACTATTAGTCACAGACTCTAGGTGGCTTGTCCTCCTGCCCACACTAAGCTGCTAACTACAAACAGGAGTAAACCTGCTCGCAGCACACTGGCAGATTACCCTAATTTTCTCCGCCTGTAAGGCTCAGCTCAAATACCCTCCTCCAGGAAACTGCCCTGCTGCACCGCTTGCTGCCAGTCATAATCTGTCCATCCGGGAGTGATGCTGAGGGACCACCAACAGAACAGTCCTGCCACATTGCAGATACTAGGCATACAAGGAGGATACTCTCGGGGCAGGCGAAGGGCAGGGCCGTGCAAAAGACAGACAAGGGTCATCCTTGACCTGGAGTGAGCTGTGTGGTTTGGGAGTCCAGAGGAGAGAGAAGTCTAACCCACTGGAGAAGAGAGAGCGCAAGCATGCATCTCCTGGAAGGCTTCCTGGAAGTGGTTGCATCTGAGCAGAGTGGGTGATGACCAGGCTATGCAAGGTGGGAGGAACCACACTGCAGAGACTCAGAGGTTCTGAGACATGGGGGAACTGCTAGCAAATTCTTGGGCCTTCGCCCTCCCTCGACCCCCCCCTCCACAGTATCTGAATCATTAGATCTGGGATGGGACCCAATGATCTGTTGTAATACACACACACACACACACACACACACACCAGAAACATATACACACATAACCCCCAACACCACACCCACATACACACCACACACACACATACCATACTGTACATATCCCAAACACACACACACACACACACACACCCCACAAATACCACAAACACAGTCGCACACATAATTTTGATGGCAGGGGTGGGGTGGACAGGTGCAGGGATCCATAAAACAGCAAATGAATTATTATCAGACCTAAATTACCCACTGTAAATGAAGCAACTAGTGTGCACTCAACAAGCTACCTCCCTTTCCTTCCTCTTTGTTCGTAAAAATCATCGCCAAACCTTAACAGAGCAGAGACTCCACTGTGCCCTCATTTTAGCTGGAGCCGCTTACATGCTCTGCATGTTTCTGTGTCTGCTTCCTCCAATGAGACCATGAGCCTTGAGGGACACACACCAAATTAGCACCCTCCGTTTCCAGTGGGCCCTGGCCAGGTAGGCATTTTGTGAATGAAAGGCCAGAACGCAGCCCACTCCAGCCCCCGGCCCGGCCGTGTTAACTGTGTGGTAAGTAGGTCGATGGGCTGGGGGGTCCCGATGGCCTCACCGGAGAGGAGAAGAGTGGCTCAGCGAGGGCTGGTCCGAACGGCCCCACCAGGAAGCGCATCTCCTCCAGCACGCCGCCTCCCACTCACGGCAGCCCTGGGAGCACTAAGTACAAGCCGCCTGACCGTTCAACAAGTCCTTTATGACACTTCTAGACTCTCAGGCCAGAATAATATTAATGAAAGTTTCATGCCCTGATAAATAGTTCATCAGGAGCCAAGGAAGGCAAGGGCCCCACCCTCTGCCAAGTGAGCAGCCTGGGACCCACTGCCTCTTTGTCTCCTTTCTTCACACCCAACCAGCTGCCCAGGGGCACTGGCCGCACCATCTGCTCGTGCCTCTCCATCCCCGGGGCCCCAGCCCTAACGCAGACCCTCGCAGCCTCTAAGCTGGACCGTGGCGACAGGCTCCTCATTGCCCTCTGTGTCCCCACCCTGCTGTGATAATTTTCCAGAAGCCCAGCTAGGAACTTGTCACACCCCTACTTCTAAGCTTGCAACAGCTCCTGAACCAAGAGCAAATATTTAGGCCTGACATTCAGGCCCCTCTAGGGTCTGGCCTAACCTAACTCTCCCTCATCACCCACTACTCTGATTCCTATGTCTCTCCAGCCCAATGAACCACAGATTTTCACCCCATTAGTGAGGTATCCAATTAATTTAGTGAGTCCTGACCAGGAATTTTTTGATAAAATAGAACAGAATATGAAATACCAGAGTGCATTGCACATAGGAAGTTTCCACTTCATAAAAATGCTGTTCTCGGGGTGTGTGTGTGTGTAGGTGTGAATGTACTGTATAACATTGTAAAATGCACATCTTACCATGGATCACAGTCAAGAAGGTTTGAAAAGCGCCAAACTGAATTCCTGGTTTCCCTCCTCTGTGCCCGGCTCACTGCTCCCTCTCCACCTCCTCCTGCACCGTCTCCTCCTCCCCTCGACTCTAGCTGCCTCCATCTACCCAAATCCTACTCATCCATCCACACTGTCTTGGTGGGCTTCTCCCAGAAGAAGACCCTGAGATGAGGATGTTTATTTGGGAGGTGACCCCAAAAAGCACCACCAGTAAGGAAATGGGGAAGTGAAACAGAAAAGGAACTGGAGCATTCCAGAGTGTTCTGTGGCGGGCACCTGCTGTGACACCTGGGCTCAGTCTGCTGGGGACTCGGAGGGAGAGGGAACTGGGGTACTCTTGCACCCGCTCCTGCAGTCACTGCTGCAAGATCCTGGCAGATGGGGGTTGTCAGGGCAGGGTGGGGGGCAGAGTGAGTGTCCAGAGGCTATGGACGGAGCAGTGACCGAGAAGGACATGAAATCTGACCGTACTCTCTGCCCTAGGCTCCTACACACCCACCCCCCCCACCCCACCCCCACACACATCATCGTTCCACTTCTGTGGTAGACTTTCCTTTTTCTATCTTTGTTCTTGAATTTCATTGCTACAAACATTTTAACTGCTCAGAGACTCCATTCTGCCTTTGTTTTAGTCAGGGCCCCTTTTGATACTTGTTTGCTTCCCCCAATAAGACGGTGAGCTCCTTAGACGGAGGGACTGAATTAGCCCGGTACCCGGGGCCCTCGGCTTCTTAGTAACAAAGCCTATATGTTCCTTGGGGAACATCCTTCCTCTGCTCTCAGTCCTCGTGACCCACTGTGTTATCCCTGTGGCCACAGCGAGGGGGGCAGAGATGGGCACTGACCCCACACGGGCCACTGAGGTGCAATCAGGAACTTGAATTTGTTCTGTTGGCAGAAAGAGTCCCTGTAGCTGAGAGCCGTTGGCTGCCATCTTCCCACCAGGGGGAGAAAAGCTACAGGAGAATGTAGCCAACAAGGAATGAAAAGGGGAGAGAAGAGGGGATCCAGGTCCTGGCACCACTGTCTGAGCCTCTGGTGGCAGCCTTCCTCAAAGCCTCAGGAAGATTCTGTTCCTGCCCCGTCAATTCCCTCTTCTGCTGAGGTCGCCTGAGCAGTGTTTCTGTCACTTGCAACCCCGAATCCCTATGGGGGTGGCCTGCCTCGAGTTCTCACTGCACTGGCACCGGGGTGGGGGGGGGGGGCTCTCTGCTGGCGGCACTCAGTAGGGAGAAGAGAGGGTCTAGAGAGAGAAGAGATGGAGCACCATGCAGACACATGTCCCAGGCCACTGTGGTGGCAGGCCGCCAGCAGACACAGACAGACTCTGGTCACTACCCCAGCCACAACCCTAACCTCCAAGAGAGATGTGGTAGATTGTCACACACACAGAGTGTGGAGGACAGAGAGGGGAAAGGACTGGGCTGTGGAAAAGGAGGCCAGCAACCGAAGCGTGTCTGGGGTGCCCAGGCCAGTCTCAAAGGAACCCTGGGCTCTAACACTGGGAGACCTCAGAACTTGCCGGCATATTAACCCAGATTCAGCTCCAGTGAGGCCCCTAGAAACACAGTTTGTCAGAGCTGGGGCACTTAGCAGCATCCTGTCCAGCCCTGAAGAGGTGCAGACGGGTCCGAGGTCACTCAGCAAGCTGGTGGCATTGCTGGAACTCGCAGCTGGGCAGGGGTGACCAGGGGAGAGCTAAAATGTGGTCCAGTTCTTTCCATCACTGCTGTCACATTGCTGGACAGCTGCTCAAACCTTCGGCCCTTCCCACTGCCATCAGTCCCCTCCGTGAGGATTTTCTCCAGTGCTCTGGAGACCAAGAGGAACTGGGTCCCCACCCCACCCTCAGGCTCACAATGCCCCTGTGTATGGAAAAGCCACGATCCCCAGCCCTGGCTAGGACCAGGCACAGCGTGTGGCCAAGACATTTCTAGTTAAACTGAGCACAGTTCCTTGGGGAAGCTCCCTTACTGCAACCAAGCCTGTATATCTAGCACGATATCTAGCAGGACAGAACCTTAAATTACAACGAAACTAGTAATAATAATAATAGCAGCTAAGCTAGTGGTACTTTGCACTGTCTATGAGCCGGGCACTGTCCCAGCACTTCACAAAGACTCACTCATCCAATCATCGACCCTCCTGAGGTGGGTGCTACTCTCCTCATTTTACAGAGGAGGACACATGCACAGAAAGGTGACACGGCAGGCCAGGATGTGAACCCAGTCAGTCTGGCTCCAGGGTCCTCACTGAGGACCACTGTGCAATGCTTCCTCTGGGCAGAAAAGGGTTAACGGAGGAGAGCTGAGCCTCTGTCCCGAGGAAGGACTGTTTGTGAGGCTGGCCACTAGCTCATGGCTGGAAAAATGGATTTCAGGAGGGCTCCCACTATTGACAGAACTGATAAGGGTGGCTCGCGGTGCCCGGATTGTACACACAACGTAGTTTATACTGCATGCCCGCTTTCCTTCTGAGAGTCTGGGATTTTGCCATGTGCTAGGCTGACAGAGGGGGCCTAGGTGACTGCCCCCCAGTAAACACCCTGGGCACTGAGTCTGTGGTGAGCTTCCCTGGTGGATGGCATTTCACACGTTGGCATTATTCACGTGTGATCCTCTGGGAGAGGCTCTCTGAAGCTTGTGTCTGGTTTCCTTTGGACCTCACCCCATATACCTCCCTCCTTGTTTTGTTTTTTAAGTTTACCTATTTAATTTGAGAAAGAGAGGCTGGGACAGGGGCAGAGAGAGAACTGTGGGGCTCAAACTCACAAACCCTGAGATCATGACCTGAGCCCAAGTGGGACACTTAACCAATTGAGCCACCCAGGCGCCCCTATACCCTCCTCCTTTGCTGACTTTGCTCTGTCACTTTTTGCTGTAATACATCATAGCTATGAGTACCACAATATGCTGAGTCCTGGGAGTCCTGCCAGTGTGTCATGTAACCTGGAAGTGTGTGGTCTTGGGGACCCAACACATCCTCAAAAACTCTAAAGGTTATCATTTGAAAGAACAGCAGAGGGGCACCTGAGTGGCTCAGATGGTTAAGCATCTCATGGTTTGTGAGTTCCAGCCCCACATCGGACTCTGCACTGACAGCGCAGAGCCTGGAGCCTGCTTTGAGTTTTGTATCTAACCTCTTTCTCTGCCCCTTCCCCCTCTGTATCTCTCTCTCTCTCCCTCTCCCTCTCTCTCTCTCTCTCTCTCTCTCTCTCTCAAAAATGAATAAACATTTTTTTAAAGTTAAGAATAAAAAGAACATCAGAAATTCTTGACTCCACTGGTTTTGGGTGACATTTTCTCTGCCCCTATTTATATGTTGCATCAGACTATCTCTCTGGGGTTGCAGTGTGGACTAAAGTGAACTGCCCTGCACTGGCCAGCACAGGGTCCCAAGACTGGTAGGGTTCTCTGAGGACGATCTTCAAGAGGACTCTCTCACACCCATTCTGGCCACGTGGGCATCCAAGATGAGCCGTCAGCCATCACTGATACCAACAATGCTGTTTCACTTCTAGGGACAGTGAGGCTCAGAATGGTCATGTGACCCCCTCGAAAACTAGAATCCAGGTCTCTTGACTTCCTATCCAGGGAGCACCCATGATGTGTCCCAGGCACAAGGAATAGAAGAGGCAGAGAGAACATTTTGTGCCCTAGGAGGAGTAATACCCCTCCTGTCATAGGAGATGCTCCCAAACACATTGAGCAAACAGAGGTAACGTGCTGGGTTTGCTAGAAGAATCAGATACAGTCCCCGTGGTCCGGAGCTCACGTCTCAGAAGACGCTTTATTTAAGGGCTCGAGTTCCCCGTTAGCAGGAATGTCAAGTAGAGGCTGGGGGGTTGCCTGTTGAGAACCTTCCTTCCAGCCCCTGACACAGAAATGAGTACATTTCCGGGTAGCTGACAATGTCAGAAAAGCATCTCTCGGGCCTGCCATCTTCTTTCCCCAACTCCTCCTCTGGGCCAACAGATCTGCTCCAGAGAAAGCCCAGGGGATGCCAGGAAGGCATGGTGGGCTTCAGAAACAGATAGCCCCAGCTTTGATCCCTGCCCCACCTGACACTAGCTCTGGGATTTGGGCAAGGGCCATTAGCCTTCTCATTCGGCTTCCTCATCTGGGAACACCAGGTCCATGGGAGACTGCGTGAAATCCACATCTGGCCATGTGCCTGTCACCCAGCAGGAGCATCATAAAAGTTGTGCCCTGCCCCCCTCGACGCCCAGGGTGGTGGATGTGCCAGTTTTATGAACAGGCCACCTACTTTCCCTTCTTCACTCCACCAACAGGAGGGAGAATTAGGTTAATTACACTGAGAAGAAAGACAAGAGGGTAATAAGGTCTCCCATCCCATCTTTTGTTCACAAGTTAAATAAATGTAAAACTTCTTACCTAAATGATGTTCAGATGTTTGACCTCATTACCCTGGGTGCTGGCCGAGGGGTGGGGGCTGGTCACTGAGAAGCAGATCTCGGTCATTCAAGAACCACTTTGCTTATGTAAGAATGAATGCTCATTCTTACCTTGTGAGTTGAAATGTCAATTATTTTTTAAATGCTTAATTTTTTTTTCTCCAAGCAAGTTCCCAGGAGCATTAGGAAAGAAAGCAGCTGACGGTGATGGCACCCAAATACAGGACTATTTCTCTAAGCCCTCTTCCCTACTCTCTCCTTATTTCGATGTTTATAATCATGCACGATGGGCTTCTACCACCGGAGAGCATTTTCACAACGTATCTCCATGTTGTGACATCGCCGGCATGTCTGCCGTGGCAAGGGGGGTATGATGTGGGCTTGAGAGCGCTTCTCCAGGTCTGGTTCTGCACCAGGTAACCCCTCCCCTGCCCCCTCTCTGAGTAGGTTTCCTCCTCTGCCCAGCGGTGGGCTTGGACTAGATCAGGGGTTCCTAAACCCTGCTCAGTTAGCATCATCATCCGGCCTCACCCAGACCCACCTCTGGGGAGTGGAAATCCGTAGTATTTAATGACTTTCAATCCCCTAGCACTGGGACACACCCAGTCTGGCATCCAGCCACACTAGAGTATCTTTACATTCTTTCCAGGACGGATATTCCACCTTTTGGATGACCCCAAAGAATTGATACCTTATAATAACCTTAATCATTTCCCAATTTCTAGGCATCTGAGTTATTTTCCGTTTTGCTAAATACGATTCCTTTTAAATAGGTCATGCCAGCTCCCATTTTTCGTCACTCACAGGCATCCATGGCAAACACAGAGCCCAAAGGAAAGTCCACATCCTAAAGGTCCATTAAAAAATAATGGATGTCTCAGAATCCAGGTCAGTTTCAAAGGTAGATTTCTCCTGATTCATCTCTCAGTGACGACAGGACAGGGCTGGTAGATCTGATTTAAATCTAAGTGATTTAACTCTCCAGTCAGGAGGACTCAATTTGACCAATTTTTCTCCAACAAAAGATGTGTTCTTTTTTCAGAAATATAACCTTAAAGCCTCCTTTATAGCTCAGAGACAAATGCAGCTTTCTTCTTTGCTAAAAAAAAAAAAAAAAAAAAAAAAAATCATGATTTTATTAGTATCCTTGAATGTCAAATCTAGAAGGCCTAGTGGTCACCAAGTCTGACCCTGTAGGATCCCAAAGAGGTAATGACCTTCCAAAGTCCTGCTGAGAGTCTGAGAGTTTGCGGCAAGTTGGGAGAAGGGTGGAGCTCTGGACCCCCAGGCAGTGTCTCTTCACCACAGCCCTCTGCCTCCAGCTGAGTTCACTGTCCTTCCCAGGAATATCAAGATTACAAAAGAACCCTACACAATGCCTAGGCTTTCCTTTTACCCACAACTAACCAAAGCAATGGGCTACAAACAGCAGCAAAAGAAGGAAAAAGCTTTCCTCTCAATTCACAAGCTAAGACACTAAGGTTTCAGACACGTAGGCAGCAGCCTCTCAGTTTTATAGCACTGCAACAACCAAAAAAATACGTATATTTTATGCCTCCAGGAAAAATGGACTGAGAAATACAGACATGATGGTGCAGTGGGATTAATGATTTCCTTCTCTGTTTCCCAAAATAGTGGTGTGTTGTTCCAAAAATAAGTGTAGACCTTACAACCACAAAAACGGGTGAAGCTCTTGGAAAGGGGACATCTGGGGGCTATCAAAAGAAAACAAACAAAAGGAAAACAAAAGGCAGCCATTTAAGTTGCGTCGTGTCTGCTGAATACTATGCCTGTCTATTTTGGATATCTTCTCCAACAATAAGCATTCACAGCTATGCTAACAAAATACTCTGCAGTGATTTATATGTCTGGACCTACAATGTCTTCAGTGAAGGCTCAGAGGTGGTCTCTCCCCTCCAAGGGTCCCAGAATACCAGACTCATTTGGCTTAACCGACTGAGCCACCCAGGTGCCCCTACCAGACTCATTTGGAAGACAATCAGGTGTGGTCTTGCCATAATCCCTCTGTCGACTTGAATTTCCACTTGTATTTTCTATTGTGTTCTTTGTTAATTTTTCCCATGTTTAGGTCTTGTTTCCCCAAGAATCAAGACAATGGCCTCAATTTAGCTAACTAACCCCCTTGCTTGAGTAGCAGTGTAGCAGAATCCAACTAAATGACTAAGGACAATTTTCTGCTCCACACCCTAAGCTAACTGGGTGACCAAGGGTGATTGGGTCAACCCCTACTCAACGTGTTTCCCCATCTTTAAAATGGGAGTTAAAAGAATATGACTTACCTCATAGGGTTAACTCAGTTGGTGTTTTTTAAAATACCTAGCATTGTGCCTGGCAAAGAAGTACAATATAATTGATAAATTTTAAAATACCTTCACCAGCCCAAACATTAATGAGGTCATCAGCCAAATCCCAGATAGTGGGGAGCACTACAGGACAAATGACCCAGTTTCGTTAACAAATAAATTGCAAGGAGAAAAAAGAAGAATGGAAGGAAGGAGATGAAGGGAGGGTCCCAACTGATGATTAAAAGACGTTCTCAGAGTTATTCACACATTTATGTTCATAGAAGCATTATTCACAATAGCCCAAAGGTGTAGGCAATGCAAGTGTCTGCCAATGGATGGAAGAACGAGATGTGATACAAAAATACAACGGAATGTGATTCGGCCTTAAAAAGAAATGAAATTCTGACACACTGCAATGTGCATGAACCCTGAAGACATTATGCTAAGTGCAATAAAGCCAGCCACAAAAGACAAATTCTGTATGATTCCACTCATATGAGGTACCCAGAGTAGTCGAATTCATAGAGACTGAAAGCAGAATGGTGGCTGAGAGGTTCTTTTTTCCTGAAATCTAACTTAAGGTCTCCTTTACAGCTCAGAGACAAATGGAGCCTTCTTTGTTAAAAAAAGGAGGAGGAGGAGGAGGAGGAGGAGGAGGAAAGAAACTCATAATTTTATTAGCATCCAAAAATCCTTGAATGTCAAAGATGGAGCAGCCTAGTGGTCACCTATTTTGACCTATAAGATCCCAAGGAGGTAGTGACTTTCTGAGGTCCCACTGAGAGAGTACAGAATAGACTTTTGGGCAAGTTCTATAATAAAAATGTTCTATGGACGTAAGTAAACTTAATGCCTCAGGACTATACACTTAAAAATGGCTAAAATGGTCAGTTTAATGTTCGGTACATTTTACTAGAATTTTTTTAAAGATGCTGAGAAATATATCAACCCATCACCACATGTGGAATTGATTCAAAATAAATTCAAAGATGTATGGCATTTATGAAACAACTGGAAACAGGAGTCCTGACTGGGTATTTTATAATATTAAGGAATTAAAGCTGATTTTTAAAGATGTGGTAATGGTTTTTAAGAGCCCTTACCTTTTAGAGCTGTCAACAGAAACATTTACAAATGAAACCATTTAAGTTGTGAGATTAGCTTCAAAATAATGAGGAACAAGAGGAAGAAGAAGACTGGAAGAGTCATAAAACAGGACTGGCTACACGGTGGTAACGGCCCAAGCCGTGTGATGGGTACGTAGGGCTCTTCATACTTTTCTGTCTGCTGTATGTTTGTAAGTTTCCATCACAAAATAAGCCAAACAGTTTCTCAATGGTCTAGAATGGTTCCTGACACACCACTGCTGTAGGATGACCGCTGGTTAGTGTCATCCGGTTAATTCCAGTCCCAAGACCTGAGGAGCACAGAAGGGCCCAGATCTTCCCCCAAATCTTCCCTCTGCATTCTTGGCACCAACGCAGACGTTAGGACTGCTCATCTATTTAAGGGGCCACAGGAGTCAAGGACCTCACGGCTGGAGAGCGCTTTTCAGCTGAATTACCTTCATTCCAGAGAAGAGGACCCGAGTCCCAGAGAGTTCAGTGAGTGTCCTGTACCCACTAGCCTCAGAATCAGAGCAGAAACCTGGATCTGTGGCTACAGAGCTGTCCTGTGTTCCCTGCTCCACGCAGCCACCTGTCTCCTGCTCCCAAACACTAAAGCCTTGCTCCTTCTTTCCTCCTCTCCTTCAAGTGGGCCCAGAACCCGCTTCCTACCAGTCTCCCTCAGTTAGGCTAAAGCCTTTCCCCTAGTGTTCTCCAGGTGAGCGGGAATTCTCGCTCTCCTCTTCCAGGTTTCCATTTCCAGGTTGTGGGTCCTCTCCCGGGCACTGCAGGTTAGAAGAACGGCCACCAGGTGGCCTTACCAGGTGGCTCTAAGGTCTGAAGAGCCAGGCTTTCCAGCCCTGTTCCCCAGGAGCAGGGACGCTCGGCCCTGGCGGCACATTCAAGTCACCAGGGGACATCTGAAAAGCACCAAATGCCAGGGCCCCACCTCCAGAGATTCTGACCTAATTGGTCTGGGGTGGCCCCAGGCATCTTGTTTTTTTAAACTCCTCAGCTGTTCTAAAGTGTAGCCAAGGCTTTTGATACAGCCGCAAAGCCAACAGAATCCTTTTCTCAAATTCGCTAGCCCTCTTCACCTACAAGATAGGACACTTCCTTTTTTTAAGTTTTTAATATATGGCTGAAATACAACTATCATTGGCATAAATATGAAGGCAAAAATGGAATGCACAGTAAATACATTATAAAATGATTAAATTAGACCCAGATTTAATGAAAGCAATTTTTGAGGTTCCTAGGTAGAATGAAGTATCTTCAACTGTCACCCCCTTTCTGTCCCAGCTCTAAAATGGGACACTTGTCACTCTTCTCTCTGGATATTAATTCAAAAGCCACGAGGATATGAGACCATTCCTGTCCCCAGTGGCTGTCAGCACAGCCTCTCTCCTCCATGCCTAACGGGGCTCCCCACGGGTTTCCAGGGCAGAGGTAAACACACATGCATGCGTACATGCACACCCTTCACATATCTACTTGTCTCCATAGCTGAGGCCATGGAAAATACTACTCTTCAGAGTCATAGTTAAAGCTATCTTTTTTCCTGGTCAGATGGGAGAGGTATCCGTGCACAGTGCCTCCCTTCAGCTTATGGAGAAACTGAGCTCTAACATGATCGGATGTGTGTGATATGCCAGGTACCAAGCCCTTTAAGTGTATTCTGTATTCCCATTTCATCCACAAAGGAAACAGATCAGAGGGATTATGCTCAAGGTCACACAGCTCATCCGTGGGGCCTTGGGTCTTACATTTTGGTTTTCAGACTGCAGACTCAGTGGGCTTTCCATCATATGGCCAGACCCATCCCTCTCACATGCCCACGTGGAAAGTGCACAGACCCAGAGCTACGGTCGTGGAAAGAGCAGTCCCCTGGAGCCCTGGCAGGGTGCTCGTGCACAGCGCAGGCCATCATTGGTGCCCACTCTTTGCCAGGCACCGTGGAAACAGAGCTGAGCACTGCTCTGGGCCCCCTGCTGCCGCGGCACCGCTCCATCACAACCCTTCTCACTGCCAACGCTGTGGTCTGTTGCAAAGTGCAGCCTCCAGTGAGAGCCACAATAGCAGGAGAAAGAATATCCTTTTCACTGTCATTCACTCACTCAACAAATACTTATTGAGTGCTTTCCATGTGTCAGACAGTGCAGACTCAACAGTGTGCTAATATGAAGAGAATTAGTAAAAACAGAGATGAGTCGGAGAGTTACGCAGATGCACATGCAGTTGCAAGCTGATGGGTGCTACCAAAAAGCACGGGTCAGTAGAGAACACAGAGCAAAAAGAGAAGTCCTTGATCAGAAGAGCGAAGGACTTGATCAGAAGGAAGGCTCCCGGAAAGAAGCGGGGTCAGAGCTAAGCTCCGAAAGATGTGTTGGGGTTCACCAGACAAGGGGCAGTGGGCAGCAGGGTGCTGTATGAAGAGGAACTACACAGCATATACAAAGACCTAAAACAAGGTCCGGATGCCGCAGTGCTGAGAGCAAGGGGACAGAAGTAAGAGAGAAGAATGGGGATTAACAAGGGGCTGGTCTGTGCAGGACCTTAAAAGTGGTGTGCGGACTGTGGCCTTTATCTGGCTGCAGTGTAGGGAATGAAATGAGAGTGGGTCAAAGTGGACAGAGGGAGACAGAAGGTCAGCGCAGTCTCCATAGAGCTGCATGATGGTGGCCTGGAGCAGGGCAGGGGCAGAGGCAAGAAGTCAATGGATCCAGGAGATACGTAGGAGGGATATACACAATGGAGAAGAGGAAGGGGCATGACGGATGACCTCTGGCCTCCGGAAACAGATGGATGGTGGGCCATACCCAAGAAGAGGACCCTGAGGAAAATGCACAGCCAGGAGTAGAAACCGAGGAGCTGCAATCACACCTGACACACTCCATCACTGGGCTCAGCCCAGCCTCATGTTGCTGTCTTATTATGAAGAGAAGAAAAAACAGTTGAGCTGATATTTTGAGTAATAAGTGGGCAAGTACTTCAACATTTAATTTATATGTCACTAGTTTCAAAACTCATTTTCAAACCTTCCTATAATCTTACCAGGTTTACGTACACTGACATTATAACACCCAAATTATTTCTGATCTAAAAATAATTACCCCGTATGTTGCTTTGCCTGAAAAAGTGTGGAGAGAAATTATTGGCAAGGAATATTTTTCCATTGCCAAAGAACAGTGAGCCAATTACCAGCTATGCCTTAACTCATTTCATCCATTCTTAAGAAAACCTATCAGAAGAGAGACACAGCTCCCGAATGCATTTTGGAATGAGGATGTCCCAGCAGGAGGGCAGAGCACTGTGAAGTGATTATGGAAACATGAGATATAGGGAGATCCAGACAAGAATCAGTCAACAGTCGGGAGGTCTGTTAACAGGTTGGTGGGTTATGGGTACTGGCAAGATCAAGCAGTTCTTTGATTCTGGATCACAGGCTGCAAACGGGTAGCTCTTGGGCCATACGCAACTTTAAACAATCTTGTTTGTCCCATAGAGTACTATTTTTAAAACCTGAGCCAATATTTTAAAAATCCAAATTTCTGGCTTTTCTTAAAACATGTGTAGTAGATCTGGCCAAACTGGGCCAGCCTCCCATGTGGGAATGACCATCGGAAGCTGAAGAGCCAGTGCCCTCTGGCTGGGCAGGGCCCTCCCATCCGCCATGTCCCCTAACTGCTCATCTTAACCCAGCAGTAAGTGTCAGCTGATATTGATCACTGCACTTGCAATGCTGCTTTTCTACGGTGAAGAAATATTTCTCTGTACCAACATCTTTATTAAAAGCGGGAAAACAAAACATAAACCAAGGAGACTGCATGTTTCCAAGAAAAATAGAAACAGCATATTTCTTAACAGAATTAAAAACTATTCCAACAGGTGCAATTCACAAAGTGTGTCTGTGTCGATTTCTCTTTTCCCTGCTCTCCTCACTCATTTATATTACCCGACCAGTGCCTGCTGGCCCTTGCACGCTCCTCAATTTGCAACCTCTCCAGGTGCTGAGATCCCAGGTTAGGGATTCAGATACACAGAAGCGACTCAGTTCTTGAGGAAGGGCATATAAAAGATAAATGACCACAAAAGAGACCAGTGTTCAGTAATTAGAACCAGGATCCAGCGTAAGGGCCAACTCGGCCAACTCAGTGCTAATGAGGATTCTGACCATGATAGTCGTAACAACTGTTACTCATCACTGGCTGTATACTCAGCACCATGCGAGGTGCTTTACCTCTATTCCTTTTAATCCATTTTACAGATGAGAAACCTGAGGCTCAGAGAGTTTAGTCATTCACTCACAGTCCTGTGACTAATAAGTAAGGAAATCAGGTTGCAAACTCCAGACCCAGGGTCCACCACCATGGTTTTTCCACTGGAGATGCACATCAGAATCACCCTAGGAGATACTCAGAAATATATAGGCCTGGGCCCCACCCCAGAAGATTCTGACCTACCAAGTCTGCGTGGAGCCTAGACAATGCTATTTATTTACAGAGCTCCCCAGGCACTCTCTATGCATAGGCCCGGTGGAGAACCTTAGGCCTCCTTGTTCAACGAGTGAATGCTGGAGTGAATTGGCTGACACAAGTGAAACAGGCTAACTTTCCCCATCACCTGCTGTTACCAAGACCTGCCTCACAGCAGACTCCGCACATGGAGGCAAGTGCTCGTTCCAATCCATCACTCTGTCAACCCCACAAAGGCAGAAGCAACATCTGTTACACAAGGAGCCATTCTTTCTTTCTCAATAAGGCACCTAAAAATGGCTCTCCCAAAGTACCACTGACAGTGTCCTTCAGGGCTATATGTGCAGAGAACTTTGCGCCAGTAATGCAGAAGGGAGAAACCCTGACTTGGGGACCTGGGGGGCAACCTTAGAGCTCACGAATGCCACGTGGTAACAGCCAGTCTCACACGTTCAAGTTGTGGGACCCCAATTTTATTCTCCCTCTGGGCAAAATACTCCAAATCTGGTCACACCACAAATTGACTTTATTACAGCTTCAGAGGTGATGTTGCCTCAGCCAAGAAAAACTTCATATACTTCTCTTGAGCAGCTGGGTGTTCTAGATACTATAGATGATGGATATAGTCTTGCCTTGGCCACTAGGAAGCCCAGGGCCAAATTTCTGACTCACTTCTGGCCACTGTGCAGGTCCTTGTGCACACATTCCTCTGTACTCACTTCATCCCACTTCATTTTATGAGCTTTCCCTTAGTACCTTTACTGTTCTATTTAAACCATTATGCTATGGAAATTTCAACAAATCTTTTTTGTTTGTCTTACATTTTTAACCTTGTTTTATTCACTGCAGAAAACTGAAAGATATAGTTCAGGGGTCCGCAGACATTTCTCTGTAAAGGCCCAGAGAGAGAAAGTATTTTAATATTTTGCAGCCTAGATGGTCTCTGTCATATATTCTTTTTTTTAACAACCCTTTTAAAAATGTACAACCATTCTTAGCTTACAGGCTTTAAAAACAAGTGCTGTCATTTACTGACTTCTGATACAGATTAAAAAGTGTATTAGGTCATACCTTACTAGAAACAACTATTCAAATTATGGTTCATATCTTTTAAGACATTTTTATATGCATATTTTACTGAGATCTAGATTATACATACTACTTTGTGACCTGCCTTTTTCACTTAATAATAAGTCATTAATATTTTCCTATGTCAAAACTGGATACAGAAAGTATTGTATAGATATACCAATATTTATTCAACTAATCCTTGCTCCTTGAATATTTAGAAGTTCCCATTTTTCATTATTATAGATTATACACCAATCATCACCTTAGGATAAAGTCCTAGAAATGTTATTTCAAGATCAAAGAAGGTACATATTTTAAAGTCATTTGCTAAATCTTCTCAGATGACTCACCAGAATCACCAATTTATGCAGTATTCCCACCAGCTGTCTCTCTCCAGAAAGTGCTCAGTGCTGAAAGCCCAAGGTCATGCCCCCTTGCAGAAGTTGCCCGCATCCAGTGTGGGGGTACCAAAGCCAGGCCCCCTGCCTTCATCGGGGACCACTCCAGAGCTCACCAGGGAGATGCCTGAGGCTTCTCTGCAAATGCATTGCAGTTCAACCTCTCCCCTTGCCCAGTCCTGGTCCCCTCCCTCTCCTACAGGTGTTATTCCTGAAAGCACCTGCCAAAAAAAAAAAAAATTCCTGTATGCAAATCTCAAAGTTTTAGTTTCCCAGGGAACTCACCCTAAGGAACTGCTTCAGAAGTAGCTCTAGGAAGCAGAAGCAAATGAGATTTCAGAGGTGTCACCAAGAACCCCACGTTTGGCGGGAGGTGGGGCACTCAGCCCACGGCACACTCAAAGGGTACAACTAGATGGTTCACTGTGGTGAACTGGGATGGGATACTGGTAGAGGCCAATACTACAGGCATCTGACAGGTTCCAGGGGAATTGTAAGTAGGCGATGAGGATGCAATGGCTGCCAGTGGGTACAATCCATGTGCTGGAGGAAGACAAAGAGAGGCTGAGAATGATTAATCACCAACTGAAGCGTGCAGATCCGAGCCCTGCCTTCGGAGCGTACAAAGACACTAGCATCTCCTGCAGGGGAAGCATGGAAAAAGCAGAGCATCAGACCCAGGACTCCTATAAAAAGGCAGTCGAGCTCCAGGAAGGCTATGTTCTCTACCCGGATAAATCTGCCATGCCTAAATCAGGGCCCTGACTGGGAAGATGGGCCATCAGACTTGGAGGGGAGACATCAGGATGATGCACTTGAAAATCTGAATCCTCAGAGTCTCCTGAGCCCTCTGTGCCTGCAGGTGTGACACACGGCTCCCTATGGTAGGCCCAGATGGGGTCCAGAGACAGCAGTATGTACGCTCCCCACTCAGGATTCATCCCCATCTCCTTTCCTAGCCACCAGGCCAGAAACTACAGTCAAGTCACTGTTAATGCCAGGACGCAGCCAGCACGCACCCAGGAACGGGGAGGTTAGCTACATGCCTGGATTCTGAGGGTGGTGGACTGGGGGTGGGGGTGAGGGACACTAAGTGGTTAAGGGAGAATTTATCCATATGAGAGGACCCTCCCATGACATAGGATATAGGACCCTGGCAAGTGTCCTGGGAGGTGCTAACGCAATGGCTCTTAGAAGCCTGGCTCCCACTAAGGAAAGCAGAGGGCCAGGGCTCACAGGGCAGTGAGCATATGAGACTGGCTATACTGCCAAGGCCAGAAACCCACATGGAGACCATGTTCTGCGGGGGTGGGGCAGGGGTACCTAGCATAGGGGCCCAGCATCATCAAGATGCTCAGTGGCGGCTCTCTCCTCTGCAGGCCAGAGCTGATGACAGAAAACGCTGATCTAGACTGGGCTCTCTGACAGCAATAGGGATGACAGGGTCCCTAAAACTAAGAGACCAGACAGCAGCACTTAACTGCTAAAAGCAAGGTGGGTGCAATTATCCTAATGAATGGCAAGGTCAGGGTGGCAGTCAGAGGGCCCACTCCGCAGAGACCTAGGAAGATGGTTAACAGAACACAGCCTTCCTAGGGGGAAGACAGATGGACAGCCAAGAAGAGTATTGCTGAATTTATACAACCAAAAAATAAAGGATCAAGAATGGGGAATCAGGAGGCTGAAGGCAGCTGTCCCACAGACCTGAAAGCCTCTGCTCTGAAGGAGAGGCTAGGGAGTCCCACGAGGAAGGACCCTCTCACAACAGCCAGTATATAGAACAAGGTTTCTGTCAGTCTCTCCCCCAGAGGGACTCATAGAATTTATTCCCATAATCATAAACTTAGGAAAGAGAAAGACCCAGGTGTTTCAAAGATGATTAAACCCAGGGTCCGAGCTGATGTCAATATCTGAGGACCCCAAGGGTCACCAGGGCCCTCCTTGTAGAATGGAATTCTATGGGGATAACCAATGAAAGGAGTTCTGGCCCAAGCCCAGGTCATAATGAGTCTACTAGGTTCACAGACTCTCCAGTGGTTATGCCTCTGGGTGATCCACTGACCTCTCAGGGGTCCTGTGCCCAATCTTGACAGTAAATGGTCAGTGTAGCACTAATGGCCTGAGAAGCACATGGGGGGGTCAGAGGTCCAGGGCCCTCAGAGTTACCCCACCTAGTTAGCCTCCTAGACCACAGAGATACTGGGGTGTCCACAATAGAGAGCAAAGGGGAGAGATGGTAAGTAACAGGCATCCTCAATGACCAGCTGTAGTTGGGGGTGGCATGGGGGGCCATACTGTGTCCTACACTTTCTCTTATCCCTAGGAAGAGACTGCAAAAATGTGGAGAAGATGCTCCAGACAGGGTGAACTTACTGCCCAAAGGAAGTGACTATAAACGCAGAAGCACAGGATGGGATGGAGGCTGCAGCGCACTGCCCAGCCGCTCCCCTTCAGGGCCCAGACACCGCCCCCCCCCCCCCCCCCCCAAAGTGGGCAGTGCCGGCTGCTGACCGCGTGGCTGAGCTCTCTCCAGGACCGGCTGTCAGCCAAAGTGAGTAGTCTAACCCAAGTTTTCATCACCTCCCCAGGGACAGCTCATATCCAGTCATGCTGCCACCTATCCTGGCTTCGAGGCCCCCTGTGGGATCAGCTGAGGCCTGTGCTGCAACTTCCCCAAGTTCAACCTCTCTACCAGCACCGCCCCCCTTCTTCCCTCACTCCCTGCAGGTGCTGCTCCAGAGAACGGGCCGGCCCAGCCCGCAGTGTAAACCTGTGCGCAGACCTCCGCTCAGATTCCGGGTCCTGGGGATTCTGACCTACGATGATGTCTCCGTTGTGAACACTGGCCTGGCTGTTGTTTACGGCTGTAGAGGATCCTGCGGGGCACATCCCTGCCCCTGGGCTGCTGGGAATATCTGCAGCTGGTGGCTCAGCACTGAGTCCCTTCCAGCCTCAGGAAGCCGCCTCATTCCAAGGGCCAGTCACTGGCTGATGCAGGCAAACAAAGGCCCATTGCCTCAACTGGGGACAGCCTTGAACCAGGGCCATGGCAGCTCTGGTGGGGGCCCTGTAGGATCAGCTGAGGCTTCAGTGGAAACTGCCCAGTTGGTAGGCTCCTCCCTCTGCCCCTCCTGCCCTGCTCTGCTAACACTGGTCCTCCCCAGAGCACTCAACCAGCAAAACTTTTGCACACGCTTCTTCCATCTCAGAGTCTTTTTCCCTGCAAACCCACTGAACTTCATGGTGGCTTTGATTTTCAGACACATTTAAATTTTGGATTCGAATCAGTCTTTTCCTTTGTGGCTACCCAGTTTTGAATTGGGCTGTTTTAACATTTTAAACTTTTTTAATGTGATTGACCGGTCATCTGCAACATCCTCTGCTGAATCAGAGCTTTTCTCAATTATTTTACATCCTACATACACTTATTATATATGGCATTAGTGTATTTATTCGGTCAGGCTTCTAGAGTCTCTATTCTGTATCACTGACCAGTCCATTTCTTTTTAGTTTTAGAACACACTGTTTTAATCAGGGTAGCTTTGTAAGTCACTTTGTTAACTGCATTTTGTTTTATTTTGTGTTAGACTCCCTTGAATCCTTTTAGGAACATGGCAGAATGTTAATACCATAAATCTGTTTTTTTTTTTTAAATGTTTATTTTTTGAGAAAGAGAGACACACACAGAGCACAAGTGTGTGGTAGAGAGAGAAGGAGACCTAGAATCCAAAGCAGGCTCCAGGCTCTGAGCTGTCGGCACAGAGCCCCGATGCAGGGCTTGAACTCACAAACCAAGAGATCATGACCTGAGCTGAAGTTGGAGACTTAACCTACTGAGCCACCCAGGCGCCCCAGTACCATAATCTTAATATCTAAGATGTGATTGGTTCGTCATTCCACAAAGGGCTATGGGGCGTTAGTACTAGGACCCGGTCTGTCCTGCATGTTCTGTGTGCTCCGGCCCCAGCAATAGGGCTCACCCACAGTCAATTAAGTACAGACGTGCAGGAGACAGTAAGTGCAAATCATGGGGAACCTCATACAAGGGCTCAGGAAAGGCCTCCTTGAGGAGTGATGTTTGAGCTAGGATCTCGGGTAGGCAGCAGTAGGAGCATTTATCTGGGAGAGCTGAGCAGGGCAGGGACCCAGTGGAGGTGGACAGGATGTGCTCCAGGCAAAGGGCAGCATGCCCTTTCGGCAGTCTCCAGAGGAGATAGGACTAGGGAAAAAGGTCCAGGCCACAAGAGCCAACTAAAGGATTTTGGACTTTCTCCTAAGAGCATAGGAGGCTACTGAAGATGTTTAAAAAAAAAAAAAAAAAAAGCTTATTGAGATATAATTCACATACCATGCAATTCATCCCATATGTATAATTCAGTGGTTTTTAGTACATGCACCCATATGTGTAATCACCATGGTCAATTTTAGAAGGCTTTCATTACCTAAAAAGAAGCCCTAGACCCTTCAGAAACCAGCTCCTGCTTCCCCAGCTCTAAGAAGCCACTCATCTACTTGCTGGACATTGCATATGAATGGAATCATATAATATGTCGTCTTTTGTGACTGGCTTCTTCTTCCACATAATATTTTTTAAGGTTCATCCACATTGTACATCATTCTTTTTTAGAGAAAGAGAAAGCATCCAAGTGTGAGCTGGGGAGAGGGGTGGTGGGGGGGAAGAGAGTATGTGTGAGAATCTTAAATAGGCTCTAAGCTCAGTGCAGAGCCCTACATGGGGCTTGATCCCATGACCCTGGGATCATGACCTGAGCTGAAATCAAGAGGCATATGCTCAAATGACTGAGCCACGCAGGCGCCCTGTATATCATTCCTTTTAATGGCCCAACGACATTCTGTTTTAGGGATATACCACAATTTGTTTATCCATTCATCAGAATGGGCATTTGGGTTCTTTCTACCTGATTGACTATTATAAATAATGTTGCTATAAACATTCACGCATAAGCTTTTGGGCAGAGAATAAGTTTTCCTTTCTCTTGGGTATATGTCTACAAGTAGAATTGCTGGGTCATATAGTAACTCTGTGTTTAATAATTTAAGGAACCGCTGCGCTGTTTCCCAAAGTGGCTGCACCATTTTCCATTCCCATCAGCAGTATATGAGTGTGCCCATTTTTCCACATCCTCTCTCACACTTGTTATCATCTGCTTTTTGATGCTACCCATCCTAGTGGGTCTGAAGTGGCATCTCACGGTTTTGATTTGCATTGCTCTAATCACTAAAGGCTTTTAACTGAGGGCCGGACACAATCAGACATTTGAACAGCTCACTCTGGAAAAAGGATCTGAGGACAGAGAAGGGCATGAGGCTGCAGGTAAGATGCCATCGTAGCTGCCTGGGAAGGAGGACGGCAGCTCAGACTGTGGCGGAGAAGCCGGCGAGAAGGGACCAGTTAGAGAAATAAGGTTAAAGTCTACAAGGCCTGGAGATCACTGGATGAGGGCACGAGGGAGGTGTCAGGTTCCTGGTTTACATAACTGGGTGGAAGGTGGGGTCCTCACCAAAGGAACATAGAAGTTTGTGTTTTAATTGTGATAAAAGGCATATAACACAAAATTCATCATCTTCACCACTGGTCAGTATATAGTTTAGTGTGGGTATATTCACGTTGTTGTACAACCAATCCCCAGTACTCTTCCACCTTGCAAAACAGAAGCCCTAGACCCATTAAACAACTCCCTTCTTTCCCACCCGCCAGCTCCAGGCAGCCACCATCCTACTTTCTGTCTCTATGAACTTGACTATTCTAGAAGCCTCACATGGTATTTGCCTTTCTGTGGCTGGCTTACCTCCCTTAGCATAAAGTTCTCAATGTTTATCCATGTTACAGCACGTGACAAGTCTTCTTCCTTTTTAAGTGAATACACAGAAATACTTTTTGCTGACCGAGGAAAAGGCAAGGGTTTATCCAAACCACTCTCTTCTTCAATATCATGACTCTAAATTTTAATCTAAGCCATCTTCGAATTCTAATGACTCTTCCAACCCAATGCTTGCTTTGGCCCGATGCGCATAGCATTAGGATGACACCCTGCTGTTCAGGACCCAAACCTCCTAACCTTGACCCCTTTACTATCTTTCAAATTGACAATATGATTCTCAGACAATCTGATGGATAAAGGGCTTTCCTCAGAATTTCTTATTTGCTTATTTGCTGTAATTTTTATTTAATGAAATCATCTATTGGTAGAAACTACACAGTTTCTCCTGAAAACCAGTCCTAAGCTTTGAATCATTTTGGGCACTCGACAGTCCTCCATTACACAGAAGTTGCTCACGTCTACCTCCCTTCACTCTGAAAATTCTATGCTCTATTCTGAGAGATTTGGCAATTTCTGCTGCCTTTAATCATCTTGCCTGGCATGTGACAGGCAATCTTCTGCATTCACAATAATTTTATTACTTCATTATAGTGTAATCTTTTAGAACACATAATAAGCAACAATTCAGGAATCCAAATGCAAGTTAGAATCCAAGTGAGCCTCCAACGAAATAAGTGACCATAGCAACTGAGGTGGAAAATAGACGAAGCCCCATCTACACACAGATGATGATAATCTTCATCAGAACTCAGTCCTTGGCCTGCTGGGAGGACACATTCCAGTTTCAGAAGCATTAAAATATGGAAGGAAGATGTGCATCTTAGAATCAAGATACAGTGCGTAGAGAGAGGCAAAGGGAACATAAAGAAGGTCTACATACTGCAGCAGAAAGTACTAGCAGGTGCTAAGAGAATGAGAAAACACAAGACACAACAACCACACACAGCAGTTTTTATGCTCAAGAGTCCTAATGTGGGAGCAAGAAACCCTCCATGTCTCACGAAGCTCCCAGAGTGAAGAAGAAGATAAGCAATGAGGACTGAGATGAAGCCCTGGAATCATCAATAAAAGATTAAATTTAAAAAGTGTGAGGGGCGCCTGGGTGGCTCAGTCGGTTGAGCATCCAACTCTTGATTTCAGCTCAGGTCATGATCCTAGGGTCGTGGGATCAAGTCCTGCATCAGGCTCTGCTTTGAGCATGGAGCTTGCTTGGGATTCTCTCTTTCTCTCCCTCTCTTAAATAAAAGTAATAAGTACCACATCTGAGGGTGCCTGGGTGGCTCAGTCAGTTGAGCACCCAACACTTGATTTTGGCTCAGGTCATGATCTCACAGTTTATGAGTTTGAGCCCCATATCAGGCTGGTGCTGACAGTGCAGAGTCTGCTTGGGATTCTCTCTCTTCCTCTCTCTCTCTGTGCCCCTCCCCCACTTGCTCCCATGCAAGCACTCTCTCTTTCAAAAATAAATAAAAATTTTAAAAACAAAAGGGCACCTGGGTGGCTCAGTTGGTTAAGCATCCAACGTCTGCTCAGGTCATGATCTCATGGTTCATGGGTTCGAGCCCCCACATCAGGCTCTGTGCTGACAGCTCAGAACCTGGAGTCTGCTTAGGATTCTGTGTTTCCCTCTCCCTCTGACCCTCATTCACACTCTCTCTCTCAAAAATAAACATTAAAAAAAATTAAAAAAAAAACAAAGTACCACATCTAAGAAGTGGGATATTCACAATGCTTATCTCGAGAAGAGCAGAGTAAGGGAGAACACTGCTATTGTAAGAATTCTTTTGTTTTTTGGTACAATGAACATACATACAAAAAAAAGTAAAAACAAATCTTCAAGGAAAGAAATAAAATATTTTAGAAAAAAGTACAAAATGGCCAGAGTGAAGAAGAAAATAGTTATTTCTGGTGTTTAAATGCAGAAACCTTATTTCCCTGAAAACAGGTGCCTTAGGGCAATTCATGTCCTGAACATCATGAACAAACGCTGCCCCACCGTCCACAGAAGGCTCACGCGACGGCCCACATCAGTTGGGTTTTGCTACAGAGCAGCGCTGGGGGAACAAAACAAGGCCCGTCTGGCCTTATGCTCAGTGTTCATTCCTCAGCTGTTGTCTCTGAAGGTCACAGGAGCCTGGCTGCAGAGGAGATAAATGATGATGGGTTTTATAAGGAGGAAGCCTCGTTGGGAGCCTGCGAGTCCCTGCAAATGCCATTCACATGCCCCCACATCCATCTTCAAGCGAAGGACCAGAGGTTTATAAACTTTGCTTAACAGTTACGCACTCTTTCCGCCGGTGCTGTGGGCCTGGCATGGCTCGTGCCATTTGGTCATCTGGGTCCCTGTCACCTTCTAGGGAGGGAACAAGACGGGCTAATAAATCTGGTTAGCAGTTCCCTCCGACATCCAGGTCAGTGCCTGGGACACATCAGGGGCCTCACGATTTCCCTCCAGATGGAAGTAGAGCCAGCCCTCTACAAGGTTTCCATGTCCAGATTCAGTGAAATCATCTGTTCTTGCAAACGGGTTCAATCCACCGACACAGCCCAGAAATCACGGGGACTTCCTTGACATTGTTTGGAGGGGAAGGAACACGCCCACTCTCGGGAGCCATGAAGCCACATGAAACTGGGTGTATCAGAGGATCCTCCGGCCCCTCTTTACGCTTCTGTTACCAGCACTCGCTTCTGCCCCAGGAGCCCTGGGGGCTGGGGGCTGGGGGCCTGGCAAGCAGCAGAAATGAGTACAAGAAGACTCTGTACCTGGGAATTCAGTCTAGCTCTGGACACAGCCCCTGGCATAATACCTGCCCTAAGTACAGGCTCACTGCTCGTGACAGATGGAGTTGCCTCCGCTGGAGTGGGTGACAGGCAAGACAGGCGGTGATGCAGCACAGAAGAGCCAAACAGCCAAACCCCATGCATGACAGGACCCTGGGAGCACAAAGCCCTGAGCCTGAGGACCAGCAGTGCAGCCCTGTGCTCTAGAACCCACAGAGGGCCACAGGTCAGGGGGCAATCAGGAGTCTTGCTCAAGGACCGGGGTGGGGGGGGGGGCAGTAAGCAGCCCTGCTTTCCTCCAGCCTCTCTTCTCTTGAGGCCTCCTCAGGCTTTGGCTGCAGAAGTCCTGGGCACTGGGTCAGAAAGAAATCATCCTAAATTAGAAGGAGTGCTCCATGGGTGTCCGGCTTGTGAAGGAGGAAACCAAGGTTCAGACAGGAGACTACTATCTCTCCCCAGCCCTCCTGGCAGTCTAAAGCTGAGGATGAGGCCTGAAGGCCCAGACTCTGAGGGCCTTTTCCTGCTCCCACTCTGGTCAAACACAGGGAGACTGAGGGCGCATGCATTTTCTCATTCTAGGAACAGGGAACCTGGAGGACATTTCTGAGCAAGCACAGTAGAAGGATGCTGGTTCTCTGGTCAATGAGACCAAAGCAGGAGTCCATGGCTGGAGAGAAGTGGGGGCTGGAGGGACCAGGGCCTGTTAAAAGTGAGGCAAGTGTGCGAACCCACAGGGATGGGGCCCTGAGCCCATTCCATGAGCAGCATGGCCACAAAGAAAGGCCAAGAGTGAACATCATGAGATCCAAAAGCACGGAGGCTGACATGGTGGGAGGGTCAAGGAAAGGGAGTGGTCAGAGAGGAAGCCAACGCCCTCAGTCCATATGACCAGAAGGAGAACAGTACAGGGAAACCAGAAGAAGGAGCCACACTGGTGGCCTCAGTAATGGGCTCAGTTTTAGTTCTGTAGAGCTATGCGTCTGTGAAAGGAAATATTTGGTCCAAATGTCTGTCATTCTGAAGGTAGGGGTAGGTGACAGAGTCCAGTCCAGTGTACACATTAAGAATAACAGGTCTGGACAACCGATCTGCCTCATGGGCTTCCTTCTAAATTCTCTTACCCAAACTTAGAGTATATACATTTAAGGATCCACACAGGACACCTGACTCTTTAGCTTTTCTAGAGATATATCAGCTGAACCAATGCATTTTGGGGTGGCATGAAAGGGAGGCACCAATACGCTACCACACATTCCTTCTTTCAACATTAACTGATCATCTCCCGTGTGCCAGGCATTAAGCACACTATCCCCTGATATCCTTTCTCCCTTTCCTTCTTTTAGTAATAAAATCATTTCCCTCGTGTGGTAGACAGAATAATGGCCCCCAAAGGATATCCATGCCTTGACCCCAAATGCTCCTGAATATGTCACCTCACATAGCAAAAGGGACTTTGCAGATGCAACTAAGTAAACACTTTGAGACGGGGAAACTGTCTGGATCATCCAGGTGGGCCTGACATAATCACAAGAGGGAGGCAGGGCACCAGAGTGACAAGAGGCAAGAGACAGAATCAAGAAGTTGAGTGATGCAAAGAAGGAAGGGCATGTAGGTGCTTCTAGGAACTGAAAGGGACAAGGAAACAGAGCCTGCCTTCAGAGCCTCCCGAATAAAGCAGGTCTGCCAATACCCTGACTTTAACAGGGTTCATTTTCTACTCCTGACCCCCAGAACCTTCTGAGAATAAATTTATGTTGCTTTAAGCCATTATGTGTGTGGTAATTGGTTACAACATCATTAGGAAACTAATAGTATTAAATCCAGGCTAGGCCCTTGCCATCTAGCTAGAGATCAAATGTAACCATCCTCCTCTATAGCTGGTGTGACCATGTGGCCAATTTCTAAACAACAGGATTGAGTAGAAACAATGGGTTCTGCTTCTGGACCATCATCAGCTTTAAGACAAGCTGCTTGCTCTGGACCTGTGTCCTTTCCCTTCCCCGTGTTCCCTTCCACTGGACTGAAATGTAGATATAACCCTGTTCCAACCACACCAATGTGGACAAATTCTACCAATTGTGGACAATAAGAGTTCAGGAGCTTGGATCCCTGAATGACCTTGTGGAGCAGAGATGCCCCACCAGCCCAGAACAGCCAGATTGTTGGTTGGAAGGGAAATAAATGTTTAACTTATTTAAGGCACTGTAGTTTGGAGTCTCTTTATTACAGCCGCTTACCTATAACCCTAGAACACTGCCTGAAGAAGTCCTAATTAATACAAACACGGAAACATATTTTTACACTATTCTAGGATGATGCTATGGTACAGAGGTGGGCAAAGTGCCCAGCAGTACAGGAGGCCCCTAGGGTGCAAAGGAAAAAGAACCAGATCAGGATCCAGGACCTCAGATGGTTATTCACTCAACCTAAGCCCTCAGTCCAACCTTTCCTGCCTTACAGGCCTATAGGTTAAGGGAAGCACTAAAGAGAAAACCATCATTTCCCGTGGCCAACAGGACAACTACACTATCTGAAGCCCAACTGGACCATCATTGCCCAAATCGCACCACCAACCATGGCTGTTTTCAGCTCAAGAAGACAGGTCTATGACACATTTATGTCCCCAGACACAGCCTCCTGACCAAATGGAGATGTCTGGCAAACTCCACACTGACCAGCCCCAGGACAGATGAAGGCATGATCCAGACAACAGTCTGCTTAAAAATGAAGAGCGCTACCCATTGGCTTTTCCCAGCAGGGTTGCAGCATCTTATAGGTAGTCACACATTGCTGCCCATTTTTCAGAATTTTTCTGGTTTTTGTGGTGGTGGTTGGCTGCTTTATCTTTTTATGTCTCTTTCATTTTCAGGCATTCTTATATGCCTGTTATGCCACACACACACGTGTGTGTGTGTGTGTGTGTGTGTGTGTGTGTGTGTGTGTGTGTGTGTAGGGAGAGAAAGAAAGAGAGAGAGAGAATATATGAAATTAACCCAAAATGCTTAAAGACAAGGTCTGGAAAATGGCCCTAAAACACAAGTGAAACCAAATCATTTCTTTGCTCAAAATCCTCACATGTCCCATGGCTATGAAGCCCTGTGGCATCTTCCCCTTTTACAGGACAAGCCTGGTCCTGTAACACTCAGCACTCTGTGCTGGCCCCAGGGGCCTCCTTGCTGGCCTCAAGTTCCCCCCACAAGCTGCCGTGGAGCCCCTTCCCTGCTCTTCCTCTGGCCTGGACATCACAGCATCACAGGCTCTTTCTCTCTACTTAATCCCTCCTCACATGCCACCCGAGAGGTCTTCTCTGGACACCAATTCCAAATAGAACTCATCCCGCCCCTAAATCAGTATCACTCATGCCCTTCCTCTGTTTTATTTTCCTTTACTAGCACTACACCACCTGACACAGTCTCTGGCCAGCTAGTCAAGGTGGAGTATTTATTTACTAATTGTTCACCCATCTCCTTTACTAACTAGCATGCAAGCTCTCTGTGGACAGGATATCTGTTTTGTTCACTGATGTACTACTGCCATTGTCTACACTAGTACCTGGCACATAATAGATGGTTAATATTTGTTGAGTTAATGAGCAGTGCACCAAAATTACCAGTATGCAAAAAGCCGGTAAGAGGGACTATTTGTTTTTGCCATCTCATCATTTTGAACCTAATTTTCACCTTGATCCTACTGTTTCTTTTTTTAGCCAAATCATTTTATTTTTTAATATAATTTACTGTCAAGTTAGCTAACATAAAGTGTATACAGTGTGCTGTTGGTTTTGGGGGTAGATTTCCATGATTCATCGCTTACATACAACACCCAGTGCTCATCCCAACAAGTGCCTTCCTCAATACCCATCACCCATTTCCCCCCTTCCCCACCCCCCTTCCCCCGAATCAGTTTGTTCTCTGTTTAAGAGTCTCTTATGGTTTGCCTCCCTCTCTGTTTGTACCTTATTTTTCCTGCCCTTCCCCTATGGTTTTCTGTTAAGTTTCTCAAATGCCATATATGAGTGAAAACATATGATATCTGTCTTTCTCTGACTGACTCATTTCACTTAGCATAATATCTTCTAGTTCTATCCACGTTGTTGCAAATGGCAGGATTTCATTCTTTCTCATTGCCAGGTAGTATTACATTGCATATAAGCCACATCTTCTTTATCCATTCATCAGTTGATGGACATTTGGGCTCTTTCCATTTTTTGGCTATTGTTGATAGCACTGCTGTAAACACTGGGGTACATGTGCCCCTATATATCAGCACTCCTGTATCCCTTGGGTAAATTCCTAGTAGTGCTATTGCTGGGTCATAGGGTAATTCTATTTTAATTTTTTGAGGAACCTCCACACTGTTTTCCAGAGCAGCTGCACCAATTTGCATTCCCACCAACAGTGTAAAAGGGTTCCCATTTCTCCACATCCTCACCAGCATCTGTTGTTTCCTGAGTTGTTGATTTTAGCCACTCTGACTGGTGTGAGGTGATATCTCATTGTGATTTCAATTTGTATTTTCCTGATGATGAGTGATGTTGAGGATCTTTTCATGTGTCTGTTGGCCATCTGGATGTCTTCTTTGAAAATATTCATGTCTTCTGCTCATTTCTTAACTGGATTATTTGTTTTTTGGGTGTTAAGTTTGGTAAGTTCCATGCTCATGGAGTGGAAGAATAAATATTGTTAAAATGTCAATACCACCTAAAGCAATCTATGCATTCAATCCAATCCCAACCCAAATTGCACCAGCATTCTTCTCAAAGCAAGAACAAACTATCTTAAAATTTGTGTGGAACCACAAAAGATCCCGAATAGCCAAAGTAATGTTGAAAAAGAAAACCAAAGCAGGAGGCATCACAATCCCAGATTTTAGCCTCTGCTACAAAGCTGTAATCATCAAGACAGCATGGTATTGGCACAAAAACAGACACACAGACCAGTGGAATAGAATAGAGAACCCAGAATTTGACCCACAAATGTATGGCCAACTAATCTTTGACAAAGCAGGAAAGAATATCCAATGGAAAAAAGACAGCCTCTTTAGCAAATGGTGTTGGGAGAACTGGACAGCAACATACAGAAAAATGAAACGGGACCAATCTCTTACACCATACACAAAAATAAACTCAAAATGGATAAAAGACCTAAATATGAGATAGAAAACCATCAAAACCCTAGAGGAGAAAACAGACAATAACCTCTTTGACCTTAGCCACAGCAATTTCTTATTCAACACGTCTCTGAAAGCAAGGAAAATAAAAGCAAAAATGAACTACTGGGACCTCATCAGGATAAAAAGCTCTGCACTGCAAAGGAAACAATCAACAAAACTGAAAGGCGAATGACGGAATGGGAAAAGATACATGAAAATGACATATCAAATGAAGGGTTAGTTCCAAAATCTGTTAAGAACTTACCAAACTCAACCAAATTATTTTAGAACAGTTTGTTTTCAGTCAAATCAACGGGTACTGCCCTGGCAGCACTTCCAACTACCGTCCAGCTTGTCACCTGGTGCCCTAACCACTTATTTGTTTAGAAAGCAGATCTAATTCCCCAGACAAAACTCACTCCACTGTAACTGCACCTTTGCTGGGATGGTGCTTTACTGGAAAGCCTGCCTGCTGTCTGGGGAGCGGGCATAATCATGAGGTTGGTAACACCAGAGCTCAGGAAGGCTGCAATTAGTACTTGACAAGCACTTCATGGTCCGCAATTTAAATGTCTATGGCATTGTAATTCAGTTCCTCAATGAGGCAAACACGATACTAACCTCATCTGGGAAACGGGATGAAATGTCTCCTTGCATTGGCAGCCTCCTAATTAGTGCAGGCGGGGAGGTGGGGCTCAAGCCATCCCACCTCCAACTCAGGAGAGTGCATGCTCTCTAGTGTCCGCCTAAATGCATGGCTCCTACACACATTGATGGACACACAGGGGAAGCACTAGGACCCTGCGTGTCCCCAGGGTCTCACTTTGGCTGAGATGAATGACTGCGGATGATCTTGAGGACAGTCCCCAAGCACCATGTTGCCAGTCAAAAGTTGTAGATATAAGAGGGCACCTGGGCGGCTCAGTTGGTTAGGTGTCCGATTCTTGATTTCAGCTCTCTTCATGACCCCAGGGTTGTAGCATCGAGCCCCGCATCAGGTCCACACTGAGCATGGAGCCTGCTTGGGATTCTCTCTCTCTGTTCCTCCCCCACTCTCCTGCTCACTCCCTCTCTAAAATAAATTTTTTTTAAAAGAGCTGCAGGTAGGAAGTTGTTCACCTGCATGCTGAAGTAGCCCTTTGAAATGCGAACAGTTCATATAGGAGATCCTAAAAAAGCACTTAATAAAATTCAGCCGTCATTTCTCAGATACAAGAACAAAACCAAACCTTCTTAGTAAATGAGAAAGAGGGTACTTCCAGGACACAATATTGTCTGTCACAAACATGCCCAACGGTCACTCCATCAAACAAGAAGACCTATGCTCACAACTTCTAGCCAGTTCTGTTCTCCAAGGTGATGACAATTCAATCCAGGGACAAAGTAGCCAGGTAGAAACACTGGCAAGGAAAAGTGGAAATTGACTATTGCTCACAAATAATGTGGTTGGCTACCTGGAAAACCAAGGAAACCCATAGGAAACTACTAGAAGCACTGAGAATGCTCAGTGAGAAGGCTGGTTAGAAAAGTAATATTCACACATCTAAGCTTTCTACATCCCAGCAACAGTTAGAAAACACCACGGCTGGGGCGCCTGGGTGGCTCAGTCAGTTGAGCCTGAGACTTCGGCTCAGGTCATGATTCCACAGTTTGTTGAATTTGAGCCCTGAGTCAGGCTCTGTGCTGACAGCTCAGACCCTGGAGCCTCATTCATATTCTATGTCTCCCTCTTTCTCTGCCCCTCCTTTGCTTGTGCTCTGTTTCTCTTTCCTTCTCTCTCTCTCTCAATAAATAAACAATAAAAAATAAAAAATAAAGAAAATACAAGGGCAAAGAAGAACTACTATAAAGTAGAAGGATGTCAGTCACAATAGTAACAAAGATATAAAACACTGAGCTTACATTACTGGAAGGAGAAAGATTTCTATGAAAAGGACCACAATGTCTGGAGCTGCTCAAGAAATGTTTGTTCGATAAATAATTACTAACTGTTCCAGAAGGATATAAAAGAGATAAAAGAAAAGATGTCCTCTGTTCCTGAGTGGGATGACTCAATAGTGTGAAAATTTTGATTCTCCCCCAATTAATCTCTAAGTTCACCAAATTCCAGAGTATCAACTATATTAATACTATATTTATAACTCAACAAAAGGATTCTAAGTTTCTGGCATAAGGATAAACAGGTGAGGATAGTTAAGAAAATCCTTGAAAAGAGAAGTTTTATTAAGGAGAGGACTTGACTTATTAGATACTAAAGTGTAATATAAAGCTACGGTGATTTAAATAGTGCGGCACTAACCCACAAAGTGTCAGATATACTTATGAAACAGAATAGAAAACTCAGAAACAGACCAACTATATATAAGGTGTCCTTTCCAGTAAGCGGAGGAATGCCTTATCGACAAATAAGTGAATGCAGCTGGTAGGAAAGTATGGTCCATGCAGGTTGTGTGGGCTGGAGGTACTCAGGAAAGGGAAGGCACTGGGACACTGGTTTACCCATTTGGAAATATCACTGTGGGTTCACATCATAAGAAAATAAATTCTAAATGCATGAAAGAGTTAAATATTAAAAAATTAAACCATTCTTGTAAGCAAAAGAAAAATGCATTTATTATTAATATATAAATATATATTGAAAGTTATACCTAATGCATAAAAATGTAAAAATCAATTTCACAAATCAGTAGGAATGAGCTATGCATATTAATGAAGGTAGCCACCAGATATGACAAATGAATTCACTAAAACAGAGGGCTCATTAAACACTGAAATACATTCAACCTTTCTGATAAACAAAGAAGTGGCAAAATAAAAGCTTATCCACTGCCTGACCGGCAGAGCGTTAGTATTTTGCATTTTAGTTGACAGTATCTCCCAGGTATGTGCTCCAGGAAAGGGCCCCCCCACCCTCTGCTGTCTGAGGTCAGTGCAGCAACGAGTAAGTGCACGATTTTACTGCGGTCCTGCAGGCACCTGAGTGGGTGCTGACGTCCTCTAGGTCTTACCTCGGAGGTCTTGGGCCTCCGATACTGTGGGCCTCAGTGCAGGCTCTGTGGCCTCAGATACTGTCTCTTGAAAGAGGGATAGTAATAGTTCCTACAATGTTATGAGGACTAAACAAGATGATGCACATAGAAGCACCTGACTCTGGTCCAGAGTAAGCATTCCAGAAATGGCAGGGACAGCTGAGCCTTAAAATACTTGAAGTTTGCATCCCCTTTGACTTAGCCAATGCCAGAGCTTAAGGAACTAGAATCATGGAGAGGCACACATATTTTGTTTCAAGACTGTATGCTTCAGCTTTGCTTGGAATCAGAAGAAACTGGACGCAACTCACATGGTCAATAAGAGAAGACTGTCCAAAGAACCTATGTCCTAGTGGGACACTGGGAAGTCACCTAAAAATATGGAGCAGAGGCTCTGAAATGTTCCAGGTTCAGAAACGCCCTTCATGATACACAGTTCAAGACAAAAAGAGCAGGTAACTAGCAGCAGATAATCTGAACTTTTTTTTTTTTCACATGTATTTATTTTTGAGAGAGAGAGAGAGTGTGAACAGGGGAGGGGCAGAGAGAGAAAGACACACAGAATCCGAAGCAGGTTCCAGGCTCTGAGCTAGTGGTCAGCACAGAGCCCGATGCAGGGCTCGAACCCACAAACTGTGAGATCATGACCTGAGCCGAAGTCAGACCCTCAACCGACTAAGCCACCCAGGCGCCCCGGAACTTTATTTTTAAAAAGTGTGACAATACATGCCATGATAGCAACAATGATTATGTTAGACAGTGGGGTTATGGTGATTTTCGTTTTCTTCTTTTTATTTTCATCTCACAAATTTTCCTCAATAAACATAAATTACTTCTATAATAAGATAAAAACACCACAAGTTATCTTGTTGTTTTTTTTTATGCACGCTCTCCGAATATGAAAGTTGGTTGTTAGGATGGCTTTTCAAAAGATGCAAATGAGCTTGTCAGTATGCATTTCCCTTCCCAGCTGGGAAAGGTCCAGCCGTGGAGATGGACTCCATTAGCGTGATATTGACTAAAGTCCTGAACAGAAATTGCTCATGGTACTCAATGGTATCTATTTATTCCTCGGTACATTTGTCCTTGTTCTGGAAAAGGGGGCTTGTGATTTCAAGAATAGTGTACCTATCCCAAAAGATCAAAACCAAATATATTTTGCAAGACTCTACAATACCATTTTCCTTTTTTTTTTTTTCATGTTTTTATTTATTACTGAGACAGAGAGAAACAGAGTGTGAGCAGGGAAGGGGCAGAGAGAGAGGGAGACACAGAATCCAACGCAGGGTCCAGGCTCTGAGCTGTCAGCACAGAGGCCAATGTGGGGCTCGAACCCACGAACCATGAGATCATGACCTGAGCTGAAGTTGTCCGCTTATCCAACTGAGCCACCCAGTGCCCCTACAATACCATTTTTCAAAAACCAGAGTAAAGACAATGTCTCTGATAGAGAGAAACCTTGCCCCAAAGTTTCTCTCCTCAGCGACCTGTATTTTGTCTGTGTGGTGGCCTCTATCTGAATTCCCTGCCATCCGGATAGAATTCTGTGCCTTCCTCATGGGCCGGCTGCCATCTCACCACCCCCTCCCCAAATTACCCAGGGCCAACACAGAATGAACTATTCCACTGGACAGGATGGCCATTCCTCTGCTGGCTCCTCCATGCGGTCTCACCTGTGTGTTCGCTAGCCAGCTCTTGACTGCACCGCCGCCTGCCTCGAGGTGACAGTGGGTCCTCCCCACGACCAGGCTGATGGCACTGTCCCACAGACCCCTGGCACCAGTGACGCACGTGATGTGCTGCAGAAAGACACTGGCTGCTAAGCTCCATGAAGGTAGGGCCACGTTTGGTACCTGCCACCAGCACCCAGTGCAGTGTCTGACACACAGAGGTGGGTGAAAGGAAGAACCTGAAATGAAGCCAAAGTTGTCAGTAAGAACTTTTCTTTAGCCTGTGTTCATCTTCTATGGTAATTTTAGCTTCACCTTTCCCAGCACAGTCCCTGAAAGAGGACTCCAGCCTACCTGGGTGGCCAAATTCACACACACTCGCTGAGCAACAGACCCCCCCTGCTTCCCAGCACCATAATGAATCATGGTCAGCTAGGGCCTTAGTCTCTACGTACCTACTCCCTTTATGCCTCATCAAACTCCTCCTGTCCCTAAGCCATTGCTTTTCTGAACCCAAGTGCCAGCTGACACAGTGAATCCTGGGAAAGACATCTTGGAATCCTGGAGCATTGGGATGAATGCATGAAGTGAACATTTGTTTTTGGGGTAATTTTCCTAGCTTGACATCATCAGCAAGATTTGAGCAGTATGACTTCTCTGACATTATTCAAATCATTGATTTGGAATGAAAATGAATCTTTCTTTTAAAGAAATAAGATCTGTCTTCTCTATATATGAAACTTAGAGAGTCCTGTGGGCGACCACGGCAGGCTCCTTGCAGTTTAACGCCTTTGGGGCTGGAGATCCAAACAATGAACAGATGCACCTCAATGGGCCATCTTCTCTACCTACTTGAAAAGTTACAAGAGATTCTGCCAAATACCTTCCTGGAGTTCACGTGTGCCAGGATCCCAGCACCCCTGACCCAGCCAGTCTTAAAACTCTCAAAAAAGCAGGTCCGGCAGGCCATGTTCTTGGGGAACTCAGAGAGCCCCAGCAGTCACCATTTCCTTTTCTCAGCGTTCAGACCCCCTGAGCACCCACACTGGTTAAAGCTCCCGCTGACCTACAGGTGACATTCGTGAAGCCCTCTGTGGACAGCTGGCAGGAGCGTATAGGAGAAGGGTCCCAAGCAGCCAGAGTGGGCCCGGCAGTAAGGGAGAAAGGGAGAGCGGAAAGCATGGCAGGCACGAGAAGAGAGAGCCAGATCTGGGCCAGATGCGCATGTTGCTCTCACTCTCTCAGGAAGCACAAAAGGCAAGGCAACAACTTCCGGCAGAGGGCACCCCTGTCATGGACACCCAGGGTTGGAGTTCCAGCTCTTCTGCAAACCATACGTGGCTTCAGCAAGACGAGGCTCCTTTCTGCTCTTGGTGCCTTAGTCCATCCGAGCTGCTAGAACAGAACACTATGGACTGGATGGCTTCAAAACCATGGGAAAGGTACTTCTCACAGTTCTGGAGGCTGGGAAGTCCAAGCTCAGGGCACCAGCAGATGTGGTGTCTAGAAAGAGTCTCCTGCTTCCTGGAGTATGGACAGCCGTGTGGAGAGGCAAGTGACCTCTTCTGTAAGCGAACTAATTCCATTCACCTCCCAAAGTCTCCCTTTCCACATACCGTCACACTGGGAGACAGGATTGAACGTGAACACTTGGGATGGGGGTGGGGGACATGTGCATTCAGCTTATAGCACTGGGCCTCAGCTTTCTCATCTGTAAAATGGAGATAATGGTAAAATGATTGGTGGGAGGTCAGGCGACAACCTTTTGGTCTTTTGAGGTCCCTCCAAAAGCCAGGCACAAAAAGAGCAGTGTATAATGGCTGTGGGTGTGGGCCCTAGAACCAGGCTGTGACGGTTTGAATTAGTCAATTGTTAGCAGGCAGGTTATATACTTCAGGCAGGTCACTGAACATCTCTGTGCCTCAGTATTCTCATCTGAAAAATGGGAGCAAAAAGAATCCTTCTCATAGGCCTTGACAAGAAGTCGATACCACATAGTGCTTAGAAGAGAGGCTAAGTCCAGGGAATGTGTTCAACTTGTCGATGCTGGTGGTGCTGATGGCTTCACTTAGCCAAGTTCACGCCTGCTCCCGGGGCACAGGAACAATAAGCCAGGATTCGCACATCCCAGGTTCCTGGGGGATCTTGTATAGCCCCAAACAAGAAGAGCTGAACTGGAGAAATCAAACCGCCACAGCCAGGAAAGGGACCTGTTTTCTTCTAAACTATTATCTACTCCAGACATCTCCTAGCCTGGTTCTCCTCCAAAAGAGTCAGAATGGCAGGGACTTGTGGCACTGTTGTGTTCTTCCTAACACTATTACATCAATTATGATTATTTATACCATACAGAGATCTGAAGGCTTTTAAACTGGCTTCTTATACACATCCAAACCACATAAGAACATCTTTTCAGGATATATTTATTAGTTTGCTCTGGTGGGCCCTAAATCTCCTGACATCCTGACTTCTAACTTACACAGGATGAAAGAATCCAATTGTTCACTTTCTGCCCTGAAAAGTAAATTCTGACTTAAAAACAAGAATAGATTGTTCAGTCTTTACAGCCACTGTCCTATTTCTTCCCAAAACCTAAATGAGACCTACTTTAGTCCCCATTATTATCAGAATGCTGCTTTTTCGGTAACTTTCATGATCTCCTTCTTCAGTTCAGACAACTGCCATTGTAGGACTGTCTTGCGGCATCGCTTGACAAGCCTGGGTATTCCTATCTTGACTTTTCTCCAGGGCTTTCCAGTGCCATTATCTGATTTAAGCATAAAATCACCCTGGGAGGGCAGCCGGAGAAAAATGCCCTCCCCATTTTACAGATAAAGAAACGGAGGCTTAGAGACCCCAGCTCCCATAGAAAGACCCCAGGGTCTGACCTTCCAACATCCCAAATTCTGAACACATCTCTTCCCTTCCTTTCAGTTCAGCCCTAAGCCATTACAACTCCCTTTCTCCAAACACCGAGAATGGAGTCATTTTGGTGAAAATCCAATTAAGTCTTCATACATCAACTTCTTTATCAGTGGCTGTGTGAAAACCACCGTATTGCTCTGTCCAGAATCTCTTCCATCCAAATGGGTATTAGGCATGGGCCCTTCACTGGTGTGCAGAGAAGGGATCTGTGGCAGGCTGGAAAGGGGCCGGGGCCTGCCAGATTTCAAAAGGAAAGCCCCCCGGGAGCCTTTCCATCCCCAAACCCAGAGCCTGGCCCATCGGGGGATGGAGGGAGCACCTAATCCTTGCCAGATACCCTGACACAGTCGAACAGGGACAGGACCCCAGGACCAGCACAGTGCGGATGACAACCCACGTCCAAAGAGGGAGATTCATGCCGCCAGACAGGCCTCCCGTCAGCCCGACAGACATGCCGGTGGGACGTCAGCACCCATCTTCTGCCCTCAGACCACCGCACGGCCAGGCCTGCCAACTTGGCTTCCGGCTGCTGAGTTTCCACGACAAGTCATTCCAACACGGATCACTGCCGCTCTCAGCCTCCCTTCATCAAGAAAGCCATTAAGAGAAACGTAAAGCTGACTGCATCTATTAGGCCCACCTACAGAACCAACTTGGAGTAAGCTTTGAAATCACTCCTGGGTCCTCTTCAGGTCCTGAGTCATTTTTCAATTGTTAAAATTAGAATGGCCTCATGGCAGACTCCTGAGTATAAGTGGTGTCAAGCGAGGCTGGGTCCTCTTCCCATTCAGTGTTCTCAGGCATCCGTGGCGTGTGCAGCCCTACCTGGGCCTTCTGGGGATACTCCCTCTCTCTCTCATCCTTGCCTTCCGGCCACCCACAGAGTGGACACCCACATCCCAGCTGTGTGGGTGGAAGGCAGCCTCCCTGCGCCAGCAGCCTGCCCAAGGCCACACCACAGGAAGTGACAAGGCCAAGGTTTACCTCCAACTCCTCCTTATCCACTTCCTTTCCCCTGCGCCCTGGTCTTGGTGATGGCGCTGGAGATGACCTTGTCCACCTCCCACATGACCTGGGAGTGTGTCCTTCAACGATAGCCACCAGGAAGCCTCTTCACTGACAGCAAGTATCAGAAGCCAAGACCCTGCAGGAGGCCCTTGGTGAGCACTGATTGATTTTTTTAAAAAATGCTTCCAGATGCTGCAGGCCCAAAGATGTCTGCATTTCCAGGCCTTTCAGCTGCCTCTCCCCCATGTCTCTCATGGTCGGTCACCTATGTGTCTGCCACATCTGAATGGCTCCACATCATGCCTTCAAGGTCCCACCTCCTCTCCCCCACCAGGGTTCTCCCACCTACATCCTCCAAGGCCAGCTCCAAGGTCGGCTGTTCTGTGAAGCCCTCCCAGCTTGGAGGTGAGAATTCCATCTCCTTTTCATGTGCCCATAGCCCTTACTCGTGTGTCCCCTAAGAATATGTATACATTTGTCTCGTATTATCTATTTTATTTAACAAACATGTTATGCCGCTTCCTTATCTTGGCCAGGGGTTGACGTCTTCGGCAAACTGTGCCTGATTTAGTTTTTGTAACTGTCCTATGAAGCAGGTCCTGTTGTCACTCCTTTGTACAGACAAGAATTCTGAGGCATGGGAAATGAAGCGGCTTGCCCCAAATAAACACAGCCAGTAAGGAGAGGCCAGGCGGTCCTGCTCCAGAGTCCATGCTTGCTCAGAAGCACACCACTAGTGTCACTTGCTTGCACGTCATCCATTGCCCACACTGTCCTGAGAACCTGCTAAGGGCAGGGGGTCACGGCCGAGTCATGTTTGGATGCCCACAGCCTGGCATGAGGCGGGGCCTCTGGGCTTGTTCCTGAATGGAGCTCAATGTCCAGCATGAGATCACCTCTCCCGTGTGGCCAGCTGACAGTGGCCTGTGGTACAGATATTGGGCCACACTCCCCGCTGCTCTGAGTCTGCCTTCCTCCTGCAGGTGGCCACCTCTGGCAGTCCTTCCGGAGAAGCTTAGAGGGATGAGATAGGAAGCACTTTATCATCCATGAAGCCGCTAGCATCCATACACACACCTTGCCATCTATAACTGTCCCACCCTCTCCAGGGCTTAAGCGAAGGGCCTTTGGGTACAGTCACAGTGGGTGACTCCCCCAGCTTTCTGGCTGGGTCCCAGTAAACCCAGTCAAGGATGCAGGACCCCAGACCCCTCCGTCTGGCTAGACTGCGGCCACGGGTGGTGCCAAGGGCTCTGGGCTTAGAGTCTAGCAGACTTTGACTTCGTAAGTGCCCACTTACTGCCTTACATGGGCTCATCACTCTGAGCCTCAGTTTCCCCACCTATAAGCAGGGCTAACAGACTTCCTCTCTTACCAGGTTGTTACCAGATGATGCATTTGGAAGAAAGAATAAACTCCAGCACTACACAAAAATCTGTAATTCTTGATGTTTAACTGTCGAAAGAATATCTACTAAGGAAGGTTATTATAAGAATTAAATTAGAAACCAAGTGCACTTTTCCCCTACCACACTATGGTGCAAATAAGGTCACATTTCTTCAAATGTTCAAAGGCGAGAGGCATAGGCATCTTCTTGGCAACCCCGAGCCCGGTGATCCCCGGACCGCACCCCTCCACGTGCCCCTGAGCCGAGCCTGTCGCTGGCCACAGTCCCTCCAGCTCTGCCGTGGAGACCACAGAGGCCAGGGTCTCCCCAGAAACCCCAGCTGGACCCCACCTCCCGAGGGGATCAACCCCAGGACAGAGGAGTGTTAGAGCCGAGATGGAAACAGAGCTCCCGGTCTCCATACTGAGCCCTTGCAGTTTGCATTTGTACCAGAGCCGCCTCATGGTCAGGGGGAGGACAGATTCTAGAATCAGCTCTCACCTCCACACTACACTGCCCTGGCCACCCCACGCTCCCCACTCCAGGCAAACCTCCTCTGGGAGCTCTTTTTGTCCTTTCCTGCAGCAGACCCCGCTCGGCGCCCCAGCCCGGCGCCACAGCCCTCCTCAGACACTTGACCAATGTCAAGTTCCAGAGAGAGGGAGTCAGAGTCTCCTTTCTCTTCCTTCCAGAGGCCCTGTGCTCTTCAGACGATGAGTTGACTGACCCCAGAAACCTGGCAGCCTCCTAACAGTCAGGGAGGGACTTCTCGAATGTCATCTGTGTACAGAGCCAGACCAGAGCAGGACCCTCTAGCGATTTCTTCCCCAACTGCAAGCACCTGGCCTTCTAAGTGTGCAGTGACAGGGCCTCCCAGATGACCCAGACTAACACACAACAGAGGTCCTCACCCTCGGAAACCACAGCCACTCAAAGAGGCCAATCTCACAACCTTCTGCCTTGACCATACCCTAGGGCAGAAGTGTGTCCTATCCCCACTGGGCACCCCTCCTCTGTGGTGTCTGTGGGACACCCATTGGGCACTGTACACTTTTATTTAGTCCTCAAAATAACACCAGTTGTCTGCTATCAAACCTCCATGTTACACAGCAGACAAGGGAAGTGCTGGAAAAAGTGACCACCGAAGGTCACCCAGCAGGGCTGAAGGTTGGACATGTACTCTCTGGCTGAAAGACCAAGCTCCTTCTAAGACACCTACCTCCTCAGATGCACATGGGAAGCACCTGGCACAGAGCTGGCACGTGGAAAGACCTCAACAAGGACGTGTCCCTTGGCTTTCGCCACCATAGAACCACAAGGCTAGAATTAGGGCCAGTTGAGGCCACAACTTCCAGAGGACCAGGGTAGTCAGAGCAAAGCCAATCCACGACCTGAAGACCCAGCATCCACGGAAGCCTATGAGATGCGGCAGCCGGGGGCTCCCAGGACCCCTGAACTTCTCAAGTCACCCACTCCTCTCCATATTGCCTGGCCCAGCACTCTTCAGGTATGAACTGAATGCCTATGTAGTTGCAGGGGAGACTCAAAGCTCTTCTGGAGAAAATGAATACTATTAGCTCAGCACTCCTGTGCTGCTGTGGGATTGGCCAGGTCTGGCATTTCAGATTTCAGGCTGGTGTGCCAGGCTCTGCCCCCACCCCCAAACCTGCAACCCCTTCCCTGATTTGAGGGCTGGGCCCCCACTGCTGGCCTGGACCCCAAATTACTTCTTATAACAAACAGCCCTCATTCCCATGTCCCCAAATTTCTACCCTGTGACCCGTCATTAGATAGTTTGTCTTTGGATGGTCTTGGGTGTGACACCTGCCGAAGATGGATGACTGGATTTCTGATGACCCAAGACATCTGACATTTGAGAGGAAGACATGTTAACTGCCTCTTGTTCTAGATGCTTCTGTAAGAGCACCAGCTAGGGTCAGAAAACCTCAGCCCCCTGCCTATCTGCTTTCACACTGTTATAATCTAATACTATGCCTTCCTTCTTTATGAGGAAGTTGAATGAATCACCCATGTGAACAATATCTCAGTGTCTTTTATAAAGATGTTATTGGAAACAGCCTAAGGCCCTGGGAGAACAACCCAGAATTAATTACTCCTTGTGCTTAGTTTCAGGCATATCTTACATCTGTAACTCCTTATAACTTTTGTAAACCCTTTCACTTAATCTATTTCTCTTCCTCTCTCTCCCTGATCCTCTCTCCCTCCCCCCATCAATCACCTCTCCATGGAGAAGCAGTGCAGGCATTATTATTATTCCCACTGTATAGATGATAAAACTAAGCTGTAGAAAAGTGAAATGATGAGTCCAGGGTCCTCCACCACTGAGTATCAGAGACAGGGCATCTGTGTGGACTGCAAAGCTCTTCCCACTGAGCCACCCCACCCTCTAAGCTAAAAGAGTTGTCTTAAACCTAAAGGGAAATGTGTCTCATCACACAGGGACACCAGGACATTTCTCTCTTGCCTTTGAATCTAGTATTCAATTGAAGCAATCCATTCCTCACAGATGTCTGATAACGTCTTCTCCCTCTGCACCATTTAGAGGCTCAGTTGTGATTTTATCCATAGTTATTATATTTTACATTGTGTTTAGCACCATTAATGCAGGGAACATTTGCTAAGCACTTACAATGTACCAGGGGCCATGCTAGGTGCTCAGACACAGGCACCTTCATCTGCTCACAGATATTACCGAGTGCCTGCAGGTTCTGTGCTGGGCACTGGGACATGGCAGGTACCAAACAGATGACATGTCTGTCCTCATGGGCTGGCCCAGCTCACAGCCAGATGAGGAGATGGACAATAGCCAGCAGTGACAACAGAGAATTATGAGGACCTCATCAGAGAAACGAGCCTGGCCTCAAGGGCTGGGGAAGTTCTCCACTGAGCTCTCAGTGCACATCAGATCCTCCTAGGAATGAATGGGGTCAGAAACAATTACAGAGAAAACCCATTCAATGAAACTCACACACAGATCACATGCTTTTCGTGGGCCTCAAACACACGGTCCCCCACTGAATGTGACTACATAGCATTTCACATGTTCATATACACTGTAATAAAATGACAGTAAAATTGAGTGGGTGCCTACTTCATGTGCCCTGTGTGCTCAGTTATTTACATGCATGTTCTACATCAACCTTCAAAATAACCCTGGGACAGCAGCATCCCTCTTCCACAGATGACAGCCCAAGGCTCGGGGGAGCAGCACCAGCACACACGCAGACATCATCTGCTTCCAAACGTTATGGTCTTTCCACAGTGCCCAGCCGACTCCCTGACACAGCACGGGCCTTGGAAAACACGCGGAAAGACATTCTAAACATGCAGCTCAGCTCCAGGAATCCTCTCGCACTCATCCATTCATCGCACAGATACTTACTGAGCACCGACTAGGTGCCAGAAACTACTGGGCACTACGGTGAGCCAAAACAGAGCTATTCCTACATTTACGGAGTTCATGGTCCTCTGGAGGAACAGGGGAAACAAAAAGGGATCAAGCAGTCCAACAAATGTAAAATTGCCATTGTGGTAGGCACTAGAAAGGAAAGATGTGTGGTTCTCGGAGAAAACGGCACGGGATTCTTCTCAGTCAGGGAGAATAGAGAAAGCCTACTTGAGCTGGTATCTGAAAGATGGAGAGAGTTACAAAAGTGTTCCAGACAGTGGAAGGGCCTGTGCAAAGGCTCTGTGTGTGCCTGGGATTGGGGGGAGGGCACGCTCACCTGAGAAACTGAAAGCACAGCTGTCTAGGCCCAGAGTAAGAAGGGACAGCGTGCAGCACCAAAGCTAGGGTGTGGGCAGGCCAGACTCTGCAGGGCCTCCGAGGCCACAGAAGTTTTGATCCTACTCCCAGGACAAGAGTGCGTCCCTGCTGGGTATCAAGCAGGGAGGTCACCTGATCAGAGTGCTTGGTCAGTGTTCCTAATTGCCCTCTGCATCTGGGGGACAGCCCCTTCACCTGCCCCTGGCCTGTCCCATTGCCCTACTCATGCTGCAAGGGAATGATCCCAGGCAGCCTCGCTGCCTGCCTTTGAGGGCACAGCTGTTGTGGGTTCATCTGCGCATGCCCCATACCCAGCCCCAGGCCTGGCACTGAGCTCCAAGTATAACGGAAACAGCACTGCTACCTTCGAGGTGATCCACGAGAGACGCACACAGACACAAACATTGACGCCCCAAGTAAACACTGCGGGAGGTGACAAGCTCCGCAGGTGCAAAGGAAGCACAGCGTGGATCTGTGTGAGCCAGGTGTGCAGACAGACGTGCTAGAAGTGAGAGAGTACAGCGCGGGCTGTGTGTGCGCTGAGTGGGTGGACAAGGATATGGGAGACGGTGGGGCCGAGTTAGAGGTAGAGACAGCGGGTGGGTGACGATCGAGAAATAAAATTAAAAAAGCATCAGCTACTGACAACACGTGCCACTTGCCTCTCTGGGAGGAAGGTAACAAACTACAGGAAGATACCGTTCACCTGGTGCTTACGTAGGAGACCTCAAAGTCAGACCGTCCAGAGTGAAATCCAGCTTGCCACCTGGTTGGCTGCCGGGTTCAGCAAGTCACGTGACCCCGCCACGCCTCACCTGTACGAGCAGGTGGGGACGGTACCAGCCCCATCATGTTGTTGAGAGGATTACGTCAGCCATCGATGCAAAGCACCTGACGCAGAGATGGACGCGTGCTTAGCACGGGATAGAGGTGAGTTATTGCGGCTGTGGTAGTCCCCTCTGCGCCTGCGTACGCACTTGCGGCGAAACGTTTCCACTTCCTTCACCTATTTTTATAACAAGATTAGACATTCTCCAAGGGCTTTCCGATGTTTCTGGGACTCAGAGAGTCCAGCAAGGAGCTCGGAGGCATCAGCTGGGCTCCCAGAGTAGAGTGACAAGCAAGCTAATTCTCCTAACAAAGTTGAAGGCATGCTGACCCGGCCCAGGTGGGGCCGATAGCATGACGCTCTGACTGGATGCCCTGGAGTGGGCTTCCAGGGCCCTGTCTGCCCGTTAACTCCCTGAAACGTGTCTGGACGTTGTCAGAAAAGCTGCAGCGAATCGGCAGCCCTAGAAACAAAGTGATTAGGATAATACAGTGATTATTATAAGGATGGCTGTCGCTTTCAAAATCAGTTCCCTCTGAACAAAGTCAAGTGGATCAGAAGCTGAGTGTGAAAATATCATTTTCTCTCTGCCCCCTCCTGACCCCGCGCCATGAGAGCAGCAATAATGCATCACTCCACAAAATCTTTCTTTGGCTAGATTTTATCTGAATGGTGACTGATGATGTCCTTGCCAAGTGGCAGGAGAGGGGTCTGCTTTAGCCAGCAGCTGCACAACGTGGGCACTGATGAAGACAGATGAATCCATTTACTCAGGACTCTGGATCCACCACTAATTTTCTAGATGACAATGACACTTCATCCTTCCAGCATTGGAGACTGTTCAAAAAAGGACTGGAAAAGGAAAAACTGGCAAAAGAATTCCCCAGTCAGCCCCAGAAAGGTGTTACCATGTTCATGCCCTTTCCTCAAGAATTCTCAGACCCCAGAGCTCAGCCTATAACTGACTTACTCGTATTTTGCATATGATTCTAATACTAATAAACTTGGTTATCTGCTTTGGGGTCCAGACCAAAACCAGACCAGGGAGATGGTCACCTCTAACAGAGAAAGCCTTGCCCAGGAGCACGGAGCCTGGAATAAGTCTTGCTATTTAGAGGATCGCAGGACACCTCCTCATTCACTATACCCCAGACCTGCTGCTAGAGCACCTGGCTCGCCCAGGCTGATGGCTTGGCTGCATTCCTGCGATTTCTACTAGGACCAGAGCCCAGTCCAGCCTCCGTTGGCTCTCGTGCTCCCTGGAGGTGGGAACGGGATATGGCAACCTGATTCCTACACCCACCAACTGCTGGTTCAGAGGACTGCTCCAATAAACTGATCTGAAACCATAACAGTTCTCAGATGCTGGAAAGTATTTATGTCTCTCGGTTCTGATGTATCTTGGAAGATGCTATGTGTGCTTGTCAGGGGACAGGAGAATGACATCAGCTTTGCACATAATATATTGGAACATCTAACAAGTAACCTTTCCCCTTTGCATTCCACAACTACAGAGACCCCGAAAGTACCAGAAAGCAAGAACCCAAATGAACAAATAAAGAGCAAGCAGGAAGCTCACCCACACAGCTTGGCATTCAAAGCACCTCCTCAATTTGTTAAAACTATGCCCATTAATCCTCTTACAGCCAGAGAGCTGGGTTCCAGGCTTTTAGATCTATTTGTTTGTTCAATAAATACTTACTGAGCTCCTGTTCTATGCCTGGCCCGGAGATCGTGCCTGGAGGGACCACAAGGGAGCCAGACACACTCAGCGCCTGCCCTCACAGTGCTCACAATGGGGCAGACATCCCCAAGCCGCAGAGAGAAGCAGCAACTTCCCCGTGGTCTTAACAACTAACCTAGCACCGAAGCCCGGGCCGCCAACCCCGTCTGGGGCTCACACTCCCATGGCTTCAGCCTGACACACCGGCTTGTTCCTAGAAAGGGACAGAGAGAAAGGCATCTCACCAGCCCCACGGCACATCGTTACATAAGCCCGCGGAACGAGAATAAAACTAAAGAGCAGACGAATACAGATGCTCTTTAGGTGAACCACGCCATTTCATTGTCTCACCTTCCAACAACCAAAATAAATAACCAAAAAAGTAAGCAACGGGGAGCCATTTGCATGCACAACCAAACATGGGGACTGACCAAACAGGTGCCTCCAAAAGGGGGACGCCCTCCCCAGCGTCCTCCGCTGCCCCCTACTGCTGGTGGCTCACACCACGAGCAGTGGTTTCTCTGTCACTGACCACCTGTTTAGACCGTGAGCCCCTTGAGGGCAGGGCTTGTGTCCCATCAGCCTCTGTGTCCCGGAGCCTAGTACAGAGCCTGGTGGAAAGTTCTACCAATGAGAGTGGGTGGCACTAGGACACTGAGGCAGAGGCAGGGAGCGTCTGCAGCAGCTGTGGAGGGGGGACCGGTCAGATCTGCAGAACCTACAAGAGGAGGGGGGCCAGCTGACGGCCTTCCCTGCAGCTTTAACTCTGTGGCCACAGCTAATGCAGCGAAGGACACTGCTCCCAGGCAGCCCGCAGCCAGTGGCTGAGTTGGGCAAGGACTCTAGAGCCTGGTTATTTGGTCCAACGTGGGACCCCTCTATGGGCAGGTTTTGCTCCAGAGCACCCCACTGACTGGCCCAGACCTGCTGAACCTCTTGCTGCCCACCCACCTCTCCTTCCCCCTCCTTTCACGCATATCTTCCCCACCTCCTCTTGTATCTCTTATGGGCATCGCCCCCAAGAGCTCTTGTACTTCCACATCCATCTCAGCATCTACTTCCAGAAGGATCCAGAACGACAAGGGTGCATGGCATCCACATGGTCCTCTATGCTTCCCACACTCCTTTGAAGTCAGGTTGACCTGTGACTATCTTCAGCCAATGACACACCAGTAGAAATGATGTGTGTGTCACTTCCAAGTAAAGATGGTTTAAAAAGCCCATGTGCCGCCCCCATGGATTCCTCCCTACCTCCATCTTCGTGAAGCCACAGGATGAGGAAGGTGCAACGCAAAAGCTGCCGGGACCCCTGCGTTCCCACTTAGAGGAGAGCCGCTAGAAGGACCTCTGACCCACCTTGGACTTTGGGGAAGCGATATGTAAATTGTATTATTTAAGCAACAGAGATTTCAGGATTTGTTTGTTAATGCAGCAGGGCCCAGTTCACCCCGACTGACAAAAGACATATATCCTATACATCCATTCAGCACCTCTGTTTTCATGGCCCTCTTACACTTCCAGCTTGCTCACTTTCCTGCTGAGACCAAAGATCTCTGCACAAAGACACTGGTATTACTCTGCGTCCACAGGAGGGTAGGCTAAACACACGAACAAGCCCCCGGTAAAGAGAAGGTTAACAAGCTAAAACTCTTCGCCCAACACACACTAGTTTGGCGCTTGCTAACAGGCCCTCATGTGTTAGTTCCACCCACTGCCCCCATGGGTGCCTGGCCAGGTCTGGGGAATTGGCTGGAGGCTGGCGCGGCCAAGGGCAATACAGCAGCGAATATTTACTGGGCACTCACAGTGTACAAAGCATTGATTTGATTACTTTACCAGGGTGGTCTCATTTGTCAGCCCCATTTTATAGATGAAGAAATGGAGGCAAAGTGGCTTGCCCTAGGTCACCAAGTAGATAAGTGGTACCCAACAGGGATACAAACCCAGGTTGCCTGACATATTGAGGAGCACATCCAACAGGTGTCAGGAGCTCAGGGAGCTCAGGGGTCAGGAGAGGGAGTTTGGCATTCCGTGCTGAGCCTCACCCCTGCAGAATGCTCTCTCCTTACACCCCTACAATGCAGTGCCTGGCATGGGTGACTCATGCCTGCCAGATGCACCCACTTGATCCCCCCCATGGATCCCCTCTCTGTTGCCCCTCTAGCGCTCCTTGCCCCTCTCAGTGCTGCTCCTTCCCCTCCAAGTCCCCTTCCCCTAACTCTCCACCTCCACTCAAGCCTCAGCATCTCGCCCTTCAACTGCTGCAGTAGCTTCCTGGCTTCGCTGTCTCCAGGCTCATCTATCTGCATCTCAGCTCTGCATTCCCACTGGCCCTATCATGTCACATCCATGTTTGCAACCACCCCCGCTCCATGGAATCTCACAGTTCCAGAATAAAGTCCAGCTCCTTGACATGTTATTCCAGGTCTTCCACACCCACCACTAGGCTACCTAGCCCTCCACAAGCCCACCACTCAGGGGAAAGCATGTCAAGCCAGTGCTCCCCAAACACACCTCACACTTTGTCACTTCCATCCTTTGATCTGGGGGATCCCTCCTGGATCCAACCTCCATTTCTCGGAGTCCGGCTTTTCTGTGTTAACATTAGATTTTCCCTTCCAGCCCCACCTTGACTTCTCTAGGAAGACTCTCTTGACCTAGATATCACCTTCCCTTTCTCTTAATGCCCTTCCCATCTCTGGTTTCTTTCTTTTTTTAATGTTTTTTATTTATTTTTGAGAGACAGAGACAGCGTGAGCAGGGGAGGGTCAGAGAGAGAGGGAGACACAGCATCTGAAGCAGGCTCCAGGCTCTGAGCTAGCTGTCAGCACAGAGCCTGACGCAGGGCTCGAACCCATGAACTGTGAGATCATGACCTGAGCCAAAGCCAGATGCTTAACCGACTGAGCCACCCAGGTGCCCTTCTGGTTTCTTTCTTGAATGTAGCATTTGCCACGTACCTGCCTGCCTTTGTGGATACCTGTGATCAGACACTCCTCCCCCACCGCATCCACACCTCTAACAGCCTCTGATGTCCTTCAAAGAATTACCTCTCCTCCACTCCCCACCCATGTGGTTGAGCAGGGCTGACCTTGCTGCCCTCTCCCTCCATGAAAGGTTAGCTGATGTCCCACACCCATCAGTGTCATGAGATTGGTTCAGGGATGGACACATGACTCAATTCAAGCCAATGAGAGCCGAGTTTGGGACTTTTGCTGAAACATTTGGGAAAGAAACACTTACTGGAGTTTCTAAACTGGGAGTGTGTAAATCTGCAGCTGGTAGGGGCCATCTGTGCCACCACATAGATAGAGCCTGCCCGAGAATGAAGCCAAACACAGAGGAAATCAGAGTCAAGGGACAGAGAGAGAGACTTTTTTTTTTTTAAATATCATTTCAAGTCCCTGGACTCAGTGATGCCTAGTATAGCCCTCTCCAGAATTCTTCAGTCAGATGAACCAGTGAACCTGGGGTTTTTATCACTTGCAATGAATTCTATGCAATTCACCTCCTAAGGGTTCGTTTTTTATCCTTTTATTTCTAAAAACAGCTGTGTTGAAATATAATACATATACCACAACATGTATTCTTTTAAAATGTATGAATTCTATGGTTTTCAAATAGTCAGACACCTGTGCAGTCATTACCATGATCATTTTCTATCTTACCTTGAAAACATATGTGCTTACCCTGTTCTCCCCTGTGCACCGGCTCCTCTCTCGAACCCAGAGCTGGGCTTTACCCCCTTCTACAGCACCAGCAACCACAGCAGGTGCTCAACTAATGCCTGCAGAGTTATACTCATATCCTTGAAAAGCTCAGCCTCCATCCAACAGCTGTTTGGCCCCTCTCTAAAGCACAATGAACGAGAGACCGGATTTGGCAAAGCCTCTCAAGAAAAGGACATGCTCACTTCTCACTATGTTTTCTCTGGATTTTTGAAGCTGGATCCCTGCATCGGGGTAGACTTCCTGAGAAGTGCACACCTAGAATGTGCTCCTTAGGCTCCCTGAATTTTTCCCGAGTTTAGTACATAATGATTTAAAATAGTAACAAGTGGGAAAACATATAAATTCAACAATAGGGGAATGACTTAATATTTATGGTATAGTATAGCCATACAGTCACTAAAAACCATCTTTGCAACTGAGGGCACGGGGAAGTACCCATAATTTAATGTTAATTTAATGAAACAAAATATAAAGGTGCACATAAATCACAAGTACATAAAATAGTAAAAACTGACAACTAGAAGAGACTAATGCTAAATATTAGGTGTAATTATCTTTGTATAGGTGGATTATGAGTAGTTATTTTTCTTCATGCTCCTAATTTTCAATTTTGTAATGCACATTACTTTAATCAAATTAGAAAAGCCAACATTATTTCTTAACTCATTCCTTGCTTATTATTTAATTAACATAGCTACCAAAGAATGAGAAACAGCCACATGAAGAACATTCTGAATTTCCTGCAAAACTTTTTTTAAAAAGACGTTGTCATTCGGAATCTTCTAATCAAACATGTAAATAATGTAATCCACCATTTTTTTTTTTTTACCTTTTTACCTTGACTGCCAGGAAGCTCAGAGCTAAAATTTAATACTCAAAATCACAGTAACCCAGGTCCTTGGTATAGTAATTTCCATGCTTCTCAATGGAAATCTGCTGCTTCCTTTTATCTGCATAATCAGTTGTCTTGCTTGTGTTTTTATATACTCAACTCTACTCTGGAATACATAAAAGAGTCTTTGCCAAAATGATTTTATTTACAGCAGAAAAAAGAGGTCCTAACATGCAGATACTCCCTTGGAATGTTTCATTTTTACAAACACAAGGGCACGGAGTGGGGCTTTGCATATTCTCCTGCTATGCTATTTACAATAAGAGAGTCAGTCTACAGAGATCTGTGCAGGAGGCTCCTTTATTGAGACAGGCTCTCTCAGCGATCAGATTAACCCATTACTTGGTAAATCTCCGACTCTCTGAAGACCGGGTGGACAAAGGTCCATTCTGGCTGCCCACAGTCTCTGGCCATTGACGACAGCCGATATCAGCAAGGCTGGCCCAAATCCATTCACCACATCCATCTTGTGTCCAAGTCTACAGACAAGTGACACAGCTGGGAAGTGATTAGGGAGTATACTCTATCTGCCACAGAGCCCATCCGAATAAAACAGCCCCCAGACGCGCTAACACAGGCCCCAGGCACCCTTCGGGTCACTGTGGATGCTGCTGCAACCACCCACGAGGATCATCCCTTTACTTCAGCTCAGCAGGCAAGCACCTGTACCCTGAAGAGGGGCCGCCTGAAAGAAACAGGCATCGTATCACCTGGGCGTGCTCGCAAACATGACAGCTCATGGCAGGAGGTGACATACGTGTTTGCTTGTAAGCCAGAATTCTTTTTTTCTAGTGATCACTTCACCGACCCTTCATGAGACTTCCAAAGTGAAAAAAACAAAACAAGCAGTCTTGATTTTGAGTTGTGGCCATTTTATCACACCTGAAGCAGCGACGTCTTACTTATGGATCCACGCCAGAGGAAAATTAAGGAAGGGAGGCAGGAAACATTTTTTGGGTGCTTACAGCATGCCAGACAGAGCGCTGGCTGCCCGGCCTGCCAGCTCAAGGCATTCTCCACATGGGCCTGCCCCCTCCCCGCCAGCGTCACATCACCACCCTACAGAGGACACATATCAGCCCCCACTTTTCAAGATGTGAGAATCTAGGCTTCGACAGATTCAACACCCCACTCAAGGTCACCCATCAGGGAGATAACTGGTGTCTGACTGGAACCCAGGTCCAACCCACCCCAAAGCGGGTGCTCTGAGGTTACCCCGTGCTCCACTTCCCACGGCCTCCTGCATCTTCCCACCAACTAAGGAGCCTCATTCTCTCGACTTTGGGCCCTCTCGCTCAGAAAGTCATCAAGAAGCACTTGAAAAATAAATGTAAAAGCTTTGTAAAAGCTTCAACACGCACCCTGAAACCAAGCACCCATCCCTTTGCTGCCACAAACAAGCTAATGTGAAATCTCTTTCAGGGAAGCTTTCCGAAGGGAATAAATTGATGATGAAAACATTATGCAGCTGACAACACTTAGCAATGATGCAAGCACGGCTGCCCTATCTACAGATGCCTGTCTCCAAAGAGCCGGCTCTCTCCTGTCCCTTCGGAGAGAATATGTATGGAAGCAACAGAGAAACAGTATTGCCCTGTCCATTTATGCCTGCCAGACAAGTAGCCCAGAGAACTTGAAATGTTAGGGCAAAGATGAGGGCGACGGGAATGTCATTCAGAAATAATTCCACAGCGGGTTAGCTCTGCTCAGCCACCCAGCTTGCCTCCTCCCGGGCCAGAGGAAGCCTCTTCGCTTGCAGCAGCCTGCGCGCACCGCCGCCAACTGCCACCCGTTCCTTCACCTTTTATTTACAGCGCAGAGCAGGCTGGTTCATCAGTAAGGGGGGTCGGGGGGAGGCGGGGAATAAGATGCAATCCGATTTCTGCTCTTTCTCGGGGAACACAAACAAGGTTCAGACAGGAAAGAAGCGGAGCCCAGACTGCATGGTCAGCATGGCAGCGCGAACCTCCTCTCCAAAGGGTCTGCACCTGGGCTGGCGCCGAAGCTCCCGCGGAGCTCCGGGAAGCCAGGGTCAAGCTCAGCGCCCGGCCAGGCTTGCTCGGCGCGGTGTTGAAGGCGCCAACAGAGCGCACTGCACGGGAAATCACTGCCCCCTTCAGGCCGCGACTAAGACGCGGCGGCCGGAGCGTAGGGCTCCCTCAGTCCGGAAAAACTCGCAAACCCGACCTCGCGCGGCGGGCGATCGCGCCTCTCGGCCCCCTCGGCGCACGCCCGCAGCCTTTCAGACGGCGAAGGTCCGCGCCGGGGCTTCAGCCAGAACCCGAGCTGCGGGCGTGAGGAGGGGGCTTGGGATACGAAGCTCTGGGCTCCGTGGCTCCCCGCGGAGGAGGCCGGGAGGGCCAGCCCGCTGCTGCGCTCCAAGTGCGTGCTTTAAGTCTGCGCCCGGAGAAACTGCGCCTGCAGCCGCAGGGCCAACAGCAGCGGCGCCGCCGGACACCCCCACTTCGTCCGCAGCGAGACCTGCTCAGGGCACCCTCGGAGCAACTAAACCGAGGGGGAGTCTCCCCGTTAAACCGCTCCGGCTGCAGGCAGCGCCGGGCACATTCAGGCAGCAGCTTTCCAGAGCCAGCGGCCCCACACCTGCCCGCGCGGTGCGGGCTCCGAGCCGCCAGCGCGCACCAACGCGCCCAGCCCTCCCTGCGCGACCCGACCCTTTGGGTCTCGGATCCCTCCAGACCTCAAAGCGCCGCCGGGCTCTCCTGGGGGCCCGCGAGCAGGCCATGGCCTCTCTAAACCCTGCTGGCCCAGTTTGCGGTCAATGCGCCTGTTCCTCCCACCCAGCAGTCCACAGCCCCACCAACGGGACCTGGACAGGGGTAACCACTGCAGGCCTTTTAGAGGGTCCAGTCCCCGCGTTCGACACTCCTTCTCTGGTCAAAGGAAACCCTAGTCTTCTATCCACCTCCCCCCACCACCATAGACACTACAATCCCAGAGGAGAGAGAAGCTCAGCAAATCTTGGTGCCAGCTGTGCCAGCCAAGCCCAGAGGGACCCCGGGGCGAGCACTGAGCACCAGCCCGCGGTGCCCTCGGCAGACACCGGTGGCTCAGTCAGGGCTCTGCCCAAGGGCCGAAGCTTCCCTCGGTTCCGCACTCCCTCACCCACCGCCCCCCTCAGCCCCGACGGCGCGCGCGGCCGGACACTCACCTCGGTGTCGTAGAGCCGCAGGTCGAGGAAGTAGGGGCGCAGGAGGGACTCGTTGCGGATCTGCTCTATGGCCAGTTCCACGGCGGGAAGCACGCCGCGCCCGATGCTGCCCTTGGCCACCTCCTTGGTGAGCGGCATGAGGCCCATGATGGAGAGCGGCGGGCTGCTGGGCGGCGGCCGGGGGGCACCCCGCGCCCAGCCCCAGGCCCCGGGCGCCAGGGGCAGCAGCAGCGGCAGCAGCAGGAGCAGCAGCAGGC
>NC_043712.1:32020260-32091485 GCF_006229205.1 Suricata suricatta | reverse complement strand
GCGCAGGGGCGGCCGCAGGGAGGGCCGCCTTCCCAGCACACGCACACACGCGCCCCCGGCCCTCTGCCGCGCGGGCTGCCGATGTCCGCGGACCGCGGGGGACCTGAGCGCCCGGGGACAGGGGTGGGGAGAAGGTGTACTGCGTGCTGGTACACGCAGTGGCCGCCACCGCTCCGCCGAGCGCTTCCTGCACCGTGGTTTGGGACTGCTGCTCGGAGGTCTGGCTGGGAAGGTCTGGGCTGCCTACACGCCACGGGGGCGTCCTAGAGGCACCTGAAGCCTTACGCTCTTCTGTTCCGCGCGAGTGTCCGGGGAGGCCCCAACCGAGCCCGAAGGGGCTGCCAAAGATGCCACCGGCGCTCGCACATCCCTTGGTGCTAAGGTGTCCGGCGCTTAGGGCCTTGACTGAGAGTCCCCCACTTTACCCACCAGACTAAGAAGCCGTCCTCTGCCAACCTCAGAAGAGACTAGGGTCCTCACCTTTCGTGTGCTACCGCCCCCTCCAGGCATTTGACCTCCCCGAGTCCCCACTCCAAAAGGGCTCCGCCCTACAATTCTCCCTCCCTCCCGGTGGGATTACCGCCCAGAGCAGCTCCGTGCTACTCTCGACTTGGCCCTCTTGCTGGGTTGTACTGGCCACACTGGCTAACCTTAGGCAAAGCCGTCTTCTGATCTGACCTAGCCCCTCCACGCTTGAAAAATAGGAATTGTAGGTCAGTAAAATACAAAATCCAGAGGGGTGATTAATGAGGGGAGACAGTAGGACATCAAATGAGAAAACATCCTTGTGCTTGAACCAGCCATTGTGGACCATAGCGACGACCTTGTAACAAGGTTGACCGTTTATCCTTCACTGAACATTTTCTACATGCCTTATAACGTAAGCCTCACAACAGCTCAATAGACTAAGTACTGTATTTATCATCCTTACTTCACAGGTGGATACACTGAGGCTCAAAGAGGTTCCACAGCTTGTCCAAGTACACAGAGCTACCAAGGTAGGACCAGACCCCCCCCAGAGCCAGCAGAGCTCTCTACATAGTGGGAGCTAGGCTGGGGACTAACTTCCCCTGTGGGAGGGGAACTGCCCTGACTTTCGATTGTTCTGAACCTCAGTTCCCTCAGGTATGTGGTGAAGGAGTTGGACCAGATGATGTCCACAGCCTTGCTCTTCTGGGGTGAGGTGGGGACAGCCCTGAATCACAGGCTAGATTATCAGGAAGTATGAGGACAGAGAGAGGAGAGGCCGAGCCCAGCTCCTGGAGAGTACCTTGGACAGCTCTGGGGAACCCAGGCCAAGTTTTCTCTGTCCCAACTCCTCTTTCTAGGCTTCTGCAGACATCACTCTGAGCTTCATTTAGCTGGAGGGTTTGCATGGACAGAGTTCACTGGAGCATCTCCACCAACAAAACCAAAGATGGTCTAGAGGACAGGTAATCTCGCTTAGCTAGTGTCTCACTTGACATCACATATATCCTCCTGGTCATAGGTCCTGGGCATCTTCCCTTCTTCAACTTCAGTTCCGATTTCTGAAGGCGCATTTTCCTTTTTTCCTTAGTCATTTGTGTTTTCCTTGTAAGCCGTGCCAATATAGAGTATCCACTGACACCTACATCTGGGAATAAGTTGAAAGCTGGGATAACTTTGCTTGGCATTTACTAAGTGGTTGAAGGCCCTGCCCAGCAACCTGCCTTTCAGCCCCTCTGTCTCCACTTATGGGGTGACCTGGCCCCAAGACATGTGGCTGGGACCTGAAGATCACCGGCCTTGACACTCTCCGTTGCCCTGGCTCCAAGCCAGGCTCTGATCTCATGCTCACTTCTGATACCTAGGCATCCCTCTGGTTCCCAGATCCTACCCTGGCCTGGGTTTCAGTTTGGACAACTGGATTCCTGGCACGCTTCCTAGGTCTGAGTTCCAGCCTCGGACACCAGCCTCGAGTCAATATCCCCTACAGTTGGAGTCCAGCCTCTTGCTTTATAATAATCATCCATTCCTTCAACAAATGTTTTACTATGTGCTGGGCAGTGTCCTAGGAGCTGAGAAGGCAAGGATAAACAAACCAAACTAAAATCCCTGCTCCCATAAAATTTACATTCTAGTGGAGAGAGAGAGAGAGAGAAACAATAAACAGAAATAGTAAGATATCTTAGCATGTCAGCTTGTGAAAAGTGCTATGGAGAATAAATAAAGCAGGAAAGAGGGGTGAGACAGACAGAGTGGGGCTGCAATTTGAAATAGGAGGTCACAGAAGGACATACTGAGGTGACTCTTCAGCAAAGACCTCAAAGAGGTAAGTAAGCAAGACAAGCAAATCGTGTTCCACATGGAGGAACAGCAAGGGCAGAGGCTGAGTGTGCTTGGCATATTCAAGGAACAGTCAGGAAGCCAGTGTGGCTGGGGCAGAGTGAGCAAAGGGAAAAGTGGCAGCACCCAAGGTCAAAGGCAGGCAGGATCAGGTAGGACCGACTGCACCTGATGAACTGGGGAACCCCTCGACGGTACCAAGTAGAACAGTGACACGATCTGATATATTTGAACAGGATCAGTCTGCCTGCAAAGTGAAGAGTCGTTGATAAGGGAGGGAAGGTGGGAAAGGCGGAAGCATGGACATCAGCTAGGAGGCTGACAATAAGCCACATATGGTGGCAGAAACCAGGGTGCAAGTAGAAGAGGTGATGAGAAGTCGCTAGGTTAATAATTGTTCTTATTATATTCTTAAATTTTTTTCCACATTTATTTGAGAGACACAGAGAGACAGAGCATGAGTGGGGGAGGGGCAGAGAGAGAGAGAGGGAGACACAGAATCTGAAGCAGACTCTGAGCTGTCAGCACAGAGCCTGATGTGGGGCTCGAACCCACAGACTACCAAATCATGACCTGAGCCAAAGTCAGATGCTTAACCAACTGAGCCACCCAGGTGCCCCTTGTTCTTCTCATTATTAATGGGAATAATATGCATCAGCAGATGCTAAATCCTAGGACTGTGGTACACCCTGATTTGAAGGCTCATCTATGTTACAAGGGACATAGTAGAGACTTAAGAAAGCATCAGCCAGGTCTGTATGGCTTAAATTCTCGTCTTGGCAATCCTTTCTCCCCCACCCTCTTCCTCCACACAGGAACCGGAAGCCAGTCTCCAAACCCTGGCTTAGAGGTTGGGGCTGCTTTGAAAGATGATGCCCATTCCCTCTCAGAGGAGGTTGGGGGCTCCATGGTCCATCTGGCTGCCTTTGAGCAGGATCCCAACCCCGGGGGGAATAACCAGGCTTCCTCCTGCTGTCCATCCTTTTTCCAGGCAGCACTGGACACCCTTTGCCACGCTGGTGCCAGTGGCTGTGATCTGCCATGTGGCAGCTGTCTCCTCCCAGGAACGGGCTCCAGTTTCCAACACCCTGTTCCCAGTCTGACCTGTCACACATGTCTGCCTCTGCTCTTGCTCCTCCGGCAGAGAGTTCTTCTTTTACTTTTTTCTTAAAAACAAAACAAAACAAAAAACCCAAAACCCAAAGTCAACTTATGTATTTCTTTTCTTTCCCCACATATTTCTCTTATTTGTGTTTACATTGAAATGTTTCTTTCAACAAAGTAGCTCAGCTGGTTTTTTGTTTAAATACATTGTTTGTTTTCAGTTCTTTTTTTTAATGGATAAGTTATGAATGATGGCTCCAAAAAAGATCAGCTGAAATGAATCTAAGTTGCTTCTCCCTTTTTACAAGGTATGTTTTTTAAGCCGTAAAATTGAGTTTCAGGCATCAAATGTGGTCTGGTGACACAGTTCGAGTAATAATAATAGCTACCATTTATTAAACACCTACCTACTCTGTGCCAGACACCTTGGTATGCATCATCTTAATCTTCACAACTGTCTGAAAAATAGGTGTTAGGATCCCAGTTTTGCAAATTACAAGACTGAAGTCCAGATGGATTAAATAACATGCCTAATGATACTTGGCAGAGACAGTGACAGAGCCCAAACCCAGGCTGTCTGACCCCAAACTCCTGCACATTTCTCTACTCCACATGCCTCTCCTTGAAGATACCCTTCTATGACTAGGAGTTAATAGTCTTAAAGAAGTAAAGAATGCCCCTGAGGGTCAACACCAGAAAAATGTAAAATGACTTGGCCAGAGTTTCTCACCAAAACGGAGATGAAACTCCCTAGGGAGAGCCTCTGGTTAAACCCTTCAGGAGGTAATGCCCATCCTGGGGTAGACCAGAAGAGCCTGGAATCACTCCTTCTGCCCATGTTCTTTGTCGGTCTGACAACAGTGCAGGGATGGGGAAGTCACCATGTCCCATGTTGGCTGGACAAGCCCTGAGCAGACATAGGCAGGAAATTTAGCTCATAACTGAATGGTCTCCAGAAGGACACAGACTGGCAAGGGTACCAAAAGCGCCGCTCATGGACAGGTTTCACAGACAATAAGATCCATTACAAAGGGGGCTATACCTGAACAAGAGGCACAGGTTAGGAACAGAGCCTTGGACAGATGGGAAAGTATCTGGTCTAAACACTCACCAAACTTTAGGAAGCAGGCAGTCCTGGGCTCAAAGTCTGGCTTACCAGTCATTAGTGGTGCAACCATGAGTGAGTCACTCACTCTCTGTTTCCTCATCTATAAAGTGAGGATAAACAATTCCTCTTTCAGAGCAAGTTTAGTGTGAAGATTAAATAATTATAAGAACGAATGTATTTCAAGTATGCATGTGTGTCAGACACTGTTCTAAGCACTGTTCATATCGTTAACTCCCTTAGTAAGCAAGGTAATGCTTACGTGCATGTAAGGTATTTAACACAGCTCTAGGCTCTCATTAGACTTGCAACTAATAAAAGTAATAGTAATAATACCACCAGAAAAGGCAAGATCAGTGCCTCCTGAGGCTCCCACTCCATGATTTGGCCAATGATGACAGTTTTGTGCATTGTTTCTTAGGCTCCACTGTTACTCAGGCTTAGCCTTCCAGTAGCATTCACTCTGGATCCCAGGCTGCTGGCGTCCATGTCTCCCTCACCCATGGTGTCCTTCACCAAAGACAGCTCACAGGCAATGCCACATACCACTCCCAACCAAGTCCCCTCTTCCTCAGGAGGAATGTCCCCAGACTCCTCAACTTTCCCCGGCCACTAGTCTACTCACAGTTTTCTTCAAGGGTGACGTCCAGAACAGACCACAAACCCTCCACACAGACCAAGAAGCACATAGAATAGCAGGGCCCTCCCTCTGTGTTCAGACCTCTGGGCTGCTGTCCTTGCAGTCTGGGGTCTCCTGCATTTGGCCGGCAGCCACATCATGCTGTGGTCCTCCAAGAGCCCCAGGTTTGCTTTCTGTGGACTTGTGCCATTTCAAATGAACCCCAGGCCAGATCTCTCTGAGCCTACTGACCAGCAGTTTAACTCAGGGGTCTGTGAACGGGGCCAAAACATTCCACCCGTGATTCTGTCCCCCTGTCCCAGCCTACTGAGGTCATCCAGATTAGTAATCACAGGTACAGGGGAGTGTGGCTGAGCTGGTTAGTGGCCAACCCACACCCCTGCCTAAGGACCATCCTTCTAGAAAGCCCCTGAGGGTCAACACCCAAATCCCATATTGCTGACATCACCCTTTTAGCCTCCCAGGACTCCTAGGCTCTGTTGTGTCCCCTCCTCCCTGCCCTTCCTTTCACTCATCTTGCAGAAGATCCTTAGATCCAGCTCCGTCTGGATCCCATCCACAGAGTCCTGCCCTCACAGGCGCATAGACCTGGAGACATGGACTCATGGAGTGCACCTAGATGTCCTCTAGGATTCTCCTCATCTCTCCTTTCCTTCCTAATTATGCTCGCCCCACTGTTTCTGTTTGCTCGTCATTCTCCACCAAAATGTCTGGTGTGCCTCTGTCATAGGCCCAGAGGTGAGAAAGTTCTTCATTCTTTTCTTCAACTTCCCATGCTTCCTCCAAGTACATGGCACGAAGCTTCTTGAGTGGGCCATGACTCATTCTGGCATCGGGTCCCTGCGTGTTCCCGCAGGTTCCTCTGTTCTAGACCCCTACTTGCAGTTTCTCTCTGTGTCCCTAATGAGGGTGGGGAAGGGAGATTAATTGTATTAAGCCACAACATACAGACAGAAAGTGCACAAATATTGATGCACAGGTCAGTCAGTTTTCATAAAGTGAGCACACCAGTGTAAACATCACCAAGAACTTGAACATGACCAGCACCCAGAAGCCCCCTGTCAGGGCCCTGCCAGTCACTATCCTCCTTCAGGGTAACCAGCATCCTGACTGCTAATGCTCTAGACTGGTTTTGGCCTATTCTTGGTCTTGGTATAAATGGAATCACCCCGGGTCCTCTTTTGTGCCTGGCTTCTCTCATTCAACGTGGTGTTCGTGAGATTCATCCATATTGTTGCGTGTGATTGTGGCTCTTTTAGTCTCATAGCCTTGACAATCTGACTTGATCATGTGGATCCGTGTACAGCCCCTCGGTTTTCTCTCCACCCGCCCGCAGCTGGGCCAGTTGCAAGTCTCACCTGTATCCCCCCTCTGGTCTTATCCTTCAATCGACCCTTCATTTACCCGGCCAGATGAACCTCTCCCAACCTTGGCTCCAAGGATGTCCTCCCAGCTCAAAACATCCTATGGCTCCCTGTCACCTATGGGGCACTAACTCCCAAAGCTGGGGCTACAGGCTACTGATAATCTGGCTTCAGTGATCCCTGCATCAGCAACCAGCTCCCTCCCCACACTTTCTCTATTCTAACTACTCAGAACGTATTGGCAGGCCCATAACCATGCCTGCCCTCTTCCGCCTCTGTAACTTTGCTCATGCTATTACTTTAACCTGAATGTTCTTCCCACTCTTCCTCCCATGGGTGAAATCTTTCATGACCCAGATCAAATGTCATGTCCCTGGGATGCCTCCTCTAGTCACCCAGCAGAAGTAATTGCTACCTTCTCCTAGCTCCCATGGTGAGGCATGGCTCATGCTGAGAGGTATCACTTATCATTTCTTTAAAAGTTCATTACTGCATCTCACTCACCCATTCTGAGACACACATTTGCATTTGTCTCTAGCATCAGAATGCACCTCACCATTGATGGCATCTTATAATTGGCAGTGTTTTTTTTCTCAGTGATACATAAAATAATGGTGTCTTAGATTCGATAAAATACAGTTTTTCATTTTTCACCTCAGCATATTCACCTCATCATATTCTCTGACCCCACACTGCGTTGTAGAGTGAGTCTACATCTCTGTGTCCTTTTCCACATGTAAGACCATAGGCACACACAAGCACACAATATGGGTTTGTTGAATGAATAGGTGTGCATTATTCATTATATACCTGAACACCTTCTACATGCGTTTCTACAATGGGGAAAGGGGGTAGTGTGGGGAAGTCCTGTCAGTGTGGCTCTTCATGAGGTCTGTCACAAAGGGCAGGGTAATGAGGCCCTGGTGACACTGGGGGAGTCTCACTTCCCTGGGGCTGGAACAGCTTGGTGGGGGGGGGGAGCTACGTACGATTAATTTAATGCCAAATCCTTGATCAGCAAAGCAAGCTTCAATTATAACATCCTTCCTATCGGGTAAATATGATTTGCTTTTCAAGGATCTTATTTATGGCCTGGTTTTCAGGAGCACACTGAGACAGGAAGCTGTACATCCTATCCTGCCAATCTTGCTCGAAGCTTTAAATAACAACAGTGAGCCTTTTCATTTGCGTTTTCCTAATGAAATCACTTGCTCCCTTCGCCCTGTCCCCCAACCCAGGTCTATAGTATATTAAACAGCAAAGGGCACAGGTGGGCTGGCATCTGACTTTAGTGATATTGCAGTTACTCTTTGCCCTTTTCTTATTATTCCAGCTGTTCAAATTCCATAGGTGATTTTAGTCAACTCCAGCACGTTCTACTGTTTTCCGTGTACTTCTAAAATTTGGAAAAACAGCATACATTGTCAGATGCTTTGGGATGATCGACTTGATGTGATTAGTGGTCCTGTATCCTCCTGATGCTGCACCATCTTGCACAAGTAGGTGTCAGATCTTCTGACTTCAGACGGATCTGTGTCTATGTTTCAAAGACTGGTTACTTGGCGCTGGGTGGCTCGGTGGGTTAAGCATCTGACTTTGGCCCAGGTCATGATCTCACAGTTCAGGAGTTCACGCCCTACATCGGCGCTGCTGCCGGCGAAGAGCCTGTTTTGGTTCCTCTGCCATGCTCCCTCTCTGCCCCTCCCTCACTCACACACTCTCTCTCTCAAAAATAAATAAACATTTGTTTTGGAAGGAAGTCTTCTCCTAGGCTCATCAGGGATCCTGAACAAGCTAACAACTTTATAGGATTTGCTCCAGTTTTAGATCAGTTTGATGAAGAATTCACTAAACATATCAGGGTTGCTTTCCGTTGCATGGTTTTCTTGGGTATTTCAAGGGCATGGAGACTGCCAGGCCGATGAGCATGATAAAGTTCAATTGCATGGCCATCTGGACTTCCTTTGGGGAGTTGTTTTGATTGATATCTTTATTTTGTCAGGATCTTGGAAAGCACTTAATTCTTTTATACAATGTTCATTATCTTTTAGCAAATTAGATGCCTCTGGGAATTTTCTAAATTCTATCTTCTCCTTTAAAAGATGGATACAACCACTTGCAATGTGAAAACAACCAATAAAAAGTTGCTTGCTGTCAAGAGCAGTGACCTCTGGCTAATAGGACCAAGAGAGAGAAGTACTGTTTGATTCTTTTTTTTTTTTTTACTATGAGCATATATTTCTTTTATTAAAGAAAAAAAAAGCTTCCTGTATCACTTTGCTCTGTTGTATTATTGCTTTTGGTTCTTTCTCCCTCTTATATTTTCATTTTGAGACATTCATCTAGAGGATGACTCAGTTCATTTAAAAAATATACCAACAACCACAAAACAACAAAAAGATTGAAGAAAAACCCTACTACCTTTGGTTTCTACTGTTTACTATTGCTTTTCCTCTTCCTTTTTCTTTTTACTTATGCTTTGATTTTTTTTCAATATCAGATTTAATTTTATAATAGAAACAAAATGAAACCCTTCAGTCTCTAAAAAATAAACTTACCTTGGGGGAGTTAGGGACCCTTTGGAGCATCTGGGAGAGAATCTGGAGATCCCATTGGCCAAGGAAGCCACAGACACACAGTCTCAGAGACTGTACCCCCAGAATGTCTATTCAATACAATCTAGGGCACAATGTCTTTTCTATATATTATCTCATTAAATGATCTCATTAATAATTCTGTAAGGCATTCTTATGCCCATTTTACAGAAGATAAAATAGAGTCTTAGACCAAATGTCTGAGAGCACAGGAGAAGGGATAAACTTTCAGCTATAATTCCAGACTTAGGAGGCCAACCGGTCTTTTCTATCACACCACAGTTTCAAGGTTAAGTGAACTGTTGATTTTCTAGCTTCTCCAATTGTTTCCGTTCCCTTTATTAAAAGTGGGTACCTGATGCCTCACTGTTCGTTTCTTTTGGCAAGATCCCCTGTGGCTTGTATGTCCTTCTGTCTACATTATCTTATGCTGGAGGAGTCTCTAAGGGAGTCAGTTTGACTTACTGTCACTTTGGAGGTCCTCTAGAAACACCCCAGAAGGGTCACAGGACGTGGAGTTCAATTCTTCTCACTTCAGCACCCCTGTCCCGGAACAACGTGGGTCCTAAGAGCAAGGAAGGGAGGTGGGGTTCAGGGAGGAGAGACAGAAGGAACCCAAGAAGGAGACATGGGGACGGCTGTTCCCAGCATGCTGGCACTGGCGAGGCTCCTTGGCCTCAACTTTCTTTTTTTTAAATAGCGCGACTGATGATCATGGGTAATTTTAACAACTCCAAGCGTTATGTTGGGCTTTTACCAGGGGCCTCACTCCGTGCTTGGCACTTTATAACTAGGGAAGGGCGGAGTCCTTCCCCGGGTCCGAAAGCCTCCAGGGCCCCTACCCTATTACCCGCTGCTTCCCTACCCACTGTGATACCCCACAGGCCCAGCCTCCCGAAATGACTGACAGGAAATTGAAGGGACGTGAAACAAGCTCTGCCACACCCTTACAAATATCTGTTTTCTCTCTTTTTGTGAAAATTACTTCTTGCCAAAGTCTACATTTTTGAATGTTCATGAAAATGATACTATGATCAATAAAAAATTAATGTTCTGTGGTTATTCTTAGGCATTTATTTGTCTCCCAATCCACATGAGCTGACTTGGGGAGAATTATCACTCATTTGGGGTGCATTTCCTCCCTACCTCAGGTAACCAGAGTGTTACTAGGGTTTGCTGCTACATTACAGTGGTTCTGCATACGTGTGTGGGTGGGGAAAGGTTCAGCCAAGACAGAGAGCAGGACCAGTGTCCCTCATTGTGGTGATCTGATCGGCTTCTGTACTGGCCGCTTCCAGTCCCCTGCCAGGCCAGGCAGCCCAGCTCTGTGCTGCTGTGCACACGAAACCTCCACCTGGACAGCTTTTCCCTCTAACTCTAAACCACACCGGGTTTTCAGAGCCCACGTTAAATTCCACCATCTCCATGAAGTCTTCCCTGGTTATCCCTCCAAGGAGACGACCCCTCTGTCTTCTGAATGCTCAGCTCTTGTCACTCACCGAGCATGGCCAACCTGCTGGCACCCGCACTGCCCAGTGCTCAGGACGCCTCTCCCACTAGGGTGCGGCCATCTTTCTCTGCCTCCTCTTCAGCGCCACCCTGGGCCGGGCAGCGCATCTGTTGGAAGGCACTGGGGACGCCCAGGACTCCTCTCCGCTTTTGTCCTGCTTGGCTCTCAGAATCCTCGTGTCAGATTCATCGTCACTCCTTCTGGCCCTCCATGGCCCCTGTTCTCATTTTCCCCCTCACTATTCGCTTGACACTGCACGTTTTGGGACTCCATCGCTGCCCTCGCAAACCACTCCCAGATCCTGTGGCTTAAAATAGCAACTGTTTTGCTTATGACTATTATGTGAGCTGGGCTCAGCTGGGCTGTTCTGCTGGTCTTGCCGGTGGTCACTCGCGGGGCCGCATTCAGTTGGCAGGTTGGCCGTAGGCTGGGCTCAGCTGGGGACGCTGGCACATTTGGGATTCTCTGGCTTTCCGGTTAGTCTTGGAGACTCTCCCTTTCCACATGGCCTCGTGCACTGTCCCTCCATGAGGCTTCTCCAGCACGGGAGCCAGATTTTATGTGTCAGCTCGGGAATCTGAGGGGAAAAAGCAGAAACCCCAGGCTCTCTTATGGTTTTGGCCCAGAACAAGGACAATGTCACCTCCATCACATTTCATGGGACGGCAAGTCACAGACCCAGCCCAGCTTCAAGGGGAGAGGTCTGCCAAACATCACAGAGAGCAGGAGACAGAGTTTACTGGGGCCACCTACCCCATTGGTGTTCCCTTCCACCATGCCACACGTCAGGGCTGTTTGACTCCTGCCTGTCCTGCTCCCACGAGTTGCACTCCTTGAGGGCAGGGGCTGTGTCCCCAGGACCCACACAGTGCATGGCACAGAGTGAAAAACTTAGTAGAACTTAGTAGAAATTCCCTCTGGATGAGTTTTACCACAGCAAGACTGTCCCCCGCCCCTCTCCGGAGCACACCTTTCCCACCTATACCATGAGGGGCTGTGCAGATCTTTACGATCTTTTGAGTGTAGCTGACATTATGTGATTCCGTTGCCATGTCTGGCTGTTCCCCAGACAGGCCGTTTTTAGGTCTCTGCTCCTTTTCACATGTTATGCTCTCTGCCTGGACAATTTTTTCAAGGCATAATATACATTTTTAACCTCATTTGCAGAGGTTGAGTTAACTACCTCCTGGGGTCAAGACACATTCATCATCCATTCATTCCATGCAACACTCTTCTACTTTGTTTTCCGCTTCGTCCTGGTCCCCATTCCTCCCTCAAACCCCACCATGGTCACCCCTCCCATGTGCAGACGCGTCATGTTACTTACCCTTGCACAATATCCGTTCCTCTGGCAATGGGTGGCCACGCCGCCTCCTCCTTTCTGTTTTTGCAAACACTGTGAATGTTCTTAGACATCTCTCCTTGCGCACCTGCAGGGGCGTGGCTCTAAAGTGCGGACTTAGGACTGGGGACTGCGCGGATCCTGGGGTGTGAATCAGTCTAACCAGAAAACAGCAACAGCCTGAGTGTTTAAAACAGGGACTTGCATGCAGGGAATTGGTTACTTGGAGAACGGAGAGGCTAAGAGGCTACATGGGGACAGTGAAGCAGCCAGAACTTAGCAACAGCGGGAAAGTGCTAGTGGAGGACCAGAGAGGGGAGGCGGGGAAGGTCATCTGGGAAAGCCGGAGTCATAACTCACCAGTCCTGGCCCCTTGGAAGGAGGTGCAGCTGCTGCTTGGAGATGCCCCTGAGGCTGAGAGAGGATGAGAGAGACCCTGGCTTCTCCCTTCCGCCCTCCAACCCCGGTACTGACAGGGAGTACAGCGGGAGTCAGCTGAGGAGGAACCTGGAAAACACGCCCTCCAGGGACCAGAGCCGCGCAGGACAGGACAAGGAACATGGGTCTCAGGGCACCCAGCCTGGGGCCGGTTCCTCAGTGCGCACATACTCAATGTCACGAAAACCTGCCAGACCACTCTCCACATGGCGGTGCCAACTGAACACACGGCCCACATCCTTAACAACACTTAGCATTCTCCACCGTTCTCATTTCTTGAATTGACAGGTATGAAATCGAACCTTGCTGTTGTAGTTCAGGTTTTTCTTGATGACTGGTGAGGTTGAGCATCTCTGCATAGACTTCTATGAGGGTCTGCTTCTGTGAAATGGCCTCTTCGCGGTTTGCAAATAGTTCTTGTATAAATCTAGCTCGTAGCCTCTTATGAGCCCCTCGTCAGATTTAGGCATTGAAAATATCTCTTCCCCCATCAGCTTGGTGACCTTCATTTAAAAAGAAATCTTTAGGGGCGCCTGCATGGCTCAGTTGGTTGAGTGTCCAACTCTTGGTTTCAGCTCAGGTCATAATCTCACAGTTTGTGAGTTCAAGCCCCACTTTGGGCTCCATGCTGACAGCATGGAGCCTGCTTAGGATTCTCTCTCTCCCTCTCTCTACCCTTTTCCCACTCCCTCTTTCTGTCTCTCTCTCAAAAACAAATAAATGAACTTAAAAACTATTTTTTAAAGAGATCTTTGGCGGGGCACCTGGGTGACTCTGTTGGTCCGACTTCAGTTCAGGTCATGATCTTGTGGTTCACAAGTCTGAGCCACACGCCGGACTCTGTGCTGACAGCTCAGAGCCTGGAGTGTGCTTCGGATTCTGTGTCTCCCTCTCTCTCTGCACTCCCCTTCCCCAGTCCCACTCTGACCTTCTCTCTCTCTCAAAAATAAACATTTAAAAAATTTTAATAAAAAATAAAAAGAAATCTTTAGTTTTGATGTAGTTAAACCTACAATCCGCCAGCATTATCACCTTGGGTGGGTCACGCCCCCGGCCGTGCTGTAATTCTCTGTGTGCGACTGCAGAGAGAGGAGAAGAAACTTGGTCTTCTCTCCAGGTCCCCTCCCTCCGTGGCCCAGTTTCGAGCTGCTGTCTCAGGGAGATAGATGTTCTCTGTTCCCAGGCTGCGTAGTCATCGCTAAAGAAACCTTTGTTTTCTGGGTGTCAACTTCCCAGAGAACATACTAGACATTGTCTTCACAAACACCACCGCAGTTGCAAATAGCAAGGCAGAATATGAAAGAAAGACGCATGCGACAAAGTTGGTTTCCAAACCAGGCCCCTGTCAGGAAACTGGAAGGAAAGGAAGTAAATAGAAAATTGAAAGTTGGCATTTCTCAGTTCTCACTTTTCTCATGTGCCGTGTCTTGAGGAAATATACGCATCTCAAGTTCATTTCCATTCCCCTCATTTTAAAGTGTTCTGAAAGCTGGACATTTCATGGTTGCGAGGAGACAGAAAGGGCTTCGGATACATGTCGTGCAGACCCTGCTCCGACTTGTGGCTGATCTGGGGTTTGCCGCAAGTCACCTTGCGGCTTTGAGCTCAGTTTCCCCCAGCCTGAATAATCAGGTTCACCATGGAGTCTTTCCAAAGACGCTTTAGAGGGTAGAAATGAAGGGTTTGCAATTTTTATAGATTTTTGGGTTTTAGTGATGGAGATTTTTTTTAAGTTTATTTATTTTGAGAGAGATAGTGCACAGGAGGAGCAGTGTGTGTGTGTGTGTGTGTGTGTGTGTGTGTGTGTGTGTGTGTGTGTGTGAGAGAGAGAGAGAGAGAGAGAGAGAGAGAGAGAGAGAGAATCCCAAGCAGGCTCTGCATTGCTAGTGCACAGAGCCCAATATGGGGCTCAAACTCACAAATTATGAAATCGTGACTTGAACTGAAATCAAGAGTCAGATGCTCAACCAACTGAGCCACCCAGGTGCCCCTGCAATTGTTACAGATTTTTTAAAGCACCTACTGTGTGCTAAGCACTAAGGTTTCTTTTCTCATTTTAATCTTCCCGGCCATCACAGGAAGAGAAATTTAGTATCCCCATCTTACAGATGGCAAGGCTGAGAGATTCAGAGGTGCAGAGGTTATGTCAGTTCCCAGGCTTAAACATCTAGGATGGCTATGCTCTTGCCCCTAGTTGGACTAGAAACTGTCAGAGGAGGTCACGGGGAGGGGGGGGTGACTGCTGGTTGACCCTCTCCAGCACGAGAGGCTCCTGGCCCCTCCCCTGTCTTTGCACTGTGGTTCCACTTGCCTTCCCCAGTCCCAGAGCCTGCTCCAAGGACAGCCTTGGGGCAGCAAGGTGGTGTTAAGCCTGTCTGGATATATATATGACTTAACCCAGTCAAGGCCTCCATATAAACTTTTAAGAGGTGTCGTGCAGGCACGGAGATGCACTCGTCTTGCGGGGCATCCAAGACAAGCCTCTTACGTAAGTTCTCTTGCTTCTCGAACCTGCCTCCTGCCTCCTACCTGTCTGGAGGGCCTACCTCTTCCTCCTCCTTCCTTCCTCTCCCGGCCCTCCATACACAGGGTCCGCTGCAAATCATGCCCGGGAAGCTGGCGAAGAGCTTGCAAAACAACAGAAGCATGGAGTTATTTGGGGTGGGGGCTTTGGCTCTTCCCTCGGACAGCTCTCAAGCTCTTTCAGGCCATGAAGTAACTCCCGGGAAATATGAACGAGCCACAGCCCCCCTTTCCCTGCCCTGGGCCTCCAACTGCAGACAGTGCTGCCCAGAGCTTCCCTCCCCACCCTGCTCAGGCACTCGTGTAGCCCTGGCAGCCCCGGCGCTCCCCAAACTCAGCTGCTGAGGCTTGGGGGCCTCTCTCGAGATGGCAGTGAGGTGCTGCCGATGGCACAGAGCAGGTGGGAAAGGGGCGGGAAGACTGCGCCTACCCCAAGGGACAGAAGGTAGGTGACGATCCCTAGGGGTGCAGCTTCTCATTAACACAATGGGATCCAGAAAAACCAGGGCCATCCCCGGGAGTGAGGCTTCCCCTTAGGCCTGTGGGGCCACAAGCTGTCCCAGGTCCCCAGCCCCTGCTCCACTGCCAGGAGACAGTGCTCCCTGTAACCTGATGGGCCGACACAGGGCAGAGGCACTTGAGGGCAGAACCTGCGAGTCTAAGGGTGAGGCCAGGTGGCCCGAGGTAAACACAGCCATAGGCATGCTCGGTGTCATTGCTGCCCCTGGATGTCACCTGCCTTGAGGCTGGATAGAGACTATTTCCAGCCAAGCCCCATTCATCGGAAATTCCCAGGACCCAGCCAGCAAGCGTCTGAAGGACCAGTGCTGATGCGTCTCACTTTGGGTCCATGCCAGCTGCTGAACCAAGTACCAGGCTGACTCTAGGAGCAATGGGCCTTCTTTCCTTTCTTTTTTTTTTTTTAATTTTTTTAAATGTCTTATTTATTTTTGATACAGAGAGAGACAGAGCATGAGAAGGGGAGGGGCAGAGAGAGAAGGAGACACAGAACTGGAAGCAGGCTCCAGGCTCTGAGCTAGCTGTCAGCACAGAGCCCAATGCAGGGCTCAAACCCATGAACGTGAGATCTGACCTGAGCCGAAGCCGGAGGCCCAACCGACTGAGCCACCCAGGCGCCCCCCCTTCTTTCCTTTCTTAAAATGTGATTAGCAAGTCACAGAATATCAGAGCCAGAAGGGACCTCAGGGGTGGCCACGTGGGACCTGCCTCGCCGTGCCCCTGGGAAAACAGGCTCCGAGAGGCAGCAGAGCTCTCAGCTCAGGTGATTCCCGGCACGTGTCCCCCCGCCCCGCCTTGAGAAAAGCCTTAGTCCCCAGAAGACCTTTGCTGAATCTGGACACCCAGTGAAAGCCAGAGAGGCTTCTAGATTTTGAAACCTCAAAGGCATCATCCTCTTATTTTTAAAAATTCATCCTGATTCACTTGGGCTCATGGGGTTTACAGAAATCTTGTTGCTCCCAAGAAAACAACAAAGAGATGATGGCTTCCTGAGTCGAATCCCTGGGAGGTGCAGGACTCCAGAAACGCTCTGCTTCTCATCTCGCAGAGCCCACGGGGAACCAGAGAAGTCCCCAGTCTCGTGTTTCCCGGGGAGCAACATGACAGCGCCGGAGCAAATACCAAAGGAAGTAGCGATTGGCGAAGAGAAGACAGTGACTTTACCGTTGAGACACTTAGATGCAAGTTTCAGTTTTGTTCCTGATTTGCTGTGTGACCTTGGGCAGGCACCATCCCATTCTGGGCCTGTTTCTCTCTCATAATTTGGAGGGGAGATGGGATGCTCTCTAAGCACTCTTCCAGGGTCAGCTCTGCCTGGGGTTCCAGCCCCCGCCCCCTATCATCTCCAGCCTTCCCTCTGTGCTTACAAAGCCTAGGAAGGGTGGGAATGCATCTCCCAGCATCTTTTCTTTCCATTTAAGTTCAGGTTTACTAAGTGACTTGTCCACCTTTCTCTTTTTGGAAGTGACAGCTAATGGATAAGGAGTTCCTCAGGTGCTTTGTCTGGATCTGACCAGGGAAATCAGCAGAAAGACAATATCTAGGTTGCTCCGGGCTGACATTACTTCTACAGGATGATGTTAATTCTGCTGTTTACAGAAATAAGTCCAGTGTGAGTCGAGGCTTTTTGGTGTTTAAAACCAGATGGTATTTCCTGCCTTGATCAGCCTCGGAGCTTTGGTTCCCATGACAACCCCGAAGTTCCGCCTACTGCAACTTCCCCGTTCTCCAAGCTTCTTCCTCTTCCACCATTGTGCCAGGGCCCCTGGAGAATAAAGCCAGTAAGCAGCATGTGCCTAGCACTTTACAGTTTACAACACACTCCGGTATTTACGGTTTCATGTATTCCTCACCACAGCCTTGCCAGACAGCATTTGCTTTTCTCTCCATTTTACAGACAGGAAAACCAAGGCCTCAGAGATTAGCACATCTGTCTTCTCAGCCCCCAGTTGGGTCAGCAGGACTACAGCTGAAGCTTTCTGGCTTTGAACCTCACGTGGGGTCTGCTCTGCCAGGATGGATATGAATGCCCTGCAGAGCACCTTCTTGCTGTGGGTTTCTAAGGGGTCAATTCTATCCCTATATTGGGTCTAGATCAAGGTGTGGCATCTCTAGGCAAGTTCACTTCTCTGTGCCTCGTTTTCATCCCCTGAGAAATGGGTAGTAATTAATGGTACCTCTGGATGGCTGAGGGGATTCAATTTGTCTGTTTGTAAAAGCACAATCAGGGCTTCCTGGATTCAGTAGGTCTGAGAAGGCTGGATTCCATTTTAACCATCATGTGACCTTGGGCAGATCACTTTGCTTGTTTTCCCTCTCTGTGTAGATGACAGCATCTCAGTGTTCATGAGGATGTTGTGTGTGAGATTAATGCACAGACAGGGGCTTGGAGAATGCCCTCTCTCACACCGCAGAGTGTGCACGCATCCCCTGGAGGCCTTTGAAGATGCATGTTTGGGCTCAGTGACGTGGGGCACACCTGTATTTCTCATCAGCATCCAAAGGATGTCAAGCCTACTGGTCCAAGGACCACTCTTTGAGTAGCAAGGTTGTAGCTTCTAAGAAAACACCATCCAAGTGTTACTACCAATCAACCATCCAGAGAGCCACGGCCGTAGACCTCCAGTTATAAGCTCAAAACCTCAAGAAGCTTGGAGACCTCCTTGTTGGGAGCACCAGCAGGAGCCCATTTGGAGAGTTTTCCCAGGTGGGAGATTCCCATCAGGAGAAGGGCTCCCAAGCCCCCCACACCCAGCCCCAGGGCTCTGTATCCTGGAACCCCCCACAGAGCTCTGGTGATCTCAGAACTCTCAATAGAGGATGTAAAACTGTAAATGTGTCACATCTTGCACATCAGAATATGCTCATTGATAATGGCTTATGCATTCCTTTAAAAATAAAAATAAACTTTTTAAATAAAAAAAAGTCAAGGTGACCTAGGAATGCTAAGTGATCCAAGGTAAAAGCGCATGGTAGAACATGGATCAAAGTAGAGCTATTACACAGGTCTAAAGAGCACAGTCTGCACCGTGTGCTTTTGTGTCCAATTCTTTGTTCTGTATTCTTCCTTATATAATTGCAGATTGTAAACTCAATTATGTGCGCTAAGTTCATTACTCTGCAATAAACAAATGTTTTCCATTCATTCCTGCAATTCATTTGGTTGGGTGCATCCCAGATCCTTGCTGCAGCTCTGCAAGCCAGCTCCTCTGACAGCTACCAGCCCAGGGACGTTCATGTGGCAGAGCACAATGTTCCCCACACCGTGGCGGCTGCAGGGCTCCCTGGGCCTGGGCCCCCAAAGAACAGTGAGAGAGATGAACACTTACAAGTGGGGGCTGCTGCCGCCCCATGAGCATTCGCCCTGTGCCAGGTATTGTGCTGAGCCCTTGACTTGGAATATCACCCCTCATGGATCCCAGGCTCCGCAAAGGCAGGGACTTTGCTTTGGCTCCCTCAGTGCCTCCCCAGTGCCCGTGATGGTGATCCATCAGAGTCTGCCAGGGGAGCGTGTCAGCTCTCATTCCAACAACGAGGAAACAGGGCTTTGCTTATCTGAGGAAGACTCCCACCACCCACACAGCCCTTTCGTCGAGCCTGCGGCCCCAGGTGCCCTGGGGGGCATTCTCTCAGAGGGTTCTGTCTGACTCAGGCTCTTAGCCACTGTCCCTTGTGAGAGGTTACTAAAATCAGTTTGCCCTGAGGTCACCTCACCGATGGAGCTAAAATCCAGAAGCTGCAGTGACAGTGTAGAGATCCTTCTTCGTGGTGGAAGTTCCCCTCCACGTGCACACAGCCTCCCCCCTTTACAAAGTCCCTGCTCGCACCTCCATCCCCTGCTCCTGCTTGGGTGATTAGCCTGTGGCATGTGGTTTAGGGGCTGTCTTGGAAGGACCCCTGGTGGCGGGCAGGGGCATGAGGCACTGAGCAGAGGGAGGCCTGGGGTGCAGGGCTGGTGCCGCTGCAGTGGGGTAAGCAGGAGCTCATGGGCCTGGGTCCCTCGGAGGCATCAACTCAACAGCTGAAGAAGTCTGTCATCCACTGGGTGTCCATGCCAACGCAGACGGGCTTCTGAAAACACCCACCTGCGATGCAAAGGGAGTGTTTGTGATTGTGAGGAAAGTGGAGATAATTATTCCACCGAAAGAGTTGCAAGCAAGTCAAGGAGAGAAGCTCCGAGGCCCTTGGGGAAAAGAAACCAGAGCCCGAGAGGGGGCCTGGAGTGCATGAGGTGACCTGGCATGAGAAGGTCCCCCCGCCTTCCAAAGGGGCTTACCTCTCCAGAGCCAGGATGAGGGACGGGGTGCCCCCACCTCATTCATGAGGGTTTTCTGGAGACTCTGGCCTGAGACCCTCCACCCTCTCTACCCTCTGATGAAGGGGATAGAAAGTGGTGTGCACCTGTGTGCATGGGAAGGCCAGGGGAGGAAGACCCCAGGGTGGTCACAGACCTTTCACATGGTGACAAGGTGATGAGCCTGCTGATAGGAGGATGGAAGACCAGCCAGGTGTGAGTTCCCCTCTTCTTCTTTTTTATTAAAAGTGATAAAACAGATATGAAACTTAACCACTTGAACCATTTTCAAGTGCACAGCTTAGTGGCACTAAGCCCATCCACAATTTACAACCATATCATTTACTTCCAGAACTTTCTCATCACCCCAAAAGGAAAGCACCTACCCATTAAGCAGTTACTCTGCATTTCCTCCCCCCCCCCCCCAACTCTGGCCAGCTCTATGTATTTGCCTCCTCTGGACACTCCATCCTAATGGAATCAGAGTATGCAGTCTCCGGTGTCCAGCTTCTTTCACTTAGCGTGATGCTTTCAAGGCTCATCTATGTCACAGCAGGTGTATTTCCTTCCTTTTTATGGCTGGATAATACTCCATTGTGTGGCTACACCACATTTTGTTCATCCCTTCGTCTCTTGATGGCCATCTGGATTATTTCCACCTTTTGGTTATTGGGAAGAGTGCTCTGAATATTTGCATACAAGTTTTTTTTTAAATACCTATTTTTAATTCTGTGGGGTCTCCAGTTGGGAGTGGAATTGCTGTGTTTCATGGTAATACTAAATTTTATTGATGGGCCACTCCTCCTTTTTGTAGATTTTCATAGAATCGCAGGGCAGGAAGAGACCTCAAAGATGGTTTTTCTGACTTTTGGATTCACACATCAGTAAAACTAAAACTACCCCACCACCCTCTCTCCCAAAGTGGGAGGGACCTGCAGCAAGGCCAACCCTACAAAATGCACTCATTGCCTTATATACCTGCTTGTCTCTCTCATCCCCAGCTTTGGGTCACTGGGAAACCAACTGCTGGGTCCCATCCTCATCCAAAGTCCGGATTCCGCTCTCTGGCTGCCCCGGTATGGGCCTTGCGGGAAGCGCCCTCTCCCAGGCAGCTCCGGTTCCTGGGAGGCTCTTCCTCAGGGACGGCTGGCTCTACTCCCATGGTCTCCCTAGTATCTTTGCTTGGTCCTCTGAGGCCTCACAGACCTCGGCCTCACCCCACCCACCTCAGGAGAGGAACGCACACCACCTTCTACTTCCTGTATGCTCCATGGGGCTCAGCACGCCAACATGAGATACTCTTACCAAAGGAGGTGGAGATGAGGCAGTCCCCGGACTTGTAAGGATTCTTAGAAGAAACAAAGAGAATCTCCAAGGTATTTATAGTATTACATGAGCAAACCCACAAAAAAAATTGTGAACAAGCCATATAGACTAACAGGTTTTATTTTTGTTGTTGGCTGGGCTTATACCAATGTAACGTTTCTCTCTGTGTGGAAAGGCAGCAAGATAGAGTAGAGAAAATGTGGCTCCTCCAACACTGAGAGGTGAGATCTGATTGAAGCCCACTGTCCCTTGTTAACTGGGGGACCTTGGTGAGGTCAGTATCTGTGTGCAGATATTAACAGAGCGGATAGAGAGAGAGAGAGACAGACCAAGAAACAGACACTTAACTATGGAGAACAAACGGATGGCCACCAGACGGGAGGTGGGTGGGGGGATGGTTGAAACAGGTGCTAGAGATTAAAGAGTACACTTACCGTTATGAAGAAAAAAATCCGTGTGCCACAGTCACTGAATCAGTAGAAAGGGAATCTGAGGGCTGCCTGACGGGGCAATTGTGAAGGAGGTGGGGCCGCTTACAACCACACCGGCACACCACAGGCGCCTGCTCTAATAGTTATCACTGGAAGAAATCTGAGCAGCATTTATGCCTTCGATGAGCAAATCAAAGTGAGAAGACAAATTCACTGTTATTTACTACACACTTGGCAAACAAAAATCCTTTAAAGGACCACGTTCCTGCATGGCAATAACCATAAAGTAATAAAAAGTAACATTTGTGGAAACCCACTCTGCAGGGCTGAGACAAAAGGCAACCTGGTCTCTTATCAAAGGATACAGGGGGCCATGCTGAGGAGGCAGGGTAAGGCTACCCTCTACCCCAACCACTGGAAATGGGGACACGGTCCCGCTGAAGAGGACAGCCATGCCCTGTGTCCATCAGCCCTGGGGAGGTGGCTGTGACAGGAGCTGGGGACCTGGCAGGACAGGCCCTGAGAAAGGAGCCCTGGGTGCTCTCCGAGATAGTAGGAGATGGAGACAGATGAGTTGGGCTTTCGGCTCCATCCCACTACCAGTGATTCTGAGTTTATATCTCCTGTCACCCCAAGTATTGGTGAATCACCGTCTCTAGAGACTGGCTTCTTGCATGAGGGGCTAAGATTTAAGGCAGGATCTAATCCCCTCTTAGGCTGCATGTTACAGAGGAGCAGAGGCCTCCTGAGGCCAGCAGGGAGCCTGGCTGGCCCTGCAGAAATGGTTAAGGAGAACCCACCCAGAGGAGGTGACTCACCTACCCCATCTTCCAGGGAGGAGATTCATCCTCTGGCCTGTCCTCCAGAATTTAGTATTGACTTTATCAGGGAAAACATCAGGTGTCCTTACATGCTGAACAGGATCTATTAGTTAAAAAGACATGATTATCTTGCTTGAAACAGACAAAGACAGATGGGCATAGATGATGCTTCACACCACCCTCAGTCTGGACTGCAAAATCTTGGAAGGGTCCTGAGCCTTCGGGAAGCATTCTCGGTAGCACAGGTCAGTGTGGACGTCAATAGCTGCCCAGCCTGATCCTGGCCTGTGCGGCGGTGTCCTTGGGCAGCTCCAAGGTAAGAGAGAACTGGAAGGGTTTCCTGCCCCCTCTTTGCTCGCTCTGCTCCCGCAATCTGGCTGGAAAGCCTTCCTGTTTCTTCCTGCCCACCTTGCTGGGAATCCCAAAGACACAAACACCTAGAGTCCAGCACGGCTGGAGAGTCCGGATCCAGTCAGTCCCCGTGTCTCTGTGCTCTGACGCCAGCAGCACCATCTAAGCTGGCTACCTCTGGCCGGAGGTCCCCTCCTCTGGCCTTACTCCCTCCCCGCCATGGCTACATCCAGGTGAGTGCGCAGTGGAGGTGGAAGGAGGGAGAGAGAGAGAGAGAGATTGATTTCAATGTGCAGCAGCCATAGTGGAGAGTTCTCAGATCTGCACAGCTCCACGCGGTGTGAAAAGGGCTTTCTCACTTTCGTCTGACTCTCAGCACCTTGGGGAGCACTAGGCCCTTCTAACCAAAAGGGAAACTGAGATTCAAAAAGAAACAAGCTCCCTGTTACTCAGCAAGTGGCTGAACTAACCCCAGTGCTAGGGCTGACTCGAGATACAGTGCTCATTCTAGGGTGACAGGTTGCTTCCATGCATTTCGAAGAAAAGAACCCAAATCAAAAAAACAAAAAACAAAAAACCAGAAACACACACACCCCAACCAAATCAGAAAAACAGGTACCCAACTTCTCTCCAGCAACATGTAATTCACCCATGTTATGCGCAGACTAAGTTCACACAGGCTGTCCCTCAATCTGGGTGCCCTTTCCCTTCCTCACCTGCCAGCTCCCCCACAGGCCAAACCTGAACCATCACGGATGACATTCTCTGCACCATGGACCCAGCACACGCGGTCACGACAAGACTCTTTCCACGGCACCACAATGTTTTATTTACCCGCTTGTCTCCTCTAAAACACTGTGGGTTCCTTGAAGGCAGAGATGTGTGTATTTTCATCTCTGGATCTAAATCACAAGCAAGGGCAGGCTCAGGCTGGATGCTCAGTGAATGCTTGGGGAATGCAGAATGGAAAAGTAAGTATTCCCTTCACAAAACTGCCCGGCTTCCGTTGGAATGGTCTGGCACCAAAGGAGGGGAGGTGGGAGGGTAACCTGGGCAGCGGGGGGTGTGGCACGGACACCAAGCACACACCGGGGAGGACCCTGTACTTGGGCTGGGAGCCAACGCCCGGATACACCAGGACACAGAGTCCTCTGAGCAAGGTCCCAATCACCTAAAAGTCAGGGGACTCCCCACCCTGACATTCTACTGGCAAGCAGGGCACCTTGGCCAAGAGCTGCTGGGCACGGACGAGCAGCGAGGACCCCAGAAGCAGCTGAAGCCCGAGTGCCCCCTCGCCCACTCCCAGCGGCTGAGTCCTCGTGGCTGCCGCTGTCCCCTCAAAGCAGGGTTTCCCAGACAGCGTCCAAGGAGTCTGTCTTGCCAGAGCACCATGAAGAAGTGTGATCAAACGTATGGGAAATGCTACGTAGGACCTTGAAGAGGCCCAATGCACAATGGCGTGCTGGAGGTTCTGAGATGTCCCACAGCAAGTTGGTCCGGTAACTGGGCTTTAACCCGGCGCCTGCCAGACCTGTCTGGTCACAGAGCCTCACCCTACTTCCACCTATACACTCCCTTCATTTTTCCTTGTGAAAAGCCCATTCACATCCTATGGAGCTAGTGCTCCAAGGAACACACTTTGGGGAATGCTGGTCAAGGTCATCAAGCAAGGGAAACATCTGCTGTGGAGAACAGACCCTTGCAGGCAGCCCAGGGATGCACGTGGGATCGGAGGGGCCACCAGGAAGGGGGAGACCAAGGCCCAGAAAGGGTGCCAGGAACCTCTCACCAGTCCGCATACAAACTGCCTTGGATCCAGTTGAGTCTCGTGAAAAAGATAAGCGAGACACCTGTCCTGAGCCTCGGTTTTCCCGTCCGCAAATTGGGAATCGGCCCGGTTGTGTATGGGGTCCTCGGCTGACGTCATGGGAGCCTGCACCGTGGAAAGCTGGTCCCTCCAGCACAGCCCTGTGTACAGTGGGCGTTCAGTCAGACCTACCCGATGGGAGGCAGCACGAATACAGCGGTTCAGAAAAAACAGGACAGCAGCGAGAAGCAGACACAACCCTCAAGGCAGGTCACTCTGGGGCCCTGCATTTCAGGGGCAAACAGCCCCAGGCCCATCGGCAACCACTGGAGAGAGGGCGCCATTCCAACAGGGAGCGTCCCCAGTGCTTCCAGCTCCAGGCGGCCACATGGGCTGGTTGGTGGGAAGGCAGGGGCCCCTGTGTCGCTGCAGGCTGGGCTGTGTCGCTGGCACACAGCTGCCCTCTCCGTCCCTTTTCCAGATGCGGATTCTCCAGCGTGGTGGCAAGGATGGAGGACACTGTGGTCAGGCTGCTGCACATGGGAAGGATGACCGTTTCTCATTAAAGGCCAGGATTTGAGAGACATTTATAAAGATGCCTGTCAGCAAAGTCAACCTGAAGCCCTTTGTCTTCAGTCATGTTGCATGTTAGCAGCTGCCGGTGGGAGGGCTGAGAAGAGGCAGGTGCTGGCCCAGCAGGCAGGGGGCGTGCATGAGCTGGCTCTGGGCTACGTGGTCATGACCACCTCAAGCAGCCTGCGGAGGAAAGCTGGGGCGGGGCACGGGAGAGACTGCACCTCCCGAGGACATGTGTCCCAAAGAGCTCGTGGCAAAGACTGAAACTGTGAAGGCTGTCTACTTCGTGCAGACCAAATGCTTTCTGCACGCTGGCTCTAAGCTCTGGGCAGGAGGCTAAGTGACCAGTCCAGGCCACACAGCTGGCCACCAGCTAAGGGGCTGGATGTGAACTCGGAGCCGGAGCCCAGAGCACAAACTCTTCCTACTCTGTCATACTGCCTATTGAGGTTGGGATCATCCGTTCACGTCTTCTCCTGCCTTTTGAGGTCCCCACACTGGCTCTAGCTCGTCCCTAGTGCCCACATAAAATAAATGCTGCAAGCACTGGCCAAGCGAATTTCTCACCTGAAAACACTTCCTAAAGCTACTGGATTTTAGGACTCGGGGTGCCACTAATGTACTATGACATGGCAGAAAATTACAAGAACTAATTCCCTTCTGAGGAACATAGCACTAACAGGGTGTACAAAAAATTCCAAATGCTTGGCTTCTTTGTCTAAAAAATGTGAGCACCAGAGTCCTTCCACAATGTAATCTATTAGAGTCTTCTGCTCCCACCTGAAGTGCAGAGCCCTATGGTGATATGGGGGGGATCAGTGCAGACTTATAGCATCATCCTGCCCAACCCCTGATCTCACAGGTGAGGACACTGAAGGCCAGGCAGGAGAAGGGACCCAAGATCCCACAGCTTACTCTTGTTTCCTATAGAAAAGGTTGCCCTTGCAACAAAGAAAAATGTATTCAACACACACATCCTGGCCACCTGTTACATGGTGTACACAGTAGGTGCAGCCCAGCGTTGGAACAGAGTTTCAAACAAGCAGTAAAGGACCCCAGGGGCTGAAAAGTGCGTTCTCTGTAAGGAAGTCAAGAAACACTTTACTGTATATGTGACTTGGATCACAAAGAACAAGTTAAAAGTTTTCCTGAAAGATATGTCAGGGAAAGCTTAAGTATCCTCCAAAACACGCGCTGCCCCAGCTAAGCTTACAGATGCTGCTGGGGAGCCACCACCCAAAGAAAGACTACATTTCCCAGCATCCCTCATAGTCAGATGATGTCATGTGACTACTGGAGGCCAGTGGACTGTGAGGAGGAACAGATGGAACAGGAGCAGTTAAGAGGAAAGTAGTTAAGAATGGCTGTGCCTTCTCCACTGTCCCTTCCCCCTTTTTGCCAACCAGAAGCAAAGATGTTGAGGCTCCTGGGGAGGGCAGAGCTGCAATATGAACGGAGATGGGTCCCCAGATCACAGTGTGAAGTCACCTGCCAAGCAGTAGCCGTACCAGACTTTATTGTGAGGATAAGCCTACCACGTTTGAGTCTGTTACACCAACAGGCATCACGAACTACTGCAGCAGGGAAGGGAAGACAAGTGTTCTGGGCAGAGGGAACGTGACACAGACACAGCGACGTGACAAAGCGTGGCCTGCTTCGGGGAAGGGGGAAGAGCTGACGGTGGCTGGAGCACTGGCTGTGTGAGTGCAGCACTGGGATTCGGAAAGCTCGCGCTGGTGACCACAGGAGGGAAGATCAAGTACAGGGATTGTTTCCAGGGGCCCTGGTGTTGCTGGCACTGCTCTCAAAGGAAGAGTGGAAGTTGTGAATGGTTTCCTGTAAAATCTGTCTCTCGCGTCCCTGTGGAGGAAATTGAAAACAGACACAAAGTCCCGTTAAATCTCTTAACTATTAGTTCAACTGACATGGTGTTGTTAATCCTCAACTTACCCCTTAAAAACCCATGGGTGTCGCAGGGGAAGTAAGTTATCTGATTAAGAGTACTGAGTTTAATAAAAACAAAAACAAACAAACAAAAAAACGGAGTCAAATGTCCCCCAGCACCCACAATCACAGCATGCAAGGCTGGAGAGGGCCCCCGAGACTCAGCGGTCCAATCTCCAAGACAAGGACAGGACTCAGCGCCCAGGAAACTGGACTGACTTGCCCCAGGTCACGTGGCCTGCAAGGGAAGTTTCCCCCCCTGACTCACTGTGTGTCTTTCTAGCCCTCTGAGTTCCAGGGGACTGAGTGGGAGCTGAACTTTCTGCTACAGAGTTTGAACTGCCTCACTGCCCTGTGCAAAAGATGCCAGATTCCTCCTGTGATTCACTTCTCTATCTGTGCAACATGCCCCCGCATCCCTGCCCCTTAACACGTTTTGAGATGGGGAAAAAGGGAGGATGTAGATGTTTCTTTCAGCCCAGAGAACATATTTACTGAATGCTTGGCTGAGAGGCAGCGAGACACAGAGGTTAAGAGCAGAGCCTGGAACAAACAGCCTGGGTTCAAATCCCATTCCTCCCACTTACTAGCTGGGAGACCCTGAACAAGACAAGCTCTCTGAGCCTTCATTTCCTTATCTGTAAAATGGGATAGCAATGGTACTCAAATGATTGCAGGTAACAGCAGACGCAGTGTTGGCAGCAGGAGGCTGACAGGTCCTGTTGTCAGAGGATAGCAGTGTAGACTCAGCACACGCATGCACACACACGTGCGCACACACATTTTTAAGTAGGCTTCGTACTGGGCAGAGCTTGAATTCATGACCCTGAGATCAAGATCTGACCTGAAATCAAGCGTTGGATACTTAATCAACTAAGACACCCAGGTACCCCCTAAACACATGTTTTTTAAAATCTTTTTTAATGTTTATTTTTGAGAGAGACAGAGCACAAGTTGGGAAGAGGCAGAGAGAGAGGGAGACAGAGAATCTGAAGCAGGCTCCAGGCTCTGGGCTGTCATCACAGAGCCTGCCACAGGGCTTGAACCCACAAACCATGAGATCATGACTTGAGCCAAGGTCAGACACGTAACCAACTGAGCCACCCAGGCGCCCTACCCCCACCCCAACAAATGTGGTGGTCAAAATGTAAAGCAAATTAAAAATGAATAATCTCTGGTAGATTGTTCTCTGCTAAAAGTACAAAGAAAAAAAAGTCTACCAAATGAGCTCAGGCTTCAAACTTTCTCTTCTTTTTGTGGACTCTCCAGATCCCAGAGCAGGGACCTCTCTGCTGTTGAGGCCTTCTTGGACACCAGAGTGGGCAGTAAGGCCTCCTGGCATGCCAATCCGTCTGGCAATTTAAATCAGCTAGAAAAATGCCCCCAAGAGCCCAACAACACAAACCTAAAGGCAGCAGAGCAAGGCAGAGGACAGAGCTCCAGATGTGGCAGTCTGAGGACAAGTGAGTCCCCAGTCTATCGCCCCCTAGTGGCGGCATCCCAGGCAGGGCTGCTTGCTGTTGGGTGTCCTATCTATAAACTGGGGACAGTATGACATGTTGGGGCTGTGATGAGGCTCAACCAGAGATAATGAATGGGGTGACACTGTGCAAACTGCAGAAGGCTAAAAAATAAACAGGAGGGATGACAGCAAGGTCTTCATCAAACACTACCTTAGCCTTAATTACCCGAGAAAGGAGGTCAGGGCAGGACAGGGTTCCAGCACTCTGCCTCCTACTTAGGAGGGAGCCATGGATGATGAAAACCATAACTTTTCCCCGTATCCACTGCTGATTGAAGATGATGAGGATAATTGCCCCCTGAAGGCCCCCTGAGCTTCAAAAGACCTGCCTGATGATTCTTAAAAGGGAAAAAGCGAATGGCCATTAAAAGTAGGAAAAAAGCATTCAGTCTATCTCGTAAAGAAATACAAATTAAAACAAGGCACACTTTTTGCCCTCTCAAATTAATAAAAATTTAAAAGCAAACTAATAGTACTCAATCCTGTCAGGGAGTCACTGAGGCTGGAACCACACTCCCACAGCTGGTGGAGATGTTCACTGGCTCTTTCTGGAAAGTAATTCAGGAGGAAGCGACTTACACCTTGACTTAGACTCTTTGACTCCAAAATTCCACTCTTAGACATCTATTCTGAGGAGGTAATTAGAAAGCCTTATACACAAAGTTGCCCACTGCAGCGCTCACTATTAATAGAAAGTTTGGACTGCTACTTATCCAACAAGTAGGGATTTAAGATAGAGTAATTTTAGTACATCCGTGTAAAGTTATCATATTAAAAAGAATTTTTTAATGACATGGGTAACTGCATATATTTAATGTTAAATGAAGAAAGTAGGATGTAAAATTATAGATCCAAATTTATCTCAGCCATGGAGAGAAAAACATTTGGCACAAAACACTGCAATGATCATCCCAAATGTGAAAAGCCTTGGCCTCTGTATGGTTGGATCGTGATTCCTTTAAAAAGTCTTTTCACCTTTCTTGGCACAGTGCAAATTTAGCAAAATAAACGTGCACTGCTTTGATAATCACACAAAAATGGTAACACAGGGAGGCAACGGCTTAGGACCAACCAAAGGTAAAATGCAGGTGAGATTCCCGATTGACCCCCTCCAACATTATAAACCATTTCAAACTAATAAATAATCTCAAGTACACATCACAACTTGAATACTGGAGAAGGGGTTCACCCAGAAGATCTAGGACTCATAAGGCTGAGGATCCATACTGCTTCGCTGATATTTTTATGCCGAGTTAGGGTTTTTGGTTTATATTTATTAAAAAAAATTTTTTAGGCTAAAATGTTTAAACTATTTTTGATTGGGTAAGAAATACATTTTATATCACAACCTTGTTGGTGCAATTACATACAACCAGAACAAATTTTACCCTCCTACCTGCAAAGAATGTTGATATTTTCTACTCGATTCTGTTTTTAAGCTGCTGGTGGGGCACCTGGGTGGCTCAGTTGTTTAAGTGCCTGACTGTGGCTCAGGTCATGATCTCATGGCTTGTGAGTTCAAGCCCTGTATCAGGCTCTGTGCTGAGAGCTTGGAGCCTGGAGCCTGCTTCAGATTCTGTGTCTCTTCTTTCTCTGCCCCTCCCTGACTTGCACCTTGTCTCTCTCTCAAAAAACAAACATTAAAAAAAAAAGTAATAAATAAATAAAAAGCTGCTGGCAAACCACTAAATTGAGTGCACACTCCCCGAGCCCGGCAAGCTGTGGACAAGGCCATTAAGACATTATGAAACTAGTGGGCAAGGAAATCTGGGCCTCCCTCTCTCATGGGTCCTGGTGTGGATTCTCGAATGTGTACAGAGCATTTGAGCCACCAATGGGTATTCTCCTGGCTGAGGCTGAGTACCTCAAAAGAAAAAGTATGAACGCTGAAAGGAGTGTTAGTACCCTGTAGCAATCAAGAAAGAGGCAGGAGGCCCTGAAGTCAGAGTGAGGCAGGTCCAGCCATGAAGAGCTGAGGCCCCGGGCGTCCAAAAGCCATCAAAGGGCTGCGGAAAGCCACGTTTGGCCTGCTAAGCAGCAGCACATAGCTCCCGTGGGAACCCCTGGGTAGTACAGATGATAAACCTGGCTTTGTAATGTTCAGCGCCGCCCCAGTCACGGTTCTGCTCTATAGCATGCCGCGGTTCATGGTCCTCACTTCCGCAGGACTCTGTAGCTCAGAGCTGCCCTCTGCACCTGTTTCTACGTGGGATCACCTGATGTTGAGGGTGGGAAGAATGTGAGTGGAACGGGGCAGATCCGCAGTCTGGCAGGTTGGAAGCGCCCCGGGCTCCTGGTTGGGAGCTGGTCAGTTGGCGCCCCCAAAGACCACTCTTACGGAAGGAATGTGCCCATCTCCCCCCCTCCCCAGTTCATATGTTGAAACCCTACCCCCGGTGTGATGGCATGAAGAGGTGACGGCACTTAGACGAGGTCATGAGGGTGGGGCTCCCAGGACGGCATGAGTGCCCCTGTAAGACACGCTTGCTTCCCCACTACCCGCCGTGTGAGGACGCAATGAGAGGTCGGTGGTGTGCAACTTGGAAGAGGACCTCACAGGTATCGACCATGCTGGCTCCCTGATCTTGGACTTGCAGCCTCAAGTGTGAGAAATAAACTCCTGTTGTTCACAAGCCACCCGGCGCATGCTCCTTTGTCACGCGGCCTGAACCAAGACCATAACCACCTGCTGTCCTGCCGTTTGCTTCTCTAGACAGGGCCTTGTTTGGTACAGGATGCAGACTGTTACATAAAGAGAGTATGGGGGCACGGAAATTGAGAGAAAATGAGTAAAGGTCCCAGTTTGTGCAAATACTAAGGAAAATGTTCTCCCATGGACTGGACCTGAGATCCTCCACTCTCTGACAGCAGTTAGGCTCCCTGAGATTTTCAAGCCAGTGCAGTCTGGGATCCTGGGCCACAGAGGCCACGGCTGCTGAGGGCATAGGGGAGGTTCTGGAAGCATTTGCAGCTACGATCTACCACACCCTGGGCCAGGCTCTGGTGGCACCCAGCTCCTGGCCTGTCCCCCCACACCCTCCATGGTCCTCACTGGCCCTACACCTAGAGCCTTACCTGGCTTGGCTTGGCTTCCCCCACCTCCATCCTCTCCTGGTCTCACACACCTGGCCTCTGGAAGCCAGGAGCAGAAAGGGTCCTGAAACCCCTGAGCCACATCCACCTGCATTACTCACATACCTCCTCCCCAAAGCCCTTGGCCTCACTTTACTGGGTGCCCCTAAGCCACCATGAGGGCTTCATCTGTCCCCTGTGGCCTCCCCTCACACCACTCACCTTGCTCTCAACTTTGGCACTTCTTTAGTTCTTGAGATGCACTGCATACCCTCTCACCACAGGGCCTGTGCATCCCTCTGCCTGTTCTGCACTCTTCTAGCCCTCTACCCAATGGTTCCCATCTTCCTTCAGATCCCAGCCCTCCTGCCACTTCCTTGGGAATGTCTTCCAGGACCTTGCCTTTCCAGCCCCCACCTGAAGTCAGGAGCGCTCCTTAATGTGCACATGTGGTTCCACTGAAGCAAGGCAGCAGAGTGGTCAGCACACAGACCCTGGGCTCCAATTCTGGCTCTGCCACTTACCAATTATGTGATTTTAGGCAAGTTCCTTAACTGCTCTGTGCCTCAGTTCCTTCATCTATGAACTGGAACTGGCCTCAGTGGCTTCTGTGAAGACAGGCTCTGAGCAGGGCTGGGCACAAAGTGTGCTCAGTGCCTAACAACCACAGAGTGCCTGGCACACGGCAGAGAGTCAGGGTTATTTCTCATGACTAAACCAATGCTCCAAAGACTGTAGTGCTTGCTCTGGCTGATCGGTGCCCCATGAGCCACCCAGGTAGGCCCTTCCCACCGGCCCAGACTGGCCCACCTCCAGCAGCCCCCATGCGACCTCTCCCCCTCCCCTCCTGATCTACAGCGGAGCAGAAGCGGTGCTGGGCTGGGAGCCAGGGCTCACCGTCCATCTGAGCCTCAACTTCCTCCTCTTAATGGGAGGAGGCCCGGGCCCGTGTTACAGATGAGCAGTGTACAGGAACAGGCTACTGACAGCAGAAGAACAGACAAGAAAGACTCAGAGGAAAATGCAAGTGCAAGTGCTGGAAGTCCTGCCAACTAACCCACTCCAAAGGGCCGCTTCGCAGCCGATGATCAGAGTAATGACCGTGGTGACAGCACTCAGAACCACCACCCTTGACCCCGGTGGGGAGGCAGGAGCCACCCTCACGCAGCACCGTGCTGGGTGAACACAGGAAGAAGACCTGGGTGCAGGTCCTGCCCGCCACCCCCGCTTTCCACCTGGGCACCCCTCCCTCCCTGGGGCTCCGCTCCCTCGCCGGCCCACTGGCAGCCAGCCGGACACGGGAAGTGTGAGGACATGGCCTCCTCGGATTAAGTGGGGAAATGTATGTGAAGTGTCTTGTGAATGATAAAGTGCCACATGAATATTTATTTGCTGTTGGCGCTCTGAGGCTGTTCAATATTTGTGTGCACACCCGGCAATACACAGAAAGAACCATGAGACCGGTCACGCTCTCTGACATAACCTCGCATTGTGGAATGCAGCCTGAGGAACAAAACAACAGAAGGAAAAGGAACGAGGCAGAGACATCCATTGTGGTGCTATTTGTAATGGCAAAGCCCCAGATGCGGCGTGCCTGTCTTGCATGAGGGGGCTGTAAGGCAAAGCGTGAAAAAGCAACAGGTGAGCCAGGTCTCTACGCTGCTGGCCTGAGACAGGGAAGTCCATCCCGAGTCAGAGAAAGAAAGCAAAGAGCAAGGAAGCTTGAGTAGCCCAATAGCAACAGGACTGCTAAGGTCTGCAAAGTGAACAGGTGACTCGCTTCCCATTGTTTTAATTGTTTTTTGCATGTGTGACTTTGAGGGGAGGGGGCATGCTTAATCTTTAAAACTGATGAGACAGAAATTTAACACTAGACAAACGTGCAGGGCGCCAAAGACAACAACAGTGATTGACGGGTCTGTGTGTGCCAGGGGCGCTGCTAAGCATTTTGGTCCTGGTGACGACCCCACCGTCCCCAGCCATTGCAACAGGTGAAGAGCGCCACACTCAGAGAGATGATGACTTCTAGGCGATACAGAGAGTCAGGGGAGGAGGCGGTTCACACCCAGGGGGCCTGACTCCAGGGCCCCGATTACACAAGGGCTCTGTTTCCACACTCCACTGGAGGGCAATGCCCAGCTGTGAGGGCTGAAATTACCACAGGGAATATTTTCGCTGAATCTACGGGAAAAGAGACCTGGAAAAGGGACAGGGAGGTAGTGAGTGCTTGGTCATGAGAAGCTTGCACAGGGGCCATCCTCTGCCAGATGTTCCAGAGGAGATGAAATCAGACCACAAATGTCTTGGGAGCACGGAGGGCCTGGGGTCCCAGCTAGTGACGCGCTCCACTGTTTGCAACAGGAAACAAAGATTGAGAACAATACCTTGCCTGCATTCAGTTCAGAAATGGCTGCCAAAATCTGCTGCCTGGACCCATCTGTCTTAATACCCAGCTCCTTCAGGTCGCCGTCGGTAAGCGTGAGGAATGCTTCCATATCCACCTGGAGAGAGAGAAGGGGGATTTGCTACCATCTGCTTGACACCACACCTCTTTTTTCCAACCACAACAGAAATATCATGATTATGGACTATTAGTGCTTATTAGTAGTGAATTAATTATGATCTAGTACTTCCAATTCCTGACTTTACGATGAAAGTTTAGTTGAAAGTATTATGAAGGACTAACTCTCCTCAGCTCTAGGCCTGGGAATTTCAGGACAGGTGCATCTTGCAAAGTTCTGGAAAGACCTTGACCATTTAACAAGGAAGGAAAGTCTCCGAGACAGTAGGGTGGGTGGCCAGAGGGGTGCACATCTGAGTCCGCTGACAGAAAGTTGGTTCCAGTGTTGCTGCACTTCTGAGATACTGGGAACCGCACAGGAAAGGTGCATATACGGTGGTACTCACCAAGTCTCCCCCCAGAGGACAAGGGAGATGCAGACTGTGGAAAGACAGAGAAAATAAACAAGCAGAAGCAATAAAGGGAAGAAGGGCCATGGAGAACTGAAGTGGGAGGAGGAGGGGAAGGGCTCAAAACCAGGGCATCTCAAAGCCCGATGACCCCGGGCTTCTACAGGGGAAATCCTAACGCCCCTGCTTGGGCCTCAGCGCAACACCTATGGGCCTCCTGTTGCACAGTGGACATGGTGCAGAGTCTGTCCTTCGAAGGTCAGAGGTGGCCTGGAAGAAGCAGGCACACCTGCCCTCACACACACAGCCCCACATGCCCCACATCTGTCCTGGAGTCGCACTGTCAGGTGTGGGCGGGGAGGACACAGACCGAGTCGTTTACACCTTGCAAAGAAGGTGAGTATACCACTGTCTGCCATTTGGGGACAGGGAAACTGAGGCATGGAGAGATCCAGTTCCGGAGTCACATGACGAGTCAGTGAAAGCCAAGACTTGAATCAGGCAGTGGGCTCCAAGAGTCCTCTCTCCACGGGGTCATGTCACCCTTCGATGTTGCGGCCGCCGTCCCTGCGTTCCCTCCCAGGATTTCCTGAGGGGAGCAGCCTCCTTGTTACAGGACTCGATGTTCCCTAAGAGTGAACAGGTCCTGTCACCTGTACGGGCTCTCAAATATTCGACCCCCAAATAGCAGTCATCTGGCAGAGCTGGAAGGGCACCGGCGCCCACAGTCCTCTCCAGCCCGTGCTAGGGAGGGGAAGCAGCCACGACAGACAGGGCCGCGGTTCCCCCTCGCTGCCCGGGGGCCCCGGGAGGGACCTTACTTCCGTTTCCCCCCTGAAATGTACGAATTCTCGCCCCACCTACGTTCTACAGAGAGAATACACAAAGCTCTGCGAACCACATTTACAAATTATAAAGATACTATCGTTTTATGTTATATAATACTGCTGTCATTTAAAATAAAATTTCCTGGGCACCTGGGTGGCTCAGTTGGTTAAGTGTCTGACCATGGCTCAGGTCATGATCTCACAGCTTGTGAGTTAGAGCCCTGCATCGGGCTCTGGGCTGAAAGTTCTGAGCCTGGAGGCTGTTTCAGATTCTGTGTCTCCCTCTCTTTCTTCTCCTCCCCTGCTTGTGCTCTGTCTCTCAAAAATAAATAAGCCTTAAAACAAATCTTAAAAAAACTTCTGTAACTTATTGAAAATCCGTAGGTCCTTCACTTTTTTTTCAATGTTTATTTATTTTTGAGAGAGAGAAAGAAGGAGGAGGCAGAGAGAGGGAGACACAGAATTTGCAGCAGGCTCCAGGCTCTGAGCTGTCAGCACAGAGCCCGACGCGGGGCTTGAACTCAGGAAACGTGAGGTCATGATCTGAGCTGAAGTCGGACACTTAACTGACAGAGCCACCCAGTGCCCCGTTAGTCCTTCACTTTAAAGTAGACTTTGTTTTAGGGGAGCCTGGGGGGCTCAGTCGGTTAAGCAGTCAACTTTGGCTCAGGTCATGATCTCATGGTCCCTGAGTTCGAGCCCCACATCAGGCTCTGCTGCCAGCTCAGAGCCTGGAGCCTGCCTCAGATCCTGTGTCTCCCCCTCTCTGTCCTTCCCCTGCTCATACTGTCTCTCTCTCTCAAAAAAGGAATAAATGTTAAAAAGAATTTTTAAAGTAGGCTTTATGTTCCCTCACAGATACTGAACAAGATTTTTAAAATTTTTCTTCAAGACATTTGATGTATGCAAAATAACAGGATTTTTTTCTGAAAAATTTCCCCTATCCTTCCTTCTCTATTTTAACTGTCACTTTCCTTTCCCGATTAAAAAGCCCTGAACCAGGCGCGAGTCGGTGGGGAAGAGTCTGCTCCCTTACAAGCCCCACGCTCTCTGAGGTGCAGGCATCCCCCATCTCCCTGGGACCTGCCTGCTCACACGGGGCTGCAGACCTGACAGAACCCACTCCCCCCGACAGTGCCAGCTGCTCCCCTCTCCCCGCACACCCCCGCCCAGCCTGTCCCCAGGCCATCCTCAGCACCTCTCTGCGCTCTTGCCCGGAGCCATCCCGCTCTCCCCCGACTCCCCTCACCTTCTAACTGGAGTCTCTCTCCCTGTGAGTCTGCCCCTAACTCCCCTACACACCCTGGGCCACCATACACATCACAGTTCAGAGATCCTGCTGGCCCTCATCTGCCTCCAGACAGTGGTCCATGCTGGCCAGGCCCTCTCACTTCAGATGTGCCAGCCTCCGTCAGGCCCCGGCCGGGCTAAAGTGCTGACAGCTCCCGGCACATGTCTGCTCCCTTTTCCTAGGTGCCCTTCTGGCCCCACTTCCCCCCTGCAAGGCTCAGTCTATGCTCAGCTGAGGGCTCCTCTGGCCCTCAGTCCATAGGCCCCTTCCTTGGGCTCCCAAAGTGTGGGTGTTTCTCCCTGTCCCAGGGTCAAGTGCTGGCAGAGCACCCGCTAGGGGGACAAAGACTCGGGTAGGGTTTGCTGACTGACTGACCGATCACATCAATCAATATTCGACTGCATCCCCATCTGCACTGATCTCAGTCTCTGACCTCGGTCAACCCTGGGGATTGCCAAATCCTCACAGCTCGTTTTAGGTGGAGAAGCCAGAGACTGAATTCTCCTCATGTGAGTACTGCTGAAGGGTTAGCAGGATGCGGCAGAAACATCTGTGTCCTTTCAATATTCATGCCCTACTTTTTTTCAGTAATAGAATCCTAGTTGTCAGCGAGGCACATTTCCATGAAGCTACAGTACTGCATTTCTGAGTTTCCCTTGCATAGGAGTATGTCAATTGACAAACTTCTGGCTAATGAGATATAAGAAGGTTGATGGTACTTTGAGGAAGTCTCTCTAAAAAAGGAGCACATGTGTCTTTTTGCTATCTCCTTCCATCCTTTCTAGAATGTGGTAGTAGTGGTCCAGTAGCGACCATACTGGACTTTGGGGACGAGGGCCACACACCCTAGTGATGGTGGGGCAGAGAGCCAGAGGAGCTTAGATGACTCACCTCAAAACTTTCTGTGGGGGGAAAAGCCTTCCATTTTGTTTAAGATACTATTATTTGGGGATTTTCCAATATATGCAGCCAAATCCATCCTAATATAAGTAGAGAAATGAAAATTACTTGCCTGTCTTCAGTTTCAAAATGGCAAGATGAGAAAATGTATTAACTTAATTCCTCTTCCAAATTCTCATCCAGGACTACACAATAAGAGGGAGCAATGTTTACCATCTCTGGAAGGGAGGGAAAGCCTCTCTGTGCATGGCAGCTTCTTCGAGGAGTCCCTTACAGGACCAACAAGTGCCCTGCAGCTGTGGGGATGGATGAGGAGGTGGGGGCGGGGGCGATCAAGGGTGTTAAAACCCGAGTCCCGCCAAAGCCTTCAAGGGAGCAAGGGGTCTCTGTGTGGACAGATGCCAAATCTCACACAGTGCTACCTGGCTTGTATGCTGTCCAGAGAGGGGTGAGCACAGGGGCGGGGGACAGCTGAGCTGGCTCCCAGCAGCGGCACTGGCTTGGCGAACTCACACAGAAACCTGCTGGCCAGTGGCTCCTGGCACCCCCTCCAACAGTGCTGTCTCAGGCCTCCACACGTCCTCCAACCCCAGGGACTGTGGAGACTTCCAGGTGGGTGGGTTAAGACCACAGCAAATCTGCGTGGCCTGCTTTCTCACTTCCCTTTAAAGCTCTGAAAGCTCCCTATTTCCTCTGCAACATGCCTCAGTTCCCTACAAGGGACACCTGCAAGAACCAGAGGATGGTGAATAACGGGTGTGCCCCCAGACAAGCTGGCTCCAAAACTGGGGTGAAGCCAAGAACGCAGAACTAGTGCTGCCTTGGGAAAGACATGCCCCCAGAGGAGTGTTCTCTGTACCCCCCAGGAGGGCGTGGAACGCATGAAACGAAAGCAGGCAGCCATCAGCACCCAGGAGAGATTTCTTGGCAATGAGAAAAAGTCACCGCTGAAGTTTAAGATGCCAAAGACGCAGGGGGGCCACGCTGGATACGGCGGAAAAGCAAATGGAGGAAGGAAGCCACCGCACTATGTCTGCTTCTTAAAACAAAGCACAAACTCCTCAATGGCCTCACGAGCTTGTTAGGGACACGGAGTGGTGGCTATGGTTGCTACATGATGATGACAGGTGTCATGTACTCAACTGGGCAGAATATTCTAAGCCAATGGGTACACCCTGGTGGCTAGCGGGCCTAGAGAGTTTTACTTGGCCAAAACGTGTGTGTGTGTTTTTTAAACAACTTATTGAGATGTAATTCACTCACTGTACAATCCACCCATTTAAAGTACGCAGCCCATAGGAAGCACAGTCAGTGCCACTGGACGGGCGACCTGACAGGACAGACGACAGCTACCACTGGTGGTGAGCACAGCATGAAATATAAACTTGTCACATCACTAAGCTGTGCACCTGAAACTAATGTAACATTGTGTGTCACCTATGCATAAATAACACAATTTTTTAATTAAGAAAATTAAGCGTACAATCCAATGATTTTAGTGCATTCAGAGCTGTGCAACCATCCCCACACTCAATTTTAGAACATTTTCGTCACCTGCAAAGAGAAACCCACCCCCAGATAAGCCGTCACTCCCCCACCCCCCGTTCTGTGCTCCCCCCACTCCCTGGCAACCAGTAATTACTCTCTGTCTCTACTGAGTTGCTTATTCTGGACACTTCTTATAAATGGAATCATACCATATGTGGCCTTTTGTGACTGGCTTCTCCTCAGCATCGTGTGTTCAAGGTTCATCCATGTTGTGGTGTGTCAGTGCCTCATTCCTTTTTGTGGCCAACTCACATTCTGTTGAGCAGCGATAACAAACCTGGCCATTCGTCAGCTGATGGACATCAGAGCTGTTTGCCACTTGGTGACTACTAGGGATAAGGTGGCTGTGAACACTGGCATGTGAGTCTTCGTGTGGACATATGTTTTCAGTTCTCTTGGGCGCATCCCCAGGAGTGGGATTGCTGGGTCACATGGTAATTCTATGTTTAACATTTTGAGAAACGGCCAAACAGCAGAACAGTGTTGTTTTTTTTAATGTGACAGTGAGTGCTTTTCAGCAAACGGGAGCTCTCTCAGATGAACACGGACCCTGCGTGCAGACACTGAGCACGGATTCATTAGGATCTGCTTTTGACCCTCTTTAAATGTGAAAGCCTGCCAGTCAACCCCCTTCGACAGCAGTGCGTGCGGGACAGATGCAAACTTTGCTGGTGAGAGCAGTGCTCGAGATCACAAAATTCTGTTCCAACAGAACAAGCCAGAAGGTCCCCGGGACCTCACTGCGGTGAACTGCACTAAGTGTGCTGAGCACAAATTCTGTCTGCCAGGGCGGGGAGAGACATCAGTTAGGCATGCAGGACCAACACCCATATGTGGAAGACCATTTTTTTTAAAGTAAGGTTTAGATGGACATCCAAAAATAACATCCTTACCTCTTGCTCCTCAAAAATGGGCTGGTACTTCTCAAGTGATAATTTCTTAAGGATTCCAGTCAGTTCATCTTCAAGAGGAAAAGATGTGAAAAGATATTTTAGAATTTGGCAAAAGGCATCATAACAGTGGTCTTCAAACTTTCATAGAACAGTGGCAATCTTATTTCAAACGAAATGTCACAAGAAACTCCAACACGGACAGCAGATCTAAGCTGCACTCGTGTGGATGCAGCTGGGTGGGGGGGGCGGTCTGAGCCGTACTTCCCCTCAGGGCGGGCCCTTGGCGTCTTCCCAAGCCCCAACATGGGGGAGGGGTGCGTGGCCAAGCTGACCCGCCAATGGTTGTAACCCCCAAGTTCTTGGAGTTCTAGCAGCCAGGACTAAAACTCTACTTTCTGTTCAAGATTGGTTCTTAATTATGATTTCTTGACTGCTGGTAGCTGCACCTGCAGCAAATGCTAATGCCAGCAAGTTGTCAGTGAGGCGGAGAGCAAACTTAAGAGAACAAACAGGTGGCTTCAGACCAGAACTGGAGTTTGGCTCAGTGTGAGGAAGTTGTGGGCTTCCTGAAGGAAGGACAGGCACATCTGAGCGGAACAGCAGAGTCAGAGGGGCACAGAGCAGGAGAACGCAGAAGATTCTGGATATCATGATTTCAGAGCCGGGAGGAGGAAGAAAGGAGACAAGACTAGCATCTGGGGTGGGGGGGTGGGGGGATATCTTGAAAAAAGTATTTGTTCACACATTCAACAGGGATTTAGCAGACTAGGCACTAGGGACCCAATAAAGACCAAAACAGGTAAGCAGGATGCCAGGCCAAAGGCAGGGAGGAAGACTGGAGCAGGGCAGGGGTGGATGATATGGAATGGGGAAATGTTATTTATTACAGAGAGTGGTAAGGGAAGGTCTCCTTTATGTAAGGTAACATTTGAGCAGTAAATGCAGTGAATTGTGTAATACCAAGGGAAAGATCACTGGTCAGTATTCAGACAGAAGGAACAGCAAGTGCAAAGGTCCTGGGGCAGCGGGTGCAATTCACATGAGAGGGGACTGGAGGTTAGGAGGCCCAAGTTCCTTTTTTTAATTCCTTCTTGCAAGAGTGGCAACCAACATGCCTACTACTACTACTACTACACGCTGGGAGCCCAAGGATGAAAAGGTCTGTGCTGTGAAGGAACTCAACGCAGTTGCGAAGACAGAATGATGAGGGTGACAGCTGGTGTAGTATCGGGCACCCCGCACACGGGTGGCCCACTTGCTCTTTACAACAACCCAACGATCCTATCACTGTCTCCATTTATAGATGAGGAAGCAAGGCACAGAGGGCTGGCTGCCACATCTTGGATGAGATCACACCACTAGCCCACAGCAGAGCAGAACTGCATACCCAGTGGTCCAGCTACACACACCCCCTCCTTGGTGACAAGTGTTATGAGGAGGGTCGTCGACAAGGGGACAGAGAGTTCAGCTGACCCGCTTGCAGGACTGGAAGAGGCTTCACAGAAGAGTACTATTGAGCTAGGATGTACGAGATCAATCGAGTCCCAGTCCACACTGAACCCGCTGTGGCTCCATGGCACCACGCCTCTGCCGGGCTGTTCCCTGCACATGCAGCCTGTCTCCACAGCAGAATGCCGGTCAGTGGTTAACAACCGGCTCTCTGAGGGAAAACGCATGTATGTTCGTGGGCGGGCAGGCAGGTAGGTACATAAGCTTACTGCAGATCTTACTGACACGAAGGACGTAGAGCACATAATTTACATATAATAATAAACTACATGATACAGTTTCTTATAAAGTCCATACAGCCAATGCTTGTGCTGCATTGCAGGCACCTCACTGAACGCTTTCACTGATTTCTGCCTTTCTCTTGAGTCCACAGCCAAGGAGCATAGTTCCATCAGGGATGCTGGATGGTTCCGCGTGTGGGAACATGTAAGAGGAAATGAAATAACAAAGACCACGTTGGGACTTCATGTGAGCAACTCTGCTGGATGACATAATGGTTTTAAAATCATTGCAGAGAAGAACACAGTCTCAATTTTTTTGTGCTGGTCACAATAGGACAGACACGCTTTTAACTTTCGTCTGCAATATGGACGTTTTCTCTATCACTGTCCAGATTACACCTAGATGGTCGAGGAGACAGTAATCTGAACCCTGATTGGCGGCATTTGCTGATGTCATGGAGTCAATACCTGCCTCCTGGCTGACTTTAAGCTATCGACATAACTAATGTTCCTGAAAGTGGAACGGAGAAGGGGCGTGTGTGGTGGCACATCATTATATAATATTCCTATTGCCTAAAGGGCACAAGTATTAGTAAAATGTACCAATAAATTAATAACATTGTTTTAAATACCCCATACCTTTATGTTTAACATAATTTAATTATATAAGTTATGTAACTTGACTTTTTCTTTCTTTGGCTTCTTTATATATATATATATATACATATATATGTATATATATGTATATACACATATATATACATATATATGTATATATACACACACACATATATATACGTATATATATGCGTATATATATATATACATATATACGTATATATGTATATATATACACACATATATACGTATATACATATATATATAGTTGTTGTTCTTGTTGTAATTTGACTTACAATGGCTGTGCTTCATCACTGGCTCGTACGTCTCCTGTAAATTCAACAATGGACTCTGGCCCGCCACCACCCACCTCTGCCCGGCCCTCTGGCCCAGCCCAATCGCCGGCTCTCAGTGATGCCTGTGCCACGGCACTCGGTGCCTAGCTGATGACACAGATTTACCCTACTTGTGTCACGGATACTTAACGCTCTGGTGCCGAATGTGGCGGAATCCCCAGCCTGACTGTGAGTTACCCTGAGTTACCCTGACCCAGCACAGGTTAAAGGGCCCAGGACGCAGGTTTCACCACTGCCCACAGAGGGGAGAGGGGCCCGGAGGGGGCTGCAGGTGGAAAGTCAGGGCAGGGCAAAGGCTTGTGTGTGGTCCTCAACTGGGGCACGGGCCCAGAAGTATGTCATAGAAAGTAGCTGTTTGGGGGTGGACAGCAGCTCTGTCCTTTGATAATCTCATGCCCACGGAACAAAGGTCTTGCTGCCTCCAGTCCCAGGAGCTCTGGAATGGAAAACTATGCTTCCTATGCCAGAGAAATTAAAAAGAAATTGTGGTCAGGTCCTCTTCTGTTTTTATCCCAACCAGGGCTTGCAAACCTTTTTAAATAATGAGGGAGAAGGAAAAGAGTGGGCATGGACAGTGCATACAGACAGTCACGGCTCAACCCTTTTTTGGAAAAAGGTGGGGTACAAATGCCTAACTGAACCTCTAGGAGTTTGGATTCCCGAAAGCCTCCAAGGCAAGAGAACTGATGACTCCACATAGAAAACATGGTTACGGAGGAATGGGGTTGCCAGTGAATCTCTGAAGCTTTTATAAATGATCACACTAGATAGCGCAAGACAATAAAAGCAGCCCCCAAATAAAGAGGAGGCCAACGGCAGCATGCATATATCAACTCAGTGCAGACCACAGCCTGTGCGGTTGAGTTCAACCTATCACCTGCTGGGTACTTATCACCTGCTGGGCACCTTCCTCCAGGCAGCTGCGCGGACGCTGCGTCTGGAAGCCCTGGCACACCTGGCATTTCTCCCCCTCTCTGAATGCTGCTACTTGGCTTGCACCTGTCTGGGCCCCATCTCTCCCCAGGGCTCCCCTCTCCCGCACCCCTCCCCTCTGCCAGGACCACCAGAGGGCAGCCTAAGGGACAGGATTCTTCATCTCCCTTTGTCTTTTATATCTTCCCATCTTTATCTGGGGCCTCCCAGCAGGGCCCCGCTCCCTCTTCCTTTCTGCGTCTTCCTTTCTGCGTCTTCCCCACAGGAGGGACCTGCGCTCACCCACACAGGTTCTAACGTTCTCCTGGCCACAGAGGACAGCTACTGGGGGCACTTGCCCACCCTCCCTCCCCTCCTCGTTCTGGAAACAGCACTTTGATTTTCCTTTGAGGAGTCACCTCTCTCCTGCTCCCAATCTACACAGTGTCAGCAGGGCAGACCCTGAGCCCAGTTACAAAGGCAGACGCATGACTTGGGCCCAGCCAATCAGCACGTTCCACTGCCTCAGACACAAGGACAAGGATGGGCAAATGTCCCGTCATTATAAATAGAGCCAGGGCAGGCCAATGACATTTACCCCAGGATTTTGCTGGACTTACTGAGAAAGGAGTACTCTTTCTGCTGGCGTTGCTAAATTAGCAAGAAAAGTAAGTAAGCCTGAGGTTCGTGGGGGACAACTTTGCCACCACTAGAGAGAGAGAGTCTACCTGAGATATGGAGAGAAACAATCCCAAAGTACCTAGATCCACACATGCCTGAAGCACACCCTGGATCACTTCCATTACATGAGCCGACAAACTGTGTTTTTTGCTTTTGCTTAAACCAGTGTCAGTGGAGACTGCATTACTTGCAAATGACAGAATTCTGATCTGTCCAAGGCCCAGGGAAGGGTACATGAATGACTGGTGTTGGAGAAGCATTTCTATGAGTCAATGTCTGGGTATGTAAACGAAACTCGACTATGTTCAAAAACTATTTCAGGTTGCCTACCAGACCATTAGTACAGTGAAGACAAAAATACGAGGCGGAATCGGGGAAGAACCGAGACAGGTGTTCTCGTTTGGAACTTTAAAAACGCGACCCAGGACCTAGGCTGGCTATAGCAACTGAGAGCACTTGCCAGGTCACGGTGGCAGAGAGGAAAGGGCGGCGTTTCTGGACCATGGGGGGCTCACCCTCATCTGTGATGGTGCCGCTGCTGGAGCCCCCACTGCTCTTGGACTGGCGATGGGGCGAGGACGACACGGAGGACTCGGCCGCGTGCCCTTTGGGTGAAGGGGAGGGCGTGAGTGTGGGCGAGGTGCTTTTGGAGGTAGTGGAAGCTCCAGACGGAGGCCGTTTGCTCGTCTCCAGTTTCTGCCGAGAAGAGTAAGACAGATATGTAAGCCATCACCTGGAGGGTAGAAGAGATTAAAACAGACACTCGACAGGGAACATCCGACTCAGTGAGATATCTAACCAGGACTATGAAATCTACTGGAAAAAAACATGCAAAGGAGAAGCAGTATTATCGGAACGATTACAGGAAAATCCTGCCCTGGAGCAGAGAGGCAGGGGGTGGGATGGAAAAAGTGGCACTTGAGGAGCCAGGTACTGATCCTGCCCATACGGCTACCAGCACCGTGTCCTTGGCCAAGTCCCCTTACCTCTCATTCACGCAGCTCTAAACAGAAGTGTGGCTCATAAATACATGAGGTCCCTTTCTGCTCCTGATGTTCCTTCAATCTAAACCAGTCATTTCCAACTTCTTACCAAAGAACACATCATTTTTCCCCTTTGTGTGTCACTTAGTTAAAAAAAAAGAACGCCTTTTTATTTGTAAATAATTTTAGACTTATAGACGAGTAGCAAAGATAGAACAGAGCATTCCTGTGTATCCGTCAGCCAGCTTCCCCTGACATTAATATCTTACATAACCATAGCGCAATCATCAAAACAAGAAGTTAACAGTGGCAGAGTACTATTCACTAAGCCACGGACCTGACTCAGATTTCGCTGGTTATTCCACTTAACGTTCTTATTCTGGTCCGAGATCCCACACTGCATAGACTCGTCATGTCTCTTTGATCTCCTCCAACCTGTGACAACTCAGCTTTCCTCGTCTCTCATGACCTTGACACTGTAGAAGACTTGGAGTGTTTGTAAAGTGTCCCTCAGTTTGGGTTTGTCTTATACTTTCTCATAACTAGATTTGCTTTAAGGATTTTTGGATCAATGACCACAGAGGTCATGAGCCCTTCCTACCGCAGCATGCCCAGGGTCACATGGTTCCAACTTCTTATTACTGATAATGTTAATCTTGATCACTTAGTTAAGGTGTCTGTGGGGTTTCTCCCTTGTGAAGTGACTACCTTTCCCTTTTATAATTAACAAATATTTGGGGTGAGGAGGAGATATTTTCAGCCAAAAGCTTGTTTCTCCCACTAATTTTAGCATTCTTTGGTCCATCTTGTCTATAGCAATTACTACTGTGACGTTCTAATCATAGGAGATCTGCTATTTCCTTTACTCCTTTCACGTTATCTGGAATCGTGGAAGGAAGAGGTACTTGCCCCATTTATTCAGTTATTTATTCCTAGCAGTGTGGGCTCATGGATGTTTCTTTTCTAATCTAGTAAGTACCGCTACTTATTTTACAGTTGTTCAAACTGTTCCAGTTTGGGCCAATGAGATCTTTCATGTTGGCCCCTATGTTCTTCCCACGTCTTTTTTGTTGCTGTTGTTTGAAGAGTGTCTCCTTACTTTCTGACACCACAAAATGCTTTAGGCTCATCTTGCATTTTCATTGACCCAATACTGGCATAAACCACTTCTCCAAGGTCTGGTGCCTTTTATTGGAGAGTGATATTTAGGAACCAAAATCTGGGTACTAGGCTGTTCGTGACTACTGGGATGTCACTGATTCTAGGTCCTCTCAGTGGACAAAGGAAAGCACACAAAGCCATGCATACACATAGCCATACTTACTTATATAAATCTGTATGTGTGTATACACACACACCCACACACACACACACACACACACACACAAATTACAACCATGCATTCACACCAATTCATACTGAGACCTCTGACAACAATCCAATATCCATGAGGTTTGTTCTGACATTTCCCCCTTGATTCAATCTTTAACAGTTAAAAACTGGGCTTATTAGAATTACTTATTTGTTCAAGTCTAGTATATATGTAAAGTCTACATGTATACAAAATGCATAACATGGTTTTAGAATTAAACCCATATCCCTATGAGAACAAAAAAACAATCAACTAGAATACAGTGCTTACGTATGGTTATCTGTCTTTTCTTAGGCCTCACCAGATCCACTTGACATAGTTTTCTCCCCCCACCTCCCAACGTGTGGTTACGTCAGTTGTTTGTGACATGGTTAGATCTGTTGTGATAGTCTGCATTCCCTCTTTGGTTCCTGTTTGGTTGATACTGTTTGTTTGTTGGAACTTGCACACAGCAGAAATAACTGTTGTATGTAACAGTTTTGATAAATGCAGATGGGAGTTTTAATAAATGCAGAGGGGGATACCATAAAGAACAGCTCCATTAGCCCCCAAATTCCCTTGTCCTGTCCTTTCCTACTCAAGCTCATCCCAACCGATGGAAACAACTGATCTGTTCTCTATCCCTATGTCTCTGTGTTTTCTAAAACATCACACAATACTCTGGTTTCTCCTCAGATCGTATAAGTATTTTGCCTTTTACTAAAACGTCACACAGATGGAATTATGCAATATGTAGACTTCTGGGTCTGGGGCAGCAAGTTGCCTTGAAGATCCATTCAAGCTACTGCACTGTCAACAGTGTGTCCTTGCCACGGCTGGGCAGGGCTCCCCTGCGTGGACGTACCACAGGCAGTTTATTCACCACCTGTTGGTGCGACAGTTCCAGTTTGGCGTGATTATGGATTAAACTGCTATAAACATTCACACACAGATTCTGGCAGGAGTGGTTTTTAAAAATATACTTGGGTGAAGACCTCAGAGGGAGACAACTAGTTCCTATGGTAAGTATGTATTTAGTTGTATAAAATACTGCCAAACATTTTCAAGGTGGCTGTGCTGTTATTGCTCTCCCATGAGTGCTGGAGGGAGTTCCAGAAGCTCCATATGCTCCTCGGCACTTGTTTCTTTAAAGTGTTTAAGGGGCACCTGGGTGGCTCAGTCGGTTGAGTGTCCGACTTCAGCTCAGGTCATGATCTCATGGTCTGTGGGTTTGAGCCCTGCGTCGGGCTCTGTGCTGACGACTCAGAAACCTGGAGCCTCCTTCGGATTCTGTGTCTCCCTCTCTCTCTGCCCCTCCCCTGCTCACTCTCTGACTCTCTCTCTCTCAAAATAAAGACATAGAAAAATACAGTGTTTAAGCTGTAGCCAGTCCGAGAGGCGTGTCGGGCTATCTCACTGTGGTTTTTTTCATTCGCAGTTTCCCCAGAAGTTAATGTTCAACATTTTTTCATGTTTATTTACCATTTGTATATTTTTGAGGAAGTATCCAGATAGGTTGCCTATTTTCTCATTTGTCTTCTTATTGCATTTTGAGAGCTATTTGGTAGTTGATACAGGATATGCCTAGGTGTATTCTTTTTATATTTATTCTCTAGTGTTTTCTGAATCTCCTGGAGCTGTGATTTGGCATCTATCATTAATTTGGGGAAACTTTCGGGCGTTAAGATATTCCTTCTGTCCTACCATTCTCTCATTCTTCAGAGATTCTTATTACCTGTATGTGAGAATATCTGATGTAATTCTACAGCTGTTTTAGTTGTTGCTGTTATTTTTGTTTTAACTTCTTTTTTCCTTTGTGTTTCAGTTTGGGTGGTTCCTATTACCCACTCTTCAACTTCACGGATTCTCCTTGGCTTGGCTGTGTCAAGGGTAGTAAGGAGCCCATCAAAGACATTCCTTATCTCTGTTACAAGTTGTATATTTCTAGAGTTTTCCTTTGATTCTTTCTTAGAGTTTCTATCTACTGCTGAAATAGTTACTTGTATGATCTTGCATTTTCAAATTTTCCATTAGAGCCTTTAACAATTAATTATAGTTCTTTCAAATTCACGGCCATGTAATCCCAATACCTGTGTCATATCTAAGTCAAATTCTGATGATGGTTTTGTTTCTTGGGTGTGCAATTTTTTGGTGCCTTTTTGTAAGTCTTGTGATTTTGGGTAAAATTGGACATCTGACTGGGATAGCAGAGACTAAGATAAATAGTTTTAATGCCTGCAAGTGGGTACACTTTCCCTTCTGCTAAGCCTTAATGCTCCTCCTAACTACATCCCAGAGTGGAACAAGAAGTCCCTCTCAGATTTTGAAAGACTTTACCAATTAGCTGCCTATATTGTTAATAAATTCCTCCTTCTGCCTTTTTAGAAAGAAACACTTTCAATAATAAAGCTTCTGATCAGGCAGGAAATAATCAGTATATCCCTACTGAACAGATCTATCCCAGCCAAAGCAAAGAAACATGATACTCTGGACCTAGTGGGCAGCATTATGGGGGAGAGGGGGTTGATAAATGTGATTATTTGGGATGCCCCAATAAAATATTTGAACTGTTCCCTATGTGCCCAGTGTAGCAGACTGTGCTACTGGTGTCCTCTCCACTCCTCCCTGGATTCACAGCCTTTGCCCCATAATTCTGTGTGTTTGTTCTGCAGTGGGAGTGAGGACTTGCTTCAACAATCTGACTGGTTTTCAACCCCTGCCTTTGGCTGCTGCCATGAGGACATATCTAAGCTTGCTGGGGACACGCATGGCTCAGGTATGCTGGTCACTCCAGCCAACAGCCAAAAGTGTAAGTGGTCCCTCCAGACCAGAAGGGCTGCCGAGCTAAGTTCAGACTAAACTGCCGACCCACATGTTCACGAGCTAAAGAAATGCTTTTGGTTTGAAACCACCAAGCTTTAGGGTGAGAAGAGAGAGCTGATGTCCTCGGTGGGACTTGGGCTTCCACAGGTCTGGGAAGCACCGACACTCACTCTGACTCCCCTGATTCTGTGCCTCCTCGGGTCGCTTCAGGCTGATTTGTGAACATGCTGGAAGCCATGCCTTGTGAATATTCTACCGTTACGATGAGGCTTGTTTTAAGCAAAGTATGAAAACCAGATTCAGCAGGCTCCTATTTTGAATGCTAATTTCTAATTCTTCCTCAGGGAGTCTTTGAAAAACACTTCATGTCTCCATTTTGCTGCTGGAGACTTTGACAGAATGCCCCCTCCTTGTGCCCTTTGATATAGGGCAGTGGTTTCTAAGAGCCCTGGGCTGGGCTGGCTACAATACTCTCTCGGGGGGAAATCAGAGTTCTCAGATCCTGTCTTAAATAGTCGCATCCGGTGATGCTGGGTGGCACCCAGAAACCTGAGGTTTTTGACAGCTCCCCAAGGTTACAGCATATTGTTAAGAATATCAGATGTCATTGACCTGGACTGTTTCCCCAGTTTGTTTCCTGAATGTATCTTTTGACACAATCACCTTTCATCGGAATATACCTGTACACAGATTATATATAATAAATGCATCCAAGGGAGATGATAATATAACTTATAACTTAGATGCCTATTTTGAACACCAGTTAAAGAAAGCTAATAATATCTAATGCATCTAGTAAGATCATCAAACTTAAACAGAGAAGAGGAAAACTATATCAAAGTCCAGAGCTCAGACCAGAAGACCTACTTTAATTCATAGCTCTGAGTTTCCTAGCAGCAAAGGCAAAAAAAGAAATACAGTAATTATATAATTCTTATTATCTGACGAAAGAAAATGTACTAAAGTATCAGTAGACATTTTTTTTCTAGAGCTGAATTCTAAAAGGAACTTAATTACATAGATCCTATTACACAAGTAATTTTCGATATAATGGGAAATATGCTAATGCACAGGGAGGGAAACTTTTTCTGGAGCTATATTGTAAAAGGACCTAATTATGTATGTCTGATTGCAAAAGGGACTTTGAATAACAAAAAGTTATGTAACCGACAGTGGTGGGCAGAAAATAAAGACTATTGCTTATACGTCCATTAAAACATCAATCTCTGGAGGCACTTCTGGGCAAGGGCCCAGGGCTGAGGCTTTCAGGTGATCTAACTTTTCTCAGGGAAAAAGCTCAAGCCATCTAAAAAATATGAAGAGTGGGACAGTGCCTGGCCATGGGGTCCTCTCAGTGAGGGAGATGGCTGCACTGCACCAGCAGAGAGGGTCCTGGAGGAGGGGCCAGTGTGTACTGTCAGGAACCTGTGCTCAGGGTGGGGGGCTCACTCCAGCAATCAGTCCAGGCGGAGCAGCTCCAGAGCTAGAAGGGACAGAGTCCGGGAAACAATCCAGGTCAATGACATCTGATATTCTTAACAATATGCTGTAACCTTGGGGAGCTGTCAAAAAACTCAGCCAGAAGACTTTGCACTGCAGAGACGCATGGAGGCTTCCTGTCCCTTTTAAGCTCCATACAGATACTGACAACGTGGTGACTTTGGGCTGCACGGGTGGAGGAAAGGTGATGGGGCAGAGAGGTGAGGCTCCAACTCTGGCCGGTCCACCAGCAGGACTGCGGCTCTTCCCCTCTGGAATGCCGCATGGACCACGCCCTGACCCTGGAACAGTGTCACTCCCTGCTGCAGCCCCGCCCCTGTCACCGGCTCCTCACCCTTCACATCCCACTGAGGCATCAGTGATGCCCTCAAGCTTGGGTGGCAGCCCCCGTCTGCACCACCACAGCATCCACCCTCCTCCATGACAACCCTTAGTGCACTGACACCCTGAAAGGGTCACCAAACCACAGGTGCACCGCAGGGTCCTACAGCTAGTGGTGCTGGGCGCAAAGCAGACACCCCGAAGATGCGGACAGTGAATGAAGAAGGCAGGACACAGATATCACAGCTGACATGTACAGGCTCCACAGGTGCCCGGCCTTGTGCAAAGGCTAAAGCGTGGGGCTGAGCCCCTCAGGCAGTCTGCTCCGGATCCCACATTGCACACCTCTGCGCACTAAGCAATGAGCCACACAAGGCTGAATGAGGCACCCGGAGGTGCCCTGAAGGTAAGGAGGGCGGAAAATGGATGTGTGCGGGGCTGAGGCCACCGGGTGTGATCCTGGCAACAGCCCGCACGATCCGGGCCTTCTCATAAAGCCCAGGAGCAGCTGTCTAGAAGGGCCTGTCTGCAGGCCTGTCCCACGACTGTGGCACTATGCTCCCCAGCACATGGGCCACATTAGGAAAGAACGTGAGTGTGACAGGAGACAGAAATAGAACAGGCACCTTGCCACTGGGACCGCCGCTGACTGCAGGGGAGACCGGGAGCTCGGATGGGCTGGACCCTGGCGCTGGCCCGACAGGACTTGACCGGTGGCTGGGCTTCTGCTCGGATAACCTGGCTGCCTTTTTCCTCTGGGCAGCAATCTGTGACAGGACACTGTCTATGCTGCCACCTGAGGAGAGAGAAATAGACATGACTGCCTCAGGGATCCAGGGCACAGCAACGAGAGGAGAGCGGGCTTCATGGGCTGACCTCACTGAGGCTGTGGCTCAGGGCGGACCACAAGGGGCCTGGGCGTGGAGCCTGGAAGTGGCCAGGCGCAGTGGTCACCACGCTCCAAAGGCACCATGGTGAGAGGTGTTGGAAGAGGCAGTGTGGGCACCATCAGCCTGTCCTCGCTTTCCCCTACCACAGCCCGCTCGTACGGCCTCTGGCAGGCACAGACGTCCTGCTTCGGCTCCCACGGCTGCCCCCACACGGCCCCTTCCAGCAGTGCAGGCGGCCTGCCGGTCCAGCCCCACCGGGGCTCCCCGCCTGTCCTCTGACCCCCCTGCCAGAGCTTCACAGACCGCACCCCCACAGCTGTGCCAGTAACTTGCTCAGGCCACAGCACTCAGAGCAGATGGCCATGTTCCCTCTCCCAGTTTCCCCATATCCACCAGCAATCTCGAATTGTTTTGAAAGAAGCAACTCTAGAGAGCTAGAGAGGATCCAAGCGGGAAAACACCGATAACTAACATTTGTGAGGCAATAACCAGGTGCTGCGTACTGCTGTGAACGTTTCACATGTTTGAACAGTGCCACTCTGGGGGGCAAAATTGTGAATTCACTGAAAAGTCCCTTAGCCACAAAAAGGAAGGGGACAGGGAGTGTGCTGTTGTTTCTGGGACTGTCCATGGAGCAAGGGCAGGGGAGAAGCAGGGGTAGGGGGTACAGTTCACACCCACGGCCCCAAGGAGTCTTCCTGCCCCCCCCACCTCGAGTGTCCCTGCCTGGCACCCACCTGAGCGGTTATGCAGTTCCCCACCATGTCTGCTGGAGCCCCCGACCCCACTGGAGCCGCCTGAGGAATGAGGTGAGTGGTTGAAGTTTCCAGAATTGGCAGGAGAGGCAGGACTTCTGGAGAGAGATGGAAATTTAACCGGCCTGACAGGAGTCTGCAAGCACAGAGTGGGTGTCATGGTTAGGGTTTGTTGTTGCCTCCTCTGACACACAAGATCGCAGGGGAAGGGACCCAGATTCCACTGGCTCACCGCAGCCCATGCCGCCCTCGCCAACTGGAGCTCAGCCTGTGGGGAGCCCCTAGGAAGGGGAGTTCATTTTCATCTGCTGACAAGCAGACCATTAGGTCAGGCTGAGCCCTGTGGCGTCGTTCCCCCTGAATCACCCCACTTTCAGGAGCTATCAGCTCTTCGCACGGTGCACACTAAAGGCAAACCAGCCCGGCCCACTTGGGAGCACCTCAGGGCCAGGCTCCCGCTCTCCCACCAGAGATCTGATATTGCAACAGCCCCATGAGGCAGCAGCAAGCAAAGAAGGCCAGCCCCGTTTTACAGAGCGAGATGGAGGCGCTGGGTCCTTCTAATCACTCAGCACACAGTGACAGGGCGAGGTCCTAAATCCTCATCTGTGGTTTGCCATTTGCTGCATCTACACAAATGGAGATAAGCTCCCACATCAAGAGGGACGACCTCAGGACATTACAGAGACACAGCAAGGGCCACAAAATCAGAAGGCATGGTAGGCCAAAAGCTAGAAGTCACACTCCCTGTGCGTGAAAGAAAACACCAGTGGTGCACATAGATGCCTCCCAATGTTTGCTCTTGGTCATGGACCTGAGCGATGACACAACATGGAAGTTGGTTAGAAACCAAGAACCTGACTCCTGGTCCCGGGCCCACGCCACACGGCTGGGTGTTCTGTGGCAGGGTGGCTCCCCTCTCTGGGTGCCAGTCTCCCCATCTACTAAAGGGAAGCTTAGATTAGATCAGGTCTTCAGGCTGTGCCCCTTGGGGCTCCAGAGAAAAGACAAAGAGGGGCCCTTACTTTCCATTCCCTCCACCCCACGTTTTATTCTGCTTATAAAGTAAATCCCTTCGTAGGATAGGTGAGACTAAAGGATATCCCTCATTAAAAACTAAAAAAAAAAAAAGCCTGAAACCCTCTGGATTAGCAGGTCTGAGGTCCCTTCTGCCTGCAACACACCCCAACTCCAGTGTGAGTGATGTGTCAAAAGTGCGCCCTCTGGGCGACTTACGGTGTCTGTGCTCCCGCCGCCCATGCCCGCGGGGGCACCCCTGCCAGTTCTCTGGAGCAGCGCGGTCTTCATGGGCTCTGCCTTCCCGCTGTGACGTGTCTGGGACCGATCCGAGCTCCACAGCTCAAAACTGGAAGGGGGTAAGAAAGGGGGGATGACTGCCTTCAGCTTGTCACTCGGGAGTCTGGGGAAGGGGGCTCCATTTCGAAGCTGAAAAAGACAGGCTGTGGGTTAGACAAGCCCCCCTCCGGGGGAGGGGCTCCCAGCTCTTCAAGAAAGACTCTAGGCTTCTCAAAGAATGGCACCATCATCTACCCCTTGTCCCCACACCTGGCCAGATGTCATATGGTATCCTCTGCTCTCCGACCAGCAGCCAAGCAACACCCCCAGTGACTCTGCTCCAGCCCCCAGCTTCTCGTGGGACCATCAGAGCAGCCAGAATGAAGACAGAGGGCATTGCCCAAGGCAAGGCCAAGGGGCACTGGGTGTGCTGTGATGGTGGCACGGAGAGGGTGGGGAAGAGGGTGCCGCAGGCCCAGGGAAAAGAACGCAGGCAGGCCTCGCAGCCAGAGGAGCAGGACGTGTGTGTGGAGCTGGGGGTCTCCAGAGGAAGGGACAGGGCGCAGGGGACCAGGAGGCCCAGGCTGGCTCTCTGTGAGCCCAGCAAACACGCTCTTGCCCACCGCACCACACCCTCCCTAGTCCAGCCACACCTCCCACTGCTGACATTTTTAACTGTAATTTTGTATTTTGAAAATGTGATTTGGGGCTGGTATAGAATCCACACAATGATGACTGGTGGACTGTCAAGGAAAAGCATTCACACAGTCCTCACTAACTTTAATTAAGAAAAGACAGTGGACTCGGTGCCAGATGGTGCTTTGCAGGGAAGGGCATCCCACAGCTAAACCTGCCTCGGGAGCCGGGCAGGCGCGTGTCTCCGCAAGAATGGCTGCAAACGCCCCCTCAGCAGGGCTCCCTGGCCGTCCTCCATCTGCCGAGGGGCAGGCCGATGCACCGCTGCCTTCCACGGGGCAGGAGGAGGTGGGCCGGTCAAGGCCAACGCAGGAGGAGGAGGCAGGGTCCTAACCTGGCTGTCCTGAGCTTGTCTGAGAATCTGGGAACAGTGCTGTACCCCCTGGACCTCAGCAACCTCAGCCAGCAGCGGGGGCGGGACCGGAAGAGGACTAAGGACACCCGCAGCTGCAAACCCACCACAGATGGACATTTTCACTCCTTGGGGACAGAGTCTAAATTGTTGCAAACTTTCTGGAAGGCAATGACATTTGCACCCATTGACCCAGAGATTCTATTTCTAGACATTTAGCCCAAGGAAACAGGCAAGTGGGGAAAACTGAGGCATAAGGATATTCACCAGACCTATGACAACAACAAAAAACTAAAAACCCCAAAGTCCAACAGGTAAGCCTTCACCGGTCAGTGAGGCATGTTCCCAGGACGGAACGTTGCATCATACAGCCATCAGATGTGATGTGGCTAAGGAGTGTTTAATGGCATGGAACAGATGGTCAGACAAACTGTTCATCAATCAGGCTCAGCACAGTATGGGGAAGAGAAGAGTGCCCACCTCGCAGGGCTGGCCGCAGACTAAATGAATGAATGTATGTAAAGTGCTCGGGGTAGCGCGGCTGGCACTTAGTCAGCGCTGTGGTATTTGCCATTATTATGTAGGACACGATATATTCGTAATGCTGAAAACTGGGTAGAAAAATACCCAAAACTTACCTACCCCAAATGTCAGTCATTCTAGGTATCATCAAGGGGGATTTTATTTTTCTTCTTTATATTTCACTGCATCTTCCAAAATTTCAGTAACAGTCCTTGTCATCATACAACAGTAATTACTGCTCTTTAATGAGATTATCAGATGTCAGGCAGTACAAGCTCCCACCTCAGTAATCTGGTCTAGAGACACCAATTTACACCTACTGCAGAGCAGGACGGGGCGGGGCTGAGAGCGAGTCCCATTCCGGACTCAGCGGGCTCCCTTCTCCTCTCCAATACTGCCCTCTCCTGGCCAGCCTCCACATTAGGGTCTTAGAACCAAATGGACTTGAGTTCAAGCTCAACCCTTATTTCAAAGAAGAGGAACGTGAAGCCCAGAGGAGAGAGGTGAAGTCATACGTCCAAGGTCATGCAGCAGATAACTGGTAGCTCATTCTGGGCCAGCACTATATATACTAAGCACTTCCTGGGGGTAACCTCATTCAAAGAAGCAGACATGAAGGATAGCATTCCTTGAGTGAGTCACTACTAGATGCCCCCCAGGATCCATCTTCCACATCTTCTTTAGTAGACACTCGTGGCATTTAGATTGGACACAACCGCCTAGAACAGAGACTTCCTGTCCAGCCTCCCATGCAGGCAGTGTGATGTGACTAAATGCTGGCCCGTTTGATATAAGCAGAAGTGATACGTGAGTTCCCAGGAAACTTCTTTAAAGACACCTGGTATGTGTCCCTGGCCAATTTTTCCTCCCTTCAACTTTCTTGCTGGCTGGAGTGAGTCAGTAACGGCCACAGCTCTGGTGGCCATCTCATAGAAGGCCAGCCTGGGGGACCAACAGGTAGAAGGACCTCATGGGTCAACACCCTAGTCCTGAACTGCACCTGAGAAAAATAAGCTGCTGTCTCATTGATGCCAGTGACTTGAGGCCTTTTTGTTACTCACAGCTGAACCTACTCCTGATGCATCTCTCAATCACAGACGAGGAGTGAAGGCCGCTCAGGCTGGAAACACAGCCTCCTCTGGGATTCCTCTTCCCGATTCCCCATAACCAAAATGGTGAGCCCACTGTCACCCATCAGTTCCTACCCTGCAAGGCCTGGCCTCGGGGCCGCTTCCCACTAAGCCTCAGCACAGCCTTACCCACAGTTTAGGGCTGGTGTCGGTTCTAACTCTGCAGTGCCAGAGATGTACCCATTGTCACACATTTTGCTATCAATCCCATCTGTGACCACCACAAAGAAAGATACATGTCCGCATCCAGCCTTGTAAATCAATCAACCAATGACGGGTAGAGACCTGAAATGCTTTTAGCACAGCCCCGCACTCACCATGGTTGTCAACAACATGTCTTCTTTGTCTCCTCTCGTGCTCCCAGGACCTGCGAGACAAATGGAAGTTTCCTGAAATGACCCCCCCAACAAGCTTGTGGCACGAGGACGAGTGACCAGGTTGGCCTTCATCCTGGAAAACCAAGTCTCCTGAGTGGTTAAATATTTAATAATAATTGGTATTCAATATTTGAATAGAGGGAAAGCATTTAAAAGGTATCTCAGGGCGTGTTTTCAGCTTTTCCATAAATCACTGCTGTGCCGGGTCAGACAGTGGGGCACCCAGCTCAATAGTCTGTCTCAAACAGCGGTGCCGAAGGAGGTAGGCTAGGTGTGGGGAGTCTGTTTGACGGGGCGTGACCTAACCAGCTGCCCAATCAGTGTGGGAATCACCTTCAGTGCCCTGACAAAGTCGTCCAATCTGCTGAATACATCCAGTGGTGGGAGGTTCACTCCTCACCCCCAGATAACTCGTTCTATTTCTAAACACTTCCAGTGCCAGAGATCAATCATGTTTGATAGGTGGGAAAATCACCTATCAAAAGAGAGAGGCAGTGACTGGCCTCACGTCCCTGAGCAGCGCATGTGGGACAGAAACCAGGGACCCTTGCCACCAACAACCCTGTTGCACCATGCTGACAGTATCTGTGTCCCTGCCCATCTCCCCTTCCCCAGACCAGCTACTTTGTTCCAGGACCATGTTCCAGTATCATCTCACCTCTGACATTAGCCAAGGAGTAGGATAAAGAGCAGAGAATTTGGGTTTGACCATTCTGGAAATTCTACAGCATGTGCAGTTTTTTTTTTACCATTATCTTTCACGGTGGGGTGCATGTCATGAAGCCCCAAGCGGCCTGTCTTGTCCTGTGGGGCTGCCCTCATGGTGGAGTCCAGTGCTGGCTCTGGCTCATCACAGAAAGGCAACGGCTGGTTGCTGGAGAGTCCGCGGGGCAGGGTCTGCATCAGTTTGAGCTTCCGGAACCGATTGGACATTCGGTTCCACCAGGACTGCCAAGGGAAAGCAGAGCAGAGGTCACGCTCCAGGACAGCAGTGACACACTTTACACATGCTTCCGCTCTGCTCTCCTGGGCCTGTGACAGGTATTACCAATCGGCCACAGCAACTCTTCCCACAAAACCATGGTTCTCTCTGAAGCCTTTCTGACTCAGCCCTTCAGGGCTCTCACCTCTGAGAGCGGACCCTATCTGCCACCCTCATCTAGTCCATTTCTGCCCTGCACAGATTGAGAAATGGGTCCAGATGGGATGCCAATGTGCTCAGAGTCTCACAGTGAGTCAGAGACAGACAGATGGACAGGAGGCAACGTCAAACACCGTAGCATCAGTCACTGCGTAAGCTCTCCCCCGATTCCAGTGACAACATGAGAGGTGTCGTCCACACCCAGGCCTGGGCCATCTGCTCTGGCAGCTGATGCCTCTCCACCTGCAGAGAGGACCAGTGCTGCCCCCCAGGGTATCCCTAACCCCGTGACAGCTCGGGGGTTATGACACAGCGGGAAGGGAGAGGGCGGTGAGCACAGGGCTGAAAGGACCTATACAAACAACACTGAGAGGAAACCCAGGGGCTCTGGTGAGCTAAGAACAGGAGCCAAGTCTGCATATTTGAGGAGGCGCTAGAGCCCCAGACAGGACGAAGGAAAGGTTAAGTGTGACTTCAAACAAGGAGTGCAGGATGGGGAGGACGAGAAATTCAAAGAAAAATACTTGGCTCGCAGTTAGCAACGAGCAACTGGAGGATGTTCCAGTATTTCCGGAAAGCCCCAGCTGGAGGCCTGTGGGCCGCAGGGAGACCCTAGAACGGCGCAATCAGCAATATCGCAGATGCTGAAGCAGAGGCTGCAGACAGACGGCCTGGGAGGAGAGGCATCTGGTTCGGCCAGCCCGGTACTACATCCCACAAGATTCTCCAATTCCCGACAGTTATAGACAGAGTCTCCACATCTAGCATTCTAGCATCTCTGGCAAATCATGGGACAATCTGACAACACGAACTCACATTCCTGCAAAGTAATCACTGCATGTTATAGGATCAGCCCAGTTTTCCTGGATTCCCACCGTTCCTTATTGCTCACCCACGGCTTACTTCCTGTCCCTGTGGGGCCACCCTCACCCCAAACCAGCCCTGCCTTAACGGGAAGCAGCAGGCATCCCCCACCCCATCAACTCAGCTCTCTTTAGAGCCCTCTAGGATGGGAAGAGGCAAACCTTGAGCCCGCCTTTGTCATCAGGCAGCATGGGGATACTCCAGGGCTGTCGGACCTTCGAGTGCGGTGGGGGTGGCGGGTGGCTGGGCCGGCCTTTGTCTTTATTCACCTGCATGCAGACAGACGCCAGCAGTCGAACGAGTTCCGTGTCTATGGACACAAAAGGCAGTGCTTTACCTGCAAATTCATCTGTGGGGTCACAGACAAAGGGCTCAAGCAGACCCCTGTCAGCCTTAGAACTCAGCCGTGCAGCTCCAGCGTCTAGGTTACTCCAGGATCAAGGCACTAGCCTCTGTCTTCACAGTGTGCCAAATAGGCCAGCAGGGCTTACCCCACTTAACCAAAAAGAAAAGCCAGGAGCACTCTCCCCACAGAAAGACAGTGGGGTTAAGTGTGTTTTAAAAATACAAGCTTGTGGTGCCTGGGTGGCTCAGTTGGCTAAAGCGTCCGACTTCGGATCAGGTCATGATCTCCCAATCCATGGGTTCCAGCACTGCGTCGGGCTCTGTGCTGACAGCTCAGAGCCTGGAGCCTGCCCTGGATTCTGGGTCTCCCTCTCTCTCTACCCCTCCCCTGTTTGTGCTTGGTCTGTCTGTCAAAAATAAAAAATAAACATTTAAAACAAAAATTTTTTAAAATAAATAAAGTATAGGCTCTGAAGCCAGGCAGCAGGGGGTTCAGTTCTGCCTCTGCCCCTCCCTGGCCATGCAACTGCAGGTAAGTTAGGGAACTTCTGTGTCTCTCTCTGTAAAAGGGGTGACAGTATGCCCTGCATAAAGGTGTCTGGAGGAGTCGAGGGAATTTCTGACATAAGGGAAGTGCTTAAAAAAGGTTAGGTGTTAGTTGTTATTAACTGGGTTACTGAAACAACAATAGAGATTGAGAAGAAAATATTACAAACTAAACAGTGCTTTTCTCTTGATGACTGTTTTTTCCTCTCCAAGTGTTCAATAATACTCGTGTGTTTCTTAAAAAGTTTCCAGCAAAAACTTCATTTAAAAAACCCACTAGGAAAAAAAATCGACTAGGGAGAGACCCTCTTACTGGGCAAGGGAGAGGAGACACGGTGAGGCACCAGCTTGTCTGAGAAAAGCGTGTGCGATCCAGGAGACAGGGTCTGGTGACACAAACCCTCGGCAGGCCAGGAGGGCCTCCAATGAGGTGGAGTGAGCTCACTGGGCCTGGCGGAGGACCCCACTTCACTGGCTGGGGACACACCATTTCTCCGGCCCCAGTCACCTCCCCTCCACCAGGGGACACACAGCTCTGCTTCCCCTCACGCGCCCTGCGAGGATGAAAGGGAGCCGAGTCTGCATCTGAGACAGGCAGGGCGGGCAGCAGGCGGGGAGAGGGGGCAATGCTGGCGATGCGGAAGGGCTCTCTGGCCGGGCACCCTGTAGCCAAGAGAGGCAACAGGACTAAGTCCACTTGGGACTGCGGAGGTCGAGTCCTCTCCCACGGCCAGCAGTTGGGATCTGGCTCAGGGCTCAAAGCCTGTGGAGTAGAAGGACCTACTAGCCTCTCTCCCTCCCTGGGCTGAAACTCCAGGGCAACAGGAGAGATGATGGATAGATAGACAGACTCTGACCCTTGAGCTATCTAACTGGATGCCTCAGGTCCCAGAGGAGGGCCTGTCACAGTGGGGGAGGGTCCGAAGGGAACAGCAGATGCCAGCAGGGCCCAAGAGAGGTGGGACCAGGGATGGTGACACCCCCAGCACAGTGCCCTTGACCCAGCAACCCCCACCTTCACGACTGAGCAAAGGAGGTCACTCCTCCATTTCAGATTCTGCTGGTCAAAGGGGCCTTTCTGTGTCCTGGAGCAGGGTTTCTGGTCACGAAGCACAGATGCCATTCTGGGACTTGTGTGGACTGCCAAGGCAGACTTGTGTCTCGCTGGCTTTCCCCCCTGGGGGGCTGCCGGAAGGCTGGCACTGGACAAGCCTAGGGGACTACCTGGTGCCAGCCCAGCCTTTGCTGGGGAGGGAAGGGACCTGCCTGAGGACATGTGGTGAGCCCTCAGGGCTTGAGAGTGACCTCCCCTGTGAGTAAGCAAGGGCTGGACACAAAGATGATTATCCCGATTCCCAGGTGGAGAAAGGCCATGAGGGTTTTCGACTCTTTTCCTGAAACAACCCACCAGGATCACTCAGCAGCATCACTAGGTCAAAGGCCGTGTACCCGTTTTTTGCACGAAGAGTGACATCAGCCCCTTGGTTTAGCAGATATTTGACAATTTCCTTATTCCTGGGAAGGAAAGAAAAAGCAAGAATTAGACACACTGAAAGCAAAAGCCTGGCTTTGCTCCTTGGGAAGAAGCTGGCGATATCAGCGCCCACCTCTGAGCCTGAAAAAACGTGAAAAGCTACAAACTGCCTCACACTCCCTGATCCCTACCCCGTGGGGAGAAGCCCCGAACGTGATGGAAACCAAAGCTCATGTGCTCCATCCACAAACAAAAGAAAAACCACATGGCCACCATGACCACACCCAGGTCCCAACTCCTCCTGCCCCAAATTGGGGCCCCTGTGCTGTGGAAGCCTCACACAGGCCAAGGTGTTCAAGGCCCACTAAATAAGAAAAGAACTGCTTCTGGATGATGCAGGAAAGTGCTGTGATCACCTGAAACAGGGCAAGGAAAGGGACCGTAATCTGGAATCAGACCACCTTGCTCCTTGCTGTAAACCGTCTGCAGCTCCCAGCCCCTGGGTCAGCCTACCCGAAAGAGGTGGCCCCCAGGAGGACAGGACGAGAAGGGACTCAGAAGCACCAGTCAACGCCGGTGCCTATGCAAAAGGAGAGGGTTGGGACAAGTCTCAGCACTGGTTGCTCAGGAGCCAATGGTATGAATGGCCTGTGCTCATTTCCAATAGGGGTGACTTAAGGCCATCAATGGGAACACTCCAAACGGACTGTTCAGCTGAAATCAACCTATGGAAACTCATCTTCTCGCAGAAAACGTTCCTGCTTCGTGGTGTTTATGGCCCCTGGTGAATTCTGTGATGAGCTAAGAGGAATCCTAACACAAGGTAGGGATGCAGAATAGAACAAGCCTGTGTTTCTTTACTTTTGTGCGTGTGCCTCAAGGACTTCACAGCCCTGAGTTTATGTGTAGCTTCTCAGGACCGGAAAGCCCCATCGAGGCCCCTAGCTCTGCCCGGGGCATTCTCTCAGCCTCACGCTTTGGGAGTGGTGGGGGCACTGACCCGTGGTAGGTGGCCTGCATGAGGGCTGTCCAGCCGTGCACGCTGTCCTGCTTGTCGATGTCTGCGCGCCTCTCCACCAGCAGCTGCACCAGTGGCAGCTGCCCCGTGACGGCCGCCAGCATCAGTGGGGTTGCCCCATCCCCATTGACCAGGTTCACATAGTTGGGGTCTTCATCTGCGATCTCTTTGACCAGCTGGAAGTTTCCTGCAAACAGAAGCAGGAGACCTGGTGACCCGTGGGCCTGGCACCGCTGGATTACTTGTCGGGTGGGTTTATGTAACAAGCACGTGCTCTACCTGCCTCTGCACTGGGCTGTTGGGCATCACACGGGCTACAAAGATGAGGAGGGAGCCCCCACTCTCAAATCCCCTAAGCTGGGAGGGACGGAGGCAAGCATACAAATAGCTTTACTAAAAGAGAGAAGTGTTATTGAGATCATTAGAGAACAGATGAAGGAAACATGAAGGGCAATGCACATACAGAGAGCTCAGATCACCCTGGGGAGTGAGAATCAGGGAGGGCTTCCTAGAGGAGGGGGTCTATATAAGGAGAAGAGATCTTAGGGCTAACTAGCCCTTCATCACAAAGAAAGTAGAGAGTAGGTAGGTAGTGAGGCATTTCAGAAGTAAGGAGAAGCCAGAGCATAACCACAGGGTTTGGCCAGCAGGAGATCTGGGAGGGCGGTCTGGAACTGGCGTATAAGCGCTGTAATAACTACCACCCTCTAGGGGCTGGACCCCACCTGCGTGAAACTGCAGTCAGGAAACAACAAAATGCCTGTTTTCTCTCGAAAACACTCTGGGTGGCTTTAAAAAGAACTACAGATACTAGATTGGGAGAATACATCCCTATCTTCATAAACGTCTGAAAAGATTTTCGAAAGCACTTACCCATTTTCAATGCGTGGAAAATATCAGGCCGCCTTTTCTCCTCATCTAGGTAAATAAGAATTTTAGAAGTTATCCACGAAAGGTTTAGTAGAACAGAAAAGTCACAAACATGTAACAATACAGCCTCGTATTTAAAATGATCTACTTTCCAAAAGCAATCTGATAAGAGATGTATGTAACCGATGAAACCAGTAGCCCTTCTGGAAAAGTTATTATCACAGAGTGTCTGTAAATGCTCCGGAGATAGATCCTGGGCAGTCGTCTGGCCAAGAAAACATAAATAAGCAGAACATTTCCTGATCCATACTCATAGAGCAATCATTTTGGGGCATTCCAAACTCTGGGAAATTCTCTCTTAGATGTAATGGAAAAGTATAGTCTTGGAAAAAAATCTCAATTCCTGTGAAAAATTTAAAAAGAAAGTGCTTCTTTTCTACTGAAAACTAAATGTGCAGTCATGAGACAATTCCAAAGCAGAGGGTCCCTGAGACACTGAGCAGCTGAGCCCGGAAGGACATTGCAGAGGGACATCACAGAGACGGCCACCAGAAGAGCCAATGTTAACTTTTGCTTTCCTTCCCCAAGAAGAAGGAATCTGAAGGATTCCAAAGTCACCTTGCCCCAGACTTGCAAACATGGCTCCCTGAAGACCACCGCCCCCCTGGAGGTGTCCGTGCTGGTCCCTGCAGCCCAGCTCCTCAGCCGGCACAGACGTCCACGCCTACCCCCAAACCTGGGCCTTGCTGCACCCACCAATGCTGGCCCCTCCCTCATCTGATCATCTGTTCCCTCCCTCCAAGCCTGGGCTGGTGAGCACCCTGCTACTGTCAGAAAGCAGACACCCTCGTGGCCAGTCCCCTCACAGGTGGCCGAAGGCAGGACTTCCAGCGATCTCTGACTCTAGGGATGGAGCGGCTGTGAGGGGGACGTGTACTCTGGGCTAAATCTCTGGTCCAGGTCAGCCCCTCAAGCAGCTGGGAAGAAGCTACAGCACTATGCAAGCACCACCAAGTCTGATCTCGGGGTTGTGAGTTCAAGACCTGAGTTGGGCCCCAAACTGGGTGTAAAGACTACTTAAAAAAAAAAATTCTGCATCTTAGTTTTAAATAGGTCACATTCCTTTAAGTGTTTAGGAGTCTAATTTGCTATGGGCAGGGTCTTCTCATGGCAAGGCCCTTTGACAAAAAAAAAGGATGCTGCCTGACCTTAGTTAGTGTTGGTTGCTAAGCAATCATCTGGTACAGAAGAACGACTGACCCTCTAGCCTGACCCCAGGAGGCCGGGGTAGCTGTGCCATTGACGCCAAGTGACCCTGGGCTGGCCCTTTCCTCATTCTGGATGCTGGTGCTGGCATGGACAGCACCACAGTCCTGGGGACCCTTCCCGGCCCAAGGGACCACCATGGTGGGGTGTATCACAATGACTGTTACAGCCTTGGGAGCACCCTATCCTGCAGCTAATGCGGGGGAGAGAGCTGGGGGTCATCAAGGCGAATTTCCTAGCACCTCACAAAAAGAGCTAGGGATCAATGGTTATTTACGTAATAATCTATCCCTGCTAACCTCTCCCTGGCTGCTGTGCTACCTGAGAGCTGGCCTGGAGCACTCCCTCAGCTCCCGCAAGTCAGCTACAGTCTCACAAGCTCAAGGCCACCACCCAACCTCACGGCAGCCTGCATCACCCCCAAACCCCAAACCTCAACCTTGCCGCTTTCCTTCCCCGCCATGGTACATACCACCTATCTACCATGTAAGTTATTATTCCCAGTAGTTTTCTATCCTGCTTCTCACCTGTCTCCCCTACAGAGGCCAAGGTCCTCAACGGCAGAGGGCACGCTGTTCTAGAGCAGGGGTCCTCGGCCAAATCTGCTCAGCAGCCTGTTTTGATAATTCTAGTTTTATTGAAACATAGCCATACCCACTCATTTACATGTAATGTCTGTCTGGCTGCTTTTGCTCTAGTGGAATTGAGTGGCTCTGACAGAGACTGGCCATAGTCTAAAATGTTTTCTATTTGGTCCTTTACAGGAAGTCTGCTGGACCCTGTCCTAGAAAGATCCCAGAACATCCTGCATCAGAATCATCTTTTTAGAAAGGAGGGGCCTTGCCATGGGGGTTCCTGGCTCTTCCCAGAGATACCAAATCACTGTCTGGAGGGTGGGCCAGGAACCTGCAAGTGACAGGCACTCCCAGCTGATTCTTACGCCCAGCACATCTTAAGGCCCACTGTTCTGTAGGCTAAATTTCCGATTTGCATGTGCCCTCTGGCTGGGCAGTCCTCAGCTTTTGTCATTTCAACGCAATTTAGAGTCCTCTGTGAAACCATCGCAAGGAAGGGAAGCGAACTGGTGGTGGCACAGCCTGACCTGTCTTGGGCCTGACAGTGGTCAGTGGGTCCAGGTAGTCTGCAAGGTCCCTGTGCTTGCAGTCGAGCGCAACCTCGAAGGCGGTCTTCTCCAGCACGCTGAGGTAGTCCGGGTCGGCCCCCTTCTCCACCAGCTGCTGAGCCACACCGAGCCTCCCAATGAGCGCTGACAGCATCAGCGGGCTCCAGCCCACGGGTCGGGCCACATGGTTGGGGTCCGCACCCCACTCCATCAGTACACGCACCACGGCCTCATGCCCGTGCTGGATGGCAGCCATCAGGGCTGTGATGTCCAACAGCTCGTCCCTGCTGTCCCCTGAGTGCTCGCCTGAGGAGCCGTGAGGGTCCACAAAGGCACCGGCTTCCAGAAGCAGCTTCACCACCCCCAGGTGGCCACCCCGAGAGGCCACGGTGAGCACGCTGGCCCCCAGACGGTTCTGGGCATTGACATCAGCCCCGTGATCCAAAAGGAGGTGTGCCACGCTCACGTGCCCAAATCTGCCAGAAAGATGGAGAATTAGTGACACTAACATGGAATACTGATAAGGAAACAGCGTATGTAACCCTACTTTGTCGTTAATTATTAAAATCACATTAGTTACTTATAATAAAGGCCTTTTGGCGCCAGGCACTGTGGCGGCCCTGCATATCTGCCATCACAAAGGTGAGCAACTGCCCTGTCTAGGTTTGAATCTGCCCATCACTAGCTGTATGATCTAGAGAAAGAACTTAACTTCTTCATGCCTTCATTTCCTTATCTGTAAAATCAGGAAATAATTGTATCTACTTCAAGGGCTGTTGAGAATTAAATGAGTTACTATACATATACATAGTATATATAGCACTTATAACAGAGTTTGGCCAAAGGAAGTGCCTCATAAGTGTTAGATATAATAATCGTTTTACCTTACATGTTACACAAAGTACCAAAGTCACGCAGCTCGTAAGAGGTGGTGTCAGGGTCAGACCCCAGGCCTGTCTGAATTCTGATGCCCTCACTCTTTCCCCTACACCATACTGCATCCCACATCTGAGAGTTCATGTTATTCTGTCTTATAGCCTTGTAATCTCTCTCTCTGCCTGTTCTGACTCCCGTGGGCAGGGCTCATGTCTGACTCACGTCTACCCATCCCCAAACGCACACAGAAGGTCCTTCAAGTTGAGCCAGAGCACCCAATGCCAAGAGGTGTGGCATGGCTGTGGTCAGCAGAGAGGGGCTCAGGCTCCTCTTACCACAGGCCTGCTACCACCTGCTGGCAGGAATGCCCACTGCAGTGGCTAAGAACTGGGCCTGGGCCAAGACCTTCCTCCGTGAAGATAGCACTGGCCTGGCCAGGGAGATATAAACAAGAGACCTCCAAATCCATACCAGGAAGAGGAAAATAGATGCCTCTTCCCAGCAAAATCTCTTCCTTCTTTGGCCGCCAGGGGGCAGAAAAGACCTGTTTGGGAGGGTTTTGGTTGGCACGCTGCGCTCGCTCGGAGCAGTGTGTGTCAGAGCTGGAAGGAGCCCTGGACTAACTGGGAAAGAATGACAAGAGAGGGACTGGCGGTTCCAGACCATAATGCCTGCATAATGTCTACATCTGTGAGGCAGTGTTTTGAATCTCTCGTTCCATTCCCCTCCTTTCCGGAAGTGAGGTTTGTGTGTGTGTGTTTTTTTAAACCTCCTATAAATCCAGGGCTTCCCTTCTCCCTGTGGAGACAAAGCCAAGGCCAAACTCCAAACGGGACTTACAAATACCTTTGGGGACATGAACCTTAACAGCACCGGGTCAGCTCAGCCTCTGGTGGGAGAGCTCGGGGAACTGGGCCTGTCCCTCCTCTTCTCCAAGAGCAGAGAGGGGGCAAATCAAAGGGACATAAACTCCAGTGCAGAAAGCTGCAACCCCAACCTATCTTCCTGCCTCCACTCTTGTTGCTTCCTGCCCACCCTTCGTGATGGTGTTGCCCAAACCTAAACCTGATGGCCACTCCCCAGCTTCCCACCGCCTGAGGAGGGCCCTCTGACTCTGTCAGCTTCATTTCCACCCAAGCCGCACGCCACCCCGATTATCCTCCTCCCACGCCTCTGCCGTGCCCTCTCTCTGACCACAGCTCTCTCCTGTCCCTCTCTCCCGAGCACACCCTTCATCCTGCTTCAGGACTCAGCTCAGAGCTCACCTCTGAGCAGCTTCCAGACCACCCAATGCCCCCCTGCCGCCCCCCTCCCCCCCCCTCCGCTATTCCAGGTACCCTTCATCTGCGCACCTGAGCCTTCCTCCTACGATCGTGTCTTCCTGTCTGTGCGCTCCCCAAGGACAGGGCTGGTGGCTAACCTACAGTGGGACTCAGCAACTGATGGCAAATGGATAAGTGTCTAACTGAAGGACCGGCATAACCAAGTAGAGGACGGTCCAGAGACAGACAATGGGAATAACCAAAGAACTGGTGTTCTCCACTGAGGCAGAGAATTTTTAAAAATCACACTATTTCGTTATCAAGTGTAACATAAAATCTGGTACAATTCCTAATAGCAGATTAAAAAGTATTGTCTTTTTTGTCTCATTTGATCTTTTTATTTTATTTTATAGAGAGAGCATGAGCAAGGGACAGAGAGAGAGAATCTCAAGCAGGCTCCTCACTTAGCAAGGAACCTGACACGGGGCTCAGTCCCATGACCTGAGCCGAAGTCAAGAACTGGAAGCTCAACCAACTGAGCCACCCAAGCACACCTCTCATTCGATTTAATGTTTATTTTTGAGAGACAGAGAGAGACACAGTGAGAGTGGGGGAGGGGCAGAGAGAAAGAGGGAGACCCAAAATCTGAAGCAGGCTCCAGTCTCTGAGCTGTCAACACAGAGCACTATGTGGGCTTGAACTCAAAAACTGCAAGATTATGACCTGAGCCAAAGTCAGGCATTCAACCAACTGAGCCACCCAGGCACCCCTTCCTCTCACTGGATTTTTTTAAACAATGTTTATTTATTTTCTTTGTGAGAGAGGAGGCGTGCATGACTGAGGGATAGACACAGAGAGGAGAGAGAATCCGAAACAGGCTCCACACGTTCAGCACTGAGCCCTATGCGAGGCTCAATCTCATTAACCATGAGATCAGGACCTGAGTCAAAATTAAGAGCCAGATGCTTATCCGACTGAGCCCCCCAGGGGCCCCTCACTTGATCTTAATAAACCCTGAAATAAACTGATAATGCCCATTTCACAGATGAGGAAACTGAAGATTTGAATGGAAAGCAGTAAATTCAGGGCCTCTCAATTTGAAAGCTTGAACCTAGACCCTAAAATCCCAAACCCCAGCTCTTCTGGTATAACAAATTTTCAGAGAGAAAGAAAAGGGATGAATTTGGACAGAAATGCTGACATTTGGAATGCTTTCTTGATCCATGGGTAGCCTAAGCAGTCATTCAGTTAGGCTGGAAACAAAAGAATACAAGGAAGGCTGAGATCACTCTGTGGATGCTAAGATTCTAATAGGTAATTACTGAGGATAGGGAAGCTTGGGGCGTTCTCAAGAGCTGCCGTGATTACCAATTAATTTCAGCAATTAACACCTGTGTTTAAAGACCTGGCACAAACTCCCGCCACCCAAAGCACTGAGCAGAGGGGCCAGCTCTGCCACACTGGCGGGCAGAGAAATGGACAGGAGTAAAGAGGCCGAGGGTGAAGTCAGGGCCAAAGTAAACATCACATAACCTGTCTCTTTCAGCATTTGGCCCATCTTGCGAGTAGCTTCCCTGGGGTCAACACCAAGAGGAAACAGGCAGAGGCTGGGGAGCACAGGCGCTGGGGGCACCTGCCTGGGTGTGAATGTGACTCTGCCACTTACTAGCTGTGTGGTCCTGGGCAAGTTAACTCTGAGCCTCAATTCCTCATCTGTAATATGGGGATGACACTACCCACACTTCCTAAGGTTTTATGTGGAATGAATGAGTTACTTCATTTAAAGCACAGGGTTCAATAAAGGCTATTGTTTTCAGAATAGGAAAAAACATGAACGTAACCATTTCTGATACTAAAACATCCACCAGAGACCAAACTAAGGAGTGGGTGGGACCGAAGTAGATGGCCAACAGGGTGAGTGGCTCTACTGTACAACTGAGTTCCTTCCCACCAGGGTTTCAAGGCTGTTCACCCTCCTTCCTGAGTATATCTCAAACATCTCTTTGTTCTCCCACTGCTGTCTCTGCTCTGGTCCAGGCTACCATCACTTCTTCCCAGACTGCAGCAGTTCCCCGCTACCCAGGCTTTCTGATGCTAGCTGGTCCCTCCAGCTAGCTGTGTGGTCCTGGGCAAGTTAACTTTGAGCCTCAATTCCTCATCTGTAATATGGGGATGACACTACCCACACTTCCTAAGGTTTTTATGTAGAATGAATGAGTTACTTCATTTAAAGCACAGGGTTCAATAAAGGCCTCCCGTCCTCACGCTGCAGTGAAAGCGATCTGTCCAAAACATAAATCTGATTCTATCATTCACACTGCCTAAGACCTTCTATTACTCCCCAGTGCCTGACCCATGGCATCTGCCCCATTTTCTCCAGGGAAGAATCATCTCCCACTGCTTGTAGCCCCCTCCTCGTACTGACATCAGTCTAGCAGTCCTACCAATGCCTAAGGTTCACTCTTGCTTCTAAACCTTTGCGTGGGCCTATCACCGGCATTGCCACTTATTCTGTCCTGGTTAATTCTTACGGAGTCTCGACATGAATATATACATCATTCTTATCAAAAACCCTTCTCCACCTCCCCAAACCGGGTCTGCCATCCCCAGAGCTCCGCACACTTTCTCCGTCAAGCCTGATGTCTTGTCTGGCCTGCCCACTGGTGTGTGAGCTGCTCCCGGTGGGGGTGGGGCTTTGCCTGGCTCCAAAGTCCCATCTCCGGGCTGGGGGGCGGGGGGGGGGGGGGTCGTAGGAAACCCATGTTGAAAGAAGGAATGAATGACCACCTCTAAGATGATGTGTCTCTAAGATTCTACCCAACCCAGTCTTCAGATTCTGTTTCAAAAGACCCACTCTCTCTAAGATTCTAATTTTATTACTAAAAAGCACTTCCACTTCTTGTAGTGTCCGGAGTTGCTCAAAGTTTACCACGCGGGCTCTCTGGAACGAGTCCTTGACTCTTTACCTCCCGGGTCGTCCGCGGGGGCGCCGGGCAGCGCCGGCCACCTGAGCGCGTCTCGCCCCGGGGACGGCGGGACACCACCCCCAGGCCCCCGGCCCCTCACCTGGCCGCCTGCATGAGCGCGCTCCAGCCGTAGTGGTTGCGGCTGTTGACCGAGGCGCCGCGGCGCAACAAGAAGCGCACCAGCGGCTCGTGGCCCCCGGCCGCGGCGAACTGCAGCGCGGT